>NC_138774.1:3587106-4157106 GCF_965119305.1 Pelophylax lessonae | reverse complement strand
GCATCTTCAGGTAAGGAAGTGTTACAAACCAGCCCCCCCCCCCCCCCCCAAACCATATACACAATCCCTTCTTAGAGAAAATCAGGAGAACATTCACCCAGCTCTTCATACAGCAATATATGCTTCAGTAACTGGAAATACATTTTGGTAGGAAAGGGGGGGGGGGGGGTACTTGTTTTCATCTATAGGGGAAATGTTCTTATCTTATACAGTCCTTGTTATTCCATTAGTAACAAAAAATAAAATTTTAAAAAGCAAGTTTATCCACTTGCTGCAAACTCACATACCTGTATGTCATTTACCTTCAAGCAGAATGATATGCAGCTGCAGGCATCACCCCGGTACCGCTTTTTATAGCCAACATTCGGCTCTCTTGTAATAACAACATATGCGGCTAAGCAGCCGCTTGGCTGTTATTACAAGCAGCAGGAAGGAAAGTCCTCCCCCCTCCCGCAGCTCCGCCCAGGCTCTCCCGTCCCACCAGGAGACCCAAGCCACCTGCCGGCGACCAAAGCCGGAATCAGCTATGATCGGGTTCCCGGATGTAGTAACCCGGAAGTGACGACATGACGTCACTTCCGGTTTACTCTGCAACCAACGGCGCCGATTTTTAAAAAATCCAAAGTATGAATAAATGCCGATCTGAGTGTTTTGAATACTTTGAAGTGTAAGAGGAGGGGTTTGGTGTCTGAATGATGTTTGCATTCCTTGTGTCAACATTAATAGCGATCAGAAATTTTTTTTTTTAAAGGGACAGTGTAAAAAAAAAAATAAGAAAACATTTTTTTAAAGCGCCCCATCCCTCCGTGCTGACGCGTCAAAGAAAGGGCACACGTAAGTTATGCACGCAAATGTAAACGGTGCTTAAATCACACATGTGAGGTATCGCCGCGATTGTTAAAGCAAGAGCAATAATTCTAGAACAAGAACTCCTCTGTAACTCTAAACTGGTTACCGTAGGAGTCACCTATGGAGATTTTTAGGTACCGTAGTTTATCACCATTCCATGAGCGTGCGCAATTTTAAAGCATGACATGTTAGGTATCTATTTACTTGGTGTGACATCATCTTTCACATTATACAAAAATAATTGGGCTAACTTTACTGGTCCGTTTTTTTTTTTGTTAAGTTCATTGAATTGTTTTTTTTTTTTCTAAAAAAAATAGCATTTGAAAGACCGCTGTGCAAATACAGTAGGACATAAAATATTGCAACGACTGCCATTTTATTCTCTAGGGTCCTGGCTAAAAAAAAAAAATATATATATATATATATAGACAGTATATATATATATATATATATATATATATATATATATATATATATATATAGCGCTGCGTAAATTGACAGCGCTATATAAGTACCTGAAATAAATATAAATATATATATATATATTATATTTATTGATATATACATATATACAGTATATATATATATGGATATAGATATATATCTATATCTATATATAATATGTGGGGGTCTAAGCAATTTTCTAACAAAAAATACAGATTTTAACTTGTAAGCAACAAACAAAAGTTAATTGAATTGCTTTTTTTCTTTCTAAAAAAATAGCATTTGAAAGACCGCTGTGCAAATACAGTAGGACATAAAATATTGCAACGACTGCCATTTTATTCTCTAGGGTCCTGGCTAAAAATATATATATATATATATATATATAGCACTGCGTTAATTGACAGGGCTATTTAAGTACCTGAAATAAAAATAAATAAATATTATTAATTTATCTATATCTATATATATAATGTGTGGGGGTCTAAGCAATTTTCTAACAAAAAATACAGATTTTAACTTGTAAGCAACAAACAATGTCAGCAATAGGCCTGGTCTGTCTTGAAGTGGTTAGTTTATTTACTGAATAAGCTGTACTTTTATTTCCAGCATAATACTTTTATATACATTTCACCTTCCCAGTGTAACAAAATGAGTTTCAATTTGCAAGGACTCGCCACATTGAATTTTTATTTATTTATTTATTTATTTATTTATTTATTTGTGCAAAATTTCTTTTTTCTTTTTTTTCTGAAAAAAATGTTTTTTTTCCCATGGCTTCGAAATTTCCAGAAATTTTACATCTCTAGTCCCAGGGGGCCCTGTGGGGACACAAGTATAGATCTAGAAAATAGCACTGATATTTGCAGATACTACAAATTACAATAATGTTCTTCTTAGACATTTTAGTTGAGGTTCAGCCACAAAACATGCCAGATATTATCATGGAATAATTCTCTTAGAAACCATAATTTAGAATAAAAAATACCTTATGCATCTTATAAAGTAACTTATATATATATATATATATATATATATATATATATATATATATATATATATATATATATATATATATATATAGAATATATAATTTATATATATATATATATATATATATATATATATATAGTATATAGTGTGTGTATATATATATATATATATATATATATATATATATACATAAATATATATACATATATATATATATATATATATATATATATATATATATATATATATATATACTGTGTATATAATATATATATATATATATATATATATATATATATATAACTTTTTGTTAGGTTTTATAAAACACCAAACTCCTGTGAGTGACCAATAAAACCGCAGATCCTTCCTCTTCCTCATCACAGGACACCGGAGCCTGCTATCATCTGCACAGTGTGGGGGACTCTGTGGGAATACATTTGGTTGATAATAAACAGAAGAATAATTATTCCTAATATTAATAATAGTAATGAACTTGAAGTTTGGAGGAAGTTATTCGGACATGGCGGACTCCTCTGGTAACAGTATCGCCTCTCTCTTTCTCTGGTGTCCAGACGGGTCATCTATTGAGGAGCGGCTTCTATTATGTGCAGCGGGCAGGGGGATTTGTGACTATGGTCCCCCATTATTCTTCTCACTATGGAAACCCAGATCATGGCCAGAAGTATGTGAGAGCGGATAATAGGAATCAACAGAGAGAGGACCACATCTGTTCCACTCCGAGAGCAAGAGTGACAGCACAGAACTAGAGAGAGCCTTCCACATATAACCCAGCCGGAGCAAAAGACCCCTCCTCGCATTATCCAGAATAATCCAACCTCTGTACTAGAGACCCCTCCTCACATTATCCAACATATTCCAACTTTCATCCTAGAGATCCCTCCTCATATTATCCAACATAATCCATCCTCCATCCTAGAGACCCCTCCTCACATTATCCAGCATAATCCAACCTCCATCCTAGAGACCCCTCCTCGCATTATCCAACATAATCCAACCTCCATCCTAGAGACCCCTCCTCACATTATCCAACATAATCCAACTTTCATCCTAGAGACCCCTCCTCACATTATCCTACATAATCCAACTTCCATCCTAGAGACCCCTCCTCGCATTATCCTACATAAACCAACTTTCATCCTAGAGACCCCTCCTCACATTATCCAAAATAATCCAACTTCCATCCTAGAGACCCCTCCTCACATTATCCAACATAATCCAACCTGAACCTAGAGACCCCTCATCACATTATCCCACATATTCCAACCTCCATCCTAGAGACCCCTCCTCCCATTATCCAACATAATCCCACCTTCATCCTAGAGACCCCTACTCACATTATCCAACATAATCCAACCTCCATCCTAGAGACCCCTAATCACATTATCCAACGTAATCCAACCTCCATCCTAGAGACCCCTCCTCACATTATCCAACCTTTGTCCTAGATACCCCTGCTCACATTATTCAACATAATCCAACCTTCATCCTAGAGACCCCTCCTCACACTATCCAACATAATCAAACCTTCGTCCTAGAGACCCCTCCTCGCATTATACAACATAATACAACCTCCTTCCTAGAGACTCCTCCTCCCATTATCCAACATAATCCAACCTCCATCCTAGAGACCCCTACTCACATTATCCAACATAATCCAACCTCCGTCCCAGAGACCCCTCCTCACTTTATCCAACATAATCCAACCTCCATCCTAGAGACCCCTCCTCACATTATGCAACATATTCAACCTCCATCCTAGAGATCCCTCCTCCCATTATCCAACATAATCCAACCTTCATCCTAAAGACCCCTACTCACATTATCCAACATAATCCAACCTTCATCCTAGAGACCCCTAATCACATTATCCAACGTAATCCGACCTCCATCCTAGAGACCCCTCCTCACATTATCCAACATAATCCAGCCTCCTTCCTAGAGACCCCTCCTCACATTATCCAACCTTTATCCTAGAGACCCCTCCTCACAATATTCAACATAATCCAACCTTCATCCTAGAGACCCCTCCTCACACTATCCAACATAATCAAACCTTCGTCCTAGAGACCCCTCCTCACATTATCCAACATAATACAACCTCCTTCCTAGAGACCCCTCCTCACATTATCCAACATAATCCAACCTCCATCCTAGAGACCCCTCCTCACATTATCCAACATAATCCAACCTCCATCCTAGAGACCCCTCCTCACATTATCCAACATAATCCAACCCTCCATCCTAGAGACCCCTCCTCACATTATCCAACATAATCCAACCTTCATCCTAGAGACCCCTAATCACATTATCCAACGTAATCCGACCTCCATCCTAGAGACCCCTCCTCACATTATCCAACATAGTCCAACCTCCTTCCTAGAGACCCCTCCTCACATTATTCAACCTCCATCCTAGAGACTCCTCCTCACATTATCCAACACAATCCAAATTCCTAGGGGGAGAACCTCTGGAAAATCCAGACTGAAAGGGACCTGGGGGTCCTAGTAGATGACAAGTTCAGCAATGGCATGCAATGCCAAGCTGCTGCAAACAAAGCCAACAGAATACTGGAATGTATAAAAAAGGGGATTCACTCCAGAGATAAAATGATAATTCTCAAATCTCAAGACTCTGGTCCGGCCGCATCCTGAGTATCCTGTCTAGTTCTGGGCACCGGTCCTCAGGAAGAATGTGCTGGAAATGTAGAGAGTCCAGAGAAAGGCAACAAAGCTAAATAAAAGGACTAGAGAATGTAAGCTATGGGGAAAGACTACAAGCATTGAACCTATTCTTTCTGGAGAGGAGACGCTTGAGAGGGGATATGATCGCGATGTACAAATTCTGTACTGGTGACCCTAGCATAGGTAACAAAAAACTTTTCAGTGAAAAAGAGTTTAAAAAGAGACGGGCCATTCACTGAAATTGGAAGAGAAGTGGTTTACCCTAAACTGTGTAGAGGGTTCTATACTGTCAGAGCAGTAAGGATGTGGAATTCTCTTCCACAAGCAGTGGTATCACCAGGGAGCTTAAGCTGGGCATCTTAATGACCACAATATACAGGGATATACAATGTACCATTGACATAAACACAAGCACACTCACACACCAAAGATGGAACTGGATGGACTGGATTCTTTTTTCAACTTTACCAACTATATATATATATATATATATATATATATATATATATGGACCTCTCCTCATATTACCTATTACAAATATACAGACCCCCCCCCCCCCACACACACACACGCACACACACCTATTACAGATATACAGACCCCCCATACTATATTATATATTACATTTACTTATGTTTAATTTTATTTTAATTTATTTTTTTTTATGTTTATTTGATATTTTTCCTATTTTTCATTTCACATTTATTTTCTTATTCATTTATTTTTATTTAATTTTTTTATTTTTATTTTCATTTTGTTTTTATTTATTTTATTCATTTATAATGTTTTCGTCTTTGTTGCATTATTTAAATTTTTATTAATTATATGTGTTTGCAGATAGAATAGTGGATTGGTTGTACAGATACATTTGCATAATTAAGTGTTTTTAAAGATTAGCACAGTTGATGAGAGAAATGACATTGTAACGTATTCGGGAAGTGATGTCATTTGGGTATAGGAAGTAGAGCAAGTACACCCATTCTAAGTGATGCTATCCAATTGGCCAACTAGAGAGGGAGGAGGTATTGTCCCCACGTATATAAATGAGTCCATCGGTGAACCGGAAATTATGTCCTTGATGATGCCCCGGAGGAGGGGCGAAACGCGTTGACGTATTTCTGGTTCTGTAAGCAACTACGTCACTTCCGCACTCCTTGGAACGCATGCCGAACAGCGGTGAACCCGGAAGAGCCTCGTGGTTGTTTCATGCCCATTTTAATTTACAATTCTGTAAGTTGTTTTGCATTTGCGCAAAAACATATAATTTTACAGTACTTCACTACGAGTACCAATTTGTTTTATTCAGCCTGGAGGACACTAAAGCCGCCCCTAGGAATAATATTGGTGAGACCCGATTTAGATGCCCAGAGACCTGATATCCTCAACACAAGATACAAGCTTGGCTGACCCCCAGACTGAAAAGCTGAGAGTCCATTCTCTCTGGTGAGTGGGGATAGGAGAGGAGAGTGTTCATTCTCTCTGGTGAGTGGGGATACGAGAGGGGAGTGTCCATTCTCTCTGGTGAGTGGGGATAGGAGAGGGGAGTGTCCATTCTCTCTGGTGAGTGGGGATAGGAGAGGGGAGTGTCCATTCTCTCTGGTGAGTGGGTATAGGAGAGGGGAGTATCCATTCTCTCTGGTGAGTGGGGATACAAGAGGGGAGCGTCCATTCTCTCTGGTGAGTGGGGATACGAGAGGGGAGTGTCCATTCTCTCTGATGAGTGGGGATACGAGAGGGGAGTGTCCATTCTCTCTGGTGAGTGGGGATACGAGAGGGGAGTGTCCATTCTTTCTGGTGAGTGGGGATAGGAGAGGGGAGTGTCCATTCTCTCTGGTGAGTGGGGATAGGAGAGGAGAGTGTTCATTCTCTCTGGCAAGTGGGGATACGAGAGGGGAGTGTCCATTCTCTCTGGTGAGTGGGGATTCGAGAGGGGAGTGTCCATTCTCTCTGGTGAGTGGGGATACGAGAGGGGAGCATCCATTCTCTCTGGTGAGTGGGGATACGAGAGGGGAGTGTCCATTCTCTCTGGCGAGTGGGGATAGAAGAGGGGAGTGTCCATTCTCTCTGGTGA
Organism: Pelophylax lessonae; assembly: GCF_965119305.1. NCBI lineage: Eukaryota > Metazoa > Chordata > Amphibia > Anura > Ranidae > Pelophylax > Pelophylax lessonae. Next base: position 4,150,047 of record NC_138774.1, on the reverse strand, counting down.
GTGGGGATACAAGAGGGGAGTGTCCATTCTCACTGATGAGTGGGGATAGAAGAGGGGAGTGTCCATTCTCTCTGGTGAGTGGGGAAACGAGAGGGGAGTGTCCATTCTCTCTGGTGAGTGGGGATAGGAGAGGGGAGTGCGGCACCCTTCACAGCATGTTTACATGAAGCACTTCAGCACTTTTTATGAATTTTGGAGCACCGAGCACTTTAAATGAGAACGTTTGAAAGACTTTGCATTTTTTATATTTATATTTTTTGAGCGTAGTATGTTATATGATTATATGTTTTGATTTGCAAGCGCTGTATTATTATAATTGTATTTATTGAGGTGTATTTAGCTCTGGGTGGACAGCAGCCGCAGATATTTTGGAATCACACACACATAGCGCGAGTATTTATATGATTTTTCCCCCCTCATATCACCTATTACAGATATACAGACCCCCCTCATATCACCTATTACAGATATACAGACCCCCCTCCCTCATATCACCTATTACAGATATACAGACCCCCCTCCCTCATATCACCTATTACAGATATAAAGACCCCCCTCATATCATCTATTACAGATATACAGACCCCCCTCCCTCATATCACCTATTACAGATATACAGACCCCCCTCATATCACCTATTACAGATATACAGACCCCCCTCCCTCATATCACCTATTACAGATATAAAGACCCCCCTCATATCATCTATTACAGATATACAGACCCCCCCCCCCTCATATCACCTATTACAGATACACAGACCCCCCTCATATCACCTATTACAGATATACAGACCCCCCCCTCATATTACCTATTACAGATATAAAGACCCCCTCATATTACTTATTGCAGATATACAACTCCCCCCCCCCCCCAAATCACCTATTACAGATATACAGAACCTCCCTACACTTATATTACCAATTACAGATATACATATCCCCTCATATTACCTATTACAGATATAAAGACCAAATGCAAATATACAGACACCCCCCCCCCCCTGATATTACCTGTTACAGATATACAGACCACCCCTCACATTACCTATTACACATATACAACCCCCCCCGGGATGTACCCATGGGTTACAGCAACGGTTGCTAACAGCAACGGCCCAACAGTTGCACCAAGTAATGCCATGTCTTTCCAAGTAATGTGCTGGAGTGTCAGTGAAGAAAGTCTGCCCTACAGTGATTAGTGAAAATGTGTTGATAAGTCATGATTGCAGCAGTGGTTGCTATGGGCAACGGACGGACATTTACCAAAGAAACAGTATGTTTTCCTAAGTAAAGAGTTGGAGAGTTGATGGAGAAAGAATGCGCTGTATTGTACAAGAGAACTGTGTCTGCTTCACAGTAATCGGTACAAGTGTACTTTCAAGTATTGGTGGAGAAAGCAGTGACCGGGACGCAGGGATCGGTGCGTTGGGGGTCACGTCTGTACATGTACTGTGGCAGTATGGGAGATCGGTTGGCTTATGAAGGAAAAAAGTGCAACTGAGGCCCAAGTACAGAGGGAAGAGGCAGATGTGTGTGTCGGTGAACACGGTACCATTCGTGCTGGCTGAACAGAGCTATAGCGGCAGTGAAGGGGTTGCTGCACCGCGCGGGGAAAGAGATCTGCCTTACAGGAGGAGCCACCGCCAGAGAGTCAGCTAGTCTGGAGTCGTGGGCAGAGTCGCCGCTTGCAAGCTGCCAATCCGAGTGGAGGAAAAGAGCTTAGACATCACTTCCACCATCAGGTGTAGCTAAGGAGCAGACACGTGTGTGAAGGAGCAAGATGGAGGATGCCGGAGTGAGCCGGAGTGCAGGGGCTATCCCACGTGCTGGCGGAGTACCTACGGAGCGAGCGGAATCACCAGATTCCATCCTGTGGGATACAGGAGTGCGATTGGTGCCCATCGTAAGACTGGCATTGTGTAGTGGAGGGGACAAGAAGCATCTCGGGCTTGTATATAGCCGATGCTTGAACGCGTCTATGCAGCTGCGGGCATGCAGTAAGTGTGGGCATTGCGGTGAGATGCTAATGCAGGCGGTGCGGAGTAATTGTCGGCCTAGAAGATTGAGCGTGAGCTGGGAGACAGGAGTAACCTGAGAGTTGTTGGCGCCTACAATGGGGATCCCTGTGGGCAGAGGAAGAGGAGTGTTGAGAGCACTGCTGGGACTGGGACCAGTGGTGCAGACCTTCACCACCGTATGCCAGGCCAGGGAGACCCACATCTCGGAGGTTAGATGCACCCAGATGGTGCAGGCTGAGTCGCGACCACTAGAAGGGCCAGCAATCTCTGCGAAGGCAGAAACCATTGTTCTAAAAGTGGCAGAGGGGAATCAATGGGCTCCTGAGAGGAAGGCCTCTAGTGGGTCCAGTGAGGAAGAGGCTAGAGCCATTGATATAGGGTCACATTTTTTTTATCAAAATTGGAAGATGCCAGAGTTGTGGGACACTTTCTTATCTGTGAAGGCTAATTGGAACCTAGAGTGGTCCGTTCATATTGATCGGGTGGAAGTTCATCTCCCAAATGCAACAGGCCAGGCTTGGGCTGTTCGGGTTCAGGATTCTGCGGGGAAGACTATTCGGATACCTCATCCTGATTACTACTGTTGAGGATGCAGAGTTCCCACCCTGCTGGAGAGTCACCGTGTTGCAGGGCTGGTTAGCCTGGATGTTCATTGAAAAGGGGCAAGAGAGCGCAAAGAAAGTTCAACAGAAGAGAAAAAAAATTGTTGTTAGGGCCGGAAGCCCTATTTCCAAATCCCCTTCCCCTTCTATCCTTGCAAGAGGAATTGGGAATCACCAGAACAACTACTACTGTGCAGTTTCTCATGTGGAAGAGTGCCGACCCTCTAACCCACAAAGACTTCCTGTTCAGAGAACTTTAGTAGACACTCAGTTTGTGCCCCAGTTGCTACAAAACAAAAAGAGAACCCGTATCCACGGGATATTCAGCAATAACCTACAGCAATACCCCCCAGCAGTAACTATCAGCAGTACCCACCAGCAGTAACCTACAGCAATACCCCCCAGCAGTAACCACCAGCAGTAACTGCCAACAGTACCCACCAGCAGTAACCACCAGCACTACCCGCCAGCAGTACCCACCAGCAGTGCCTGCCAGTAGTACCCACCAGCAGTACCCACCAGCAGTGCCCACCAGTAGTACCCGCCAGTAGTACCCACCAGCAGTACCCACCAGCAGTTCCCACCAGCATTACCCACCATCGGTGCCCACCAGCAGTACCCACCAGCAGTAACCGCCAGCATTACCCACCAGCATCTGTATAACAGATATACAACCCCCCCTCAAATCACCTATTACAGATATACAGACCCCCCCCCCCCATATTACCTATTACAGATATACAGACCCCTCCCCCCTCATATCTCCTGATACAGATATAAAGACCCCCCTCATGTCACCTATTACAGATATACAGCCCCCCCCCCCCTAATATTACCTATTACAGATATACAGACCCCCTCATATTACCTATTAAATATACAGGACCCCCCCCCATATTACATATTACAGATATAAAGACCCCACCCCTCATATCACTTATTACAGATATACGCCCCCCCCCTCATATCACATATATACAGACCCCCCCCATATCAACTATTTCAAATATACAGACCCTCCCTCATATTACCTATTACATACAGTATCTCACAAAAGTAAGTACACCCCTCACATTTTTGTAAATATTTTATTCTATCTTTTCATGTGACAACACTGAAGAAATGAGACTTTGCTACAATGTAAAGTAGTGAGTGTACAGCTTGTATAACAGTGTAAATTTACTGTCCCCTCAAAATAACTCAACACACAGCCATTAATGTCTAAACCGCTGGCAACAAAAGTGAGTACACCCCTAAGTGACAATGTCCAAATTGGGCCCAAATTGTCAATATTTTGTGTTGCCACCATTATTTTCCAGCACTGCCTTAACCCTCTTGGGCATGGAGTTCACCAGAGCTTCACAGGTTGTCACTGGAGTCCTCTTCCCCTCCTCCATGATGACATCACGGAGCTGGGGGATGTTAGAGACATTGTCCTCCTCCACCTTCTGTTTGAGGATTCCCCACAGATGCTCAATAGGGTTTAGGTCTGGAGATTTGCTTGGCCAGTCCATCACCTTTACCCTCAGCTTCTTTAGCAAGGCAGTGGTCATGTTGGAGGTGTTTGGGGTCGTTTTCATATTGGAATACTGCCCTGCCCCCCAGTCTCTGAAGGGAGGGGATCATGCTCTGCTTCAGTATGTCACAGTACATGTTGGCATTCATGGTTCCCTCAATGATCTGTAGCTCCCCAGTGCCGGCAGCACTCATGCAGCCCCAGACCATGACACTCCCACCACCATGCCTCACTGTAGGAAGACACACTTGTCTTTGTACTCCTCACCTGGTTGCCCCCACACTCGCCTGACACCATCTGAACCCAATAAGTTTATCTTGGTCTCATCAGAGCACAGGAGATGGTTCCAGTAATCCATGTCCTTAGTCTGCTTGTCTTCAGCAAACTGTTTGCGGGCTTTCTTGTGCATCATCTTTAGAAGAGGCTTCCTTCTGGGACGACAGCCATGCAGACCAATTTGATGCAGTGTGCGGCGTATGGTCTGAGCACTGACAGGCTGACCCCTAACCCCTTCAACCTCTGCAGCAATGCTGGCAGCACTCATACGTCTATTTCCCAAAGACAACCTCTGGATATGACGCTGAGCACGGCACCCAACTTCTTTGGTGGACCATGGTGGAACCTGTCCTGTTAAATCGGTGTATGGTCTTGGCCACCGTGCTGCAGTTTAGTTTCAGGGTCTTGGCAATCTTCTTATAGCCTAGGCCATCTTTATGTAGAGCAACAATTCTTTTTTTCAGATCCTCAGAGAGTTCTTTGCCATGAGGTGCCATGTTGAACTTCCAGTGACCAGTATTTGAGAGTGAGAGCGATAACACCAAATTTAACACACCTGCTCCCCATTCACACCTGAGACCTTGTAACACTAACGAGTCACATCACACCGGGGGAGGGAAAATGGCTAATTGGGCCCAATTTGGACATTGTCACTTAGGGGTGTACTCACTTTTGTTGCCAGCGGTTTAGACATTAATGGCTGTGTGTTGAGTTATTTTGAGGGGACAGCAAATTTACACTGTTATACAAGCTGTACACTCACTAAATCAAGTCTGACATAGCAGACGAGAAAGAACAGGGGATTTTAAAGAGTGTGCCCTAAAACAGAAATTGTATCAACAAAAAATGATATAAATTTTATTTAGCAATGTACAGAAAAAAGTGGATGATTAAAAACAAACACTTATGTATAATATAGCATAAGTGTTAACTATAGGAATACACCACATATAGTTGGGTGGATCGACACGTTTCACTCAGATAATGAGCTTCTTCGGGATCCAGCTATAGATACAATCTTCATGGCGTAAACTCTTTAAAATCCCCTGTTCTTTCTCATCTGCAATGCATTGATACATTTATATATGTCTCACTTATAGGGGATGGTGCCAGAATTTTTAAGACAGCTGTATACGCTCCACCTAATTTTGACTGTACACTCACTACTTTACTTTGTAGCAAAGTGTCATTTCTTCAGTGTTGTCACATGAAAAGATAGAATAAAATATTTACAAAAATGTGAGGAGTGTACTCACTTTTGTCAGATAATGTATGTAGCACCCTCCTAGGTAGGTGCTAGGAAAAATAATAGTTTGCTCTGCCTGCTTCACCGGGGAGCCTGATCTGTAGTTATGCCTGTTGCATGTGCCCAGTGGGTGATTCATCTGGGCTGAGGGAGTGTCCCCACTCTATTCAATTGGGGAGCCTGTTGGACAGTGGAGGAAACCCAGCCAGTGACACACAGGCTTTTGTGGCTGTCCCAGTGGGTTGGCACAAGAGTGGTGCATCCTGGGATATGTCATAAAAGCCAGGGGCACATGTGACAAGGAGTCTTTGGGTGGGAAGCCAGGTCCCAGGAGGAGGGTGACGGCTGTCTCTCCTCCTGTCTGCATGGAAGGTGGTCACAGGCAGTTCAGCCTGGTGAGATAGAGTGTGGTGCTGAGCCAGGAGGTCCAGGAAGCTGACAAGTGGAGTGACCTTGGGAAAAACAGTGTCCGTGAGTACCAGGAAGCCTGCCAAGGAAGGGGACCACTCCAGTAGGGTGTCAGTGTCAGAAGGTCAGTGCACATAATCAGTGAGAAAGGGGGTGCCAAGTTAGACCCTGAAGAGGAACCTAAATGAGAGTACATATTCTTTATCTTCACTTCAGTGGCAAGGTGAAGCAGCGGCCTTGCCGCATTCTGCAGTCAGTTATCCTCAGGAATTGTGAATAGTTCAAGTTGGAGTATCCCACTCATCCCTTCTCCCATCCAAGTTCCAAAAAAAACACAAAAAAACAAATCCCCTGGACTGTTCATTATCTGAGCCGAGTATTTAACCACTTGACGACAGCCGCAAGTACATATACTGCGGCGGTCAGCCCCTCCTGGGCAAAGTGACGTATCGGTACGTCACTCGCTCGCGAGCCAATAGAGGGCGAGCGCGCGCTGCTGGAGGCGCACTCCCGCCACCGTTTGTTCACTGCCATCACTGCGCGAGTGACCAGCGGCTCCGATGTCCGCCGGTCACTCGCCATCTCCCGCTGGAGAGGGAGAAAGGCAGGCGGATGATGTAAACAAAGCCGTCTGTCATTCTCCCTGGTGTAACTGCAGAGATCATACGATCCTGCTATGTAGGATCGTATGTCTCTGTGGTTACATCACAAGCCACGCCCCTTTACAGTTAGAAGCAGGCCCCTAGGGACACACTTAATCCCTGGATCACTAATAAAGTTAACCCCTTCCCTGCCAGTGTCATTTTTACAGTGACAGTGCATATGTATAGCACTGATTACTGTAGTAATGTCACTGGTACTCCCAAAAGTGTCAGTCAAGGGTCCGATCTGTCCGCCACAAAGTCGCAGTCCCGCAAAAAAAATCGCAGATTGCCGCCATTACTCGTTAAAAAAAAAAACCAACAAAAATGACAAAAATCTTTCCCTTAGTTAGTAAACGCAATTAATTTTGCGCAAACCAATCAAAATACGCTTTTTGCAATTTTTTTCACCAAAAATATGTAGCAGAAAACAAATTGGCCTAAAATGTTAAAAAATTATTTTTACATTTTTGGGGGGGGGGGGGATTTCATATAAAAAAAATGTGAAAAATATTGTTATTTTTTCAAAAATGTCGCTCGTTTTTGGTTATAGCGCAAAAAGTAAAAAATCAGAAAAGTCCAGAATGGCGCTGTGAGGGGGAAAACAAGGAAACCTCGACGCGGCTAAAAAGAACAATTCTCAGAAAATGTCTGAAATGCAGCAAAGTTTAGAAAAATTAGTGAGAGGAGAGCTCACCAGAATCCGAGACCCTTCAATACAAGAAATACAATCTGAATCCAGTGTAAGATATTGGGGGGGGGGGCTCTAAAAGATATGGATAAATGCAGGGCTTTTTTTCTCAGAGAATAGGTGCAGGAACTCCTATCTTCTACGTTACTTTGTGTCTCCACCCTCTACCCACCTCCGAGCACTAACCCTTGGTTCCACCCCTTCCAACCTCCGAGCACTGACTCTTGGTTCCACCCCTTCCAACCTCCAAGCACTAACCCTTGGTTCCACCCCTTCCAACCTCCGAGCACTGACCCTTGGTTCCACCCCTTCCTACCTCCAAGCACTGACCCTTGGTTCCACCCCTTCCTACCTCCAAGCACTGACCCTTGGTTCCACCCCTTCCAACCTCCGAGCACTAACCCTTGGTTCCACCCCTTCCAACCTCCGAGCACTGACCCTTGGTTCCACCCCTTCCAACCTCCGAGTACTGACCCTTGGTTCCACCCCTTCCAACCTCCAAGCACTGATCCTTGGTTCCACCCCTTCCAACCTCCAAGCACTGATCCTTGGTTCCACCCCTTCCAACCTCCGAACACTGACCCTTGGTTCCACCCCTTCCAACCTGCGAGCACTGACCCTTGGTTCCACCCCTTCCAACCTCCGAGTACTGACCCTTGGTTCCACCTCTTCCAACCTCCGAGCACTAACCCTTGGTTCCACCCCTTCCAACCTCCGAGCACTGACCCTTGGTTCCACCCCTTCCAACCTCCGAGCACTGATCCTTGGTTCCACCCCTTCCAACCTCCGAGCACTGACCCTTGGTTCCACCCCTTCCAACCTCCGAGCACTGACCCCTGGTTCCACCCCTTCCAACCTCCAAGCACTGACCCTTGGTTCCACCCCTTCCAACCTACAAGCACTGACCCTTGGTTCCACCCCTTCCAACCTCCGAGCACTGACCCTTGGTTCCACCCCTTCCAACCTCCAAGCACTGACCCTTGGTTCCACCCCTTCCAACCTCCGAGCACTGACCCTTGGTTCCACCCCTTCCAACCTCCAAGCACTGACCCTTGGTTCCACCCCTTCCAACCTACAAGCACTGACCCTTGGTTCCACCCCTTCCAACCTCCGAGCACTGACCCTTGGTTCCACCCCTTCCAACCTCCAAGCACTGACCCTTGGTTCCACCCCTTCCAACCTCCGAGCACTGACCCTTGGTTCCACCCCTTCCAACCTCCAAGCACTGACCCTTGGTTCCACCCCCTACCCAGCTTCCACTACAGCCCCTTTTAGAGAATATAGAGTCAAGTATAATTTTGTATTGGAATGTATGGAATTAGGTTATGATAACAAGAAAAGCTATAAAATAGATCCCCCACAGCCAGCAGCAATAGACCCCCCCCCCAGCAGCAATAGACCTCCAGCAGCAGCAAAAGATCTCCCAGCAGCCAGCATCAATAGACTCTCTAGCAGCGGACCCCTCCCTAAACAGTAGATCCCTTCTAGCAACAATTAACCCTCAGTATCAAAAGATGCTCCACCAGCAACAATAGATTGCCATGCAAAAATAGATCCCCTACAGCAACAATAGATCTCCCAGCAGCCAGCATCAGTAGACCCTCCAGCACCCATTGGAGGTGCCGGAACTGCGTTCCCCCGCGTTCCTGCTGAAAAAAAGCCCTGGATAAATGTATCTATATTAAACTCAGGAGAGTGATAAGGAGGACGTCTGCAATTCAGCCAAGTAAAGCCAACCAACCAAATTCATGGAGGAAGATGATGGAAGAAGCAACCGTGATGAGTAAATGATTTATAACAGAAGCAATGGGCTGGGCTGGATTTAAGGCAAAGAGACTGTTCACTTTGTAGGGGAAGTTGCACTTTGCAGGGGAAGGTGCACTTTGCAGGGGAAGGTGCACTTTGCAGGGGAAGTTGCACTTTGCAGGGGAAGGTGCATTTTGCAGGGGAAATTGCACTTTGTAGGGGTAGTTGCACTTTACAGGGGAAGGTGCACTTTGCAGGGTAAGCTGCACTTTGCAGGGGAAACTGCACTTCGCAAGGGAAGGTGCACTTTGCAGAGGAAGCTGCACTTTGCAGGGGAAGTTGCACTTTCCAGGGGAAGTAGCACTTTGTAGGGGAAGTTGCACTTTGCAGGGGAAGTAGCACTTTGCAGGGGAAGGTGCACTTTGCAGGGGAAGCTGCACTTTGCAAGGGAAGGTGCACTTTGCAGGGGAAGGTGCACTTTGCAGGGGAAGATGCACTTTGCAGGGGAAGTTGCACTTTGCAGGGGAAGTTGCACTTTGCAGTCACATTTTCCCCAGAGCGTAGAAAATGAGGTGAATCTCGGCTGACTTCTATCCACCAATTATGTGCAAGCAAAGTGCAAAGTGACATGTGGACTCATTCACTGAACAGAAAAATTCCCTTGCAAAGTGCACAGCCTATTTGCCTTTGGTAAATCAAGCCTTATACCTCAGCTGGTGGGAAAACCTGGTTGCTCAGGGTTACGGTACGTATTCTCATTTCCCTTTGTACGACGCTACTGAATAGGGAAGCAAAACAGAAAAAATAAAACAGATTATGAAATGAATGGACACTGGAGAGCTGGGGGGGGGTGAAAGGGCGGTAAAGTATTGCAGCCTCTCTTCACTCCCCCCCCCGCCCCCCAGTCACAGCAGTCCTACACCCAGCTGTACAGGAATAGGGTCACTGAGGTGGGGTCACATCGCCCGCTGGGATGCTGATATTGTGGGAAACGGACAGCGGCACTGCGCACACAGCGGGGGGGGGAGGGGTCACTAACACCTCTGCAGGGTATTAAACTGGGATTAATCTCACGTTTAATCCGGGGAGCAACAAACACAGCGAGGGGACCGCTAATGACACAAAGCAGCATTGTGTGCAACTGTTCGTGCAGCGCAGAGACCACTGTGTGCGACCAACTGCACAGCGCCAACACTACTGTGTGCAATGGATTGTACAACGCCAACATTATTGTGTGCTATGGATTGTACAACACCAACACTATTGTGTGCAATGGATTACACAACGCCAACACTACTGTGTGCAATGGATTGTACAACACCAACACTATTGTGTGCAATGGATTACACAACACCAACACTATTGTGTGCAATGGATTACACAACGCCAACACTATTGTGTGCAATGGATTACACAACGCCAACACTATTGTGTGCAATGGATTGTACAACGCCAACACTATTGTGTGCAATGGATTGTACAACGCCAACATTATTGTGTGCAACCGACTGGACAACGCCTTATGGCCCAGTGAGATTGTTACTCCCATTGAGTCCTTGCTCTGAGGGTTTGTTTGGTGTTTCTTCGTGCTTCCCAACTCTCTAGTGGGGACCTAAAGCAGCTGGATCTTTGGGGATATGGGTCTCTTCTTTGTGTGTTTACAACACAACCGTGTACACCACCAACACTCTGAGTGTGTACTGGTACTCCATTCTGTAGTGTGTACTGGTACTCCACGCTGTACTGTGTACTGGTACTCCATGAAGTTGTGTGTACTGGTACTCCATACTGTAGTGTGTACTGGTACTCCATGCTGTAGTGTGTACTTGTAATCCATGAAGTAGTGTGTACTGGTACTCCATGCTGTAGTGTGTACTGGTACTCCATACTGTAGTGTGTACTGGTACTCCATGCTGTAGTGTGTACTGGTACTCCATCCTGTAGTGTGTACTTGTAATCCATGAAGTAGTGTGTACTGGTACTCCATGCTGTAGTGTGTACTGGTACTCCATACTGTAGTGTGTACTGGTACTCCATTCTGTAGTGTGTACTGGTACTCCATTCTGTAGTGTGTACTGGTACTCCATGCTGTAGTGTGTACTGGTACTCTTTGCTGTAGTGTGTACTGGTACTCCATGATGTAGTGTGTACTGGTACTCCATTCTGTAGTGTGTACTGGTACTCTATGCTGTAGTGTGTACTGGTACTCCATGCTGTAGTGTGTACTGGTACTCCATGCTGTAGTGTGTACTGGTACTCTATGCTGTAGTGTGTACTGGTACTCCATGCTGTAGTGTGTACTGGTACTCCATGCTGTAGTGTGTACTGGTACTCCATGCTGTAGTGTGTACTGGTACTCTATGCTGTAGTGTGTACTGGTACTCCATTCTGTAGTGTGTACTGGTACTCCCATCTGTAGTGTGTACTGGTACTCCATGCTGTAGTGTGTACTGGTACTCCATGCTGTAGTGTGTACTGGTACTCCATGCTGTAGTGTGTACTGGTACTCCATGCTGTAGTGTGTACTGGTACTCTATGCTGTAGTGTGTACTGGTACTCCATTCTGTAGTGTGTACTGGTACTCCCATCTGTAGTGTGTACTGGTACTCCATGCTGTAGTGTGTACTGGTACTCCATGAAGTAGTGTGTACTGGTACTGCATGCTGTAGTGTGTACTGGTACTCCATGCTGTAGTGTGTACTGGTACTCCATGCTGTAGTGTGTACTGGTACTCTATGCTGTAGTGTGTACTGGTACTCCATGCTGTAGTGTGTACTGGTACTCCATGAAGTAGTGTGTACTGGTACTCCATGCTGTAGTGTGTACTGGTACTCCATGAAGTAGTGTGTACTGGTACTCCATGCTGTAGTGTGTACTGGTACTCCATTCTGTAGTGTGTACTGGTACTCCATGAAGTAGTGCATACTGGTACTCCATTCTGTAGTGTGTACTGGTACCCCATGCAGTAGTGTGTACTGGTACTCCATTCTGTAGTGTGTACTGGTACCCCATGCAGTAGTGTGTACTGGTACTCCATTCTGTAGTGTGTACTGGTACCCCATGCAGTAGTGTGTACTGGTACTCCATTCTGTAGTGTGTACTGGTACCCCATGCAGTAGTGTGTACTGGTACTCCATGCCGTATTTTTTACTGGTACTCCATGCTGTAGTATGCACTGGTACTCCATTCTGTGTTGTGTACTGGTACTCCATTCTGTAGTGCATACTGGTACTCCATTCTGTAGTGTGTACTGGTACCCCATGCTGTAGTGTGTACTGGTACTCCATGCCGTATTTTTTACTGGTACTCTATGCTGTAGTATGCACTGGTACTCCATGCTGTAGTGTGTACTGGTACCCCATGCAGTAGTGTGTACTGGTACTCCATGCCGTATTTTTTACTGGTACTCCATGCTGTAGTGTGTACCTCCATCACACACACCCATTCTCACCCGGCAATTTTTAGCTTTATTTCCATTGTTCCAAATGTCCATGTTCAACCCAAGTGCTCAAGCGCAGGCAGATGTGGGCATTTTTTTTTTTAAGCCCCGTTGCCTTCAACGGGAGAAACTGAAAAATATTGTGAAAATGGGTGTTATACGCGTCTTTCAGGCACTACTATAATAAAAGTCTATGGAGTACCAAAAAACGCTCATGTATGGCACATTATTCCTAATTTCTTTCAAAATATGGGAAAAAAATGTGCAAAAAAGCACAACATTTAAAAAAAAAAGCATTTACATTCACCTGAATACGCTATGCTCAATATCAAAACACCAATCACAGCACAGCACAGCAGCGTACACAACGGCTTCCTCCAAAGCAGAATTCAGGAACCCGCGATTTGCGATGACGCACGCCAGCGTGAATTTCAGAAACATTGAATTACGTTGCATTATCGTTTTATTTGACTGGAATGGATTGACTCACATAAATGCAGCATGAGGGGCAATTCCCTGCACACAGCAATGCAAGGCGCTCTTCCCGTTTCTGTATTTGGATGGTTTAAAAATTAAACTGAAAGCAGGTAAACGTGCCTGGGGTGAGCCAAACCCAATTATAATAATCTGCCTGGAGGCCCTCAGTGCTGTTTAATAATCAACTGCAAACAGTGTGGCCTGGCAATGGGGAAAGAGAACAGAATTCTAGGGGCCATCACTAGAGGGGTCCCCAGCAGGAGGAAGAAGGAGGTCCTGATTCCTCTATATAGATCTTTATATCACTAGAGGGGTCCCCAGCAGGAGGAAGAAGGTCCTGATTCTTCTATATAGATCTTTATATCACTAGAGGGGTCCCCAGCAGGAGGAAGAAGGTCCTGATTCCTCTATATAGATCTTTATATCACTAGAGGGGTCACCAGCAGGAGGAAGGAGGTCCTGATTCCTCTATATAGATCTTTATATCACTAGAGGGGTCCCCAGCAGGAGGAAGGAGGTCCTGATTCCTCTATATAGATCTTTATATCACTAGAGGGGTCCCCAGCAGGAGGAAGGAGGTCCTGATTCCTCTATATAGATCTTTATATCACTAGAGGGGTCCCCAGCAGGAGGAAGGAGGTCCTGATTCCTCTATATAGATCTTTATATCACTAGAGGGGTCACCAGCAGGAGGAAGAAGGTCCTGATTCTTCTATATAGATCTTTATATCACTAGAGGGGTCACCAGCAGGAGGAAGGAGGTCCTGATTCTTCTATATAGATCTTTATATCACTAGAGGGGTCACCAGCAGGAGGAAGGAGGTCCTGATTCCTCTATATAGATCTTTATATCACTAGAGGGGTCACCAGCAGGAGGAAGGTGGTCCTGATTCCTCTATATAGATCTTTATATCACTAGAGGGGTCCCCAGCAGGAGGAAGGAGGTCCTGATTCCTCTATATAGATCTTTATAATCACTAGAGGGGTCACCAGCAGGAGGAAGAAGGTCCTGATTCTTCTATATAGATCTTTATATCACTAGAGGGGTCACCAGCAGGAGGAAGGAGGTCCCCATTCCTCTATATAGATGTTTATATCACTAGAGGGGTCGCCAGTAGGAGGGGAGAGGTCCTGATTCCTCTATATAGAGCTTTATATTACTAGAGGGATCACCAGCAGGAAAAGAAGGTCCTGGTTCCTCTATATAGACCTCTTTGTCACTAGTAGGGATGATCGAATGGTTCGGGTCGACCATCGGTTCGACCCGAACATTGACTGTTCGAGGTTCGGCCGAATTTAGAACTTTTTGCTGAAAAACTTCGGAATTCAGCAACCAGAACCGACCAAAATGCAATGGGACAGAAAATGGGCTTTAAAAGCCCATGATTGGACCAGAACCATTACTAAAAGCCAATTGCGGGGGCAGGAGAATGCTAGGAATGTGATTGGAGTGACTAGGGGGTCCATAGGCCAATCATTAGTGAATACGCCCCCCAGTATATAAGATAGCCCCCGCCAAATTCCTAGCATTGTAATACAGGGCTGTGGAAGAGAGTGGAAGCAGTTCTGTTACTCCTGCTTCAAAAGTGTCATTTAGCATTTATTAGTGTGAGGAAAGGGATATCTAGTGTGGTTAGGGTGCTATTTTCCACTTTAGTTAGATGAAAAAATTTAGTTTCTGTAGGGAAAGTGTTAAGTGCCAGGGTGACCGTAGTGTAGTGTAGGGTCAACTGACACTGACTGCTATGGCAGGGTGACCAAACCCTTCCATTTCAGGGTGACCGCTATAGAGAAAAGCTCGTTTTCTCTTATGTGACTTTCAGAGCAGTGATATGGCTTCTCGCCTGTCAGCCTGCTTTTTGCTGCAGGCGTTTATAGGGATTTTTTGAGGACAAGTTTGGAGTCAGGCATGACATCTGAACTTGTGTATAGGGGTATATATACACACACATGTCTGTATATATACACCTGCACATATATAGGTGTGAAAGTAGCAGAACCCTATACTGGCGCTAATGAAATAATTAACACCAATATGGCTCCGCTCCTATCACACCTATATATGTGTATGTGTAAAATACATATAAGTGTGTGTGTGTATATACCCCTATACAGAAGTTCAGATGTTTTGCCTGCCTCCAAAGAACCCCAAAAAATGCCAAAAAAACGTCTGCGCCAAAAAAAAACGCCCAGGTGTGATTTTGCAGCAGGCGTTTTTTTGGGCATTTTTTTGGGTTCTTTGGAGGCAGGCAAAACATCTGAACTTCTGTATAGGGGTATATATACACACATACTTATATGTATTTTACACATACACATATATAGGTGTGATAGGAGCGGAGCCATATAGGTGTTAATTATTTCATTAGCGCAAGTATAGTGTTCTGCTACTTTCACACCTATATATGTGTATGTGTATATATACATACATGTGTGTGTGTATATATACCCCTACACAGAAGTTCTGATGTTATGCCTCCCTCCAATAACCCCCAAAAAATGCCCAAAAAAACGCTTGCTACAAAACCGGCAAGGTGTGAAAATAGCGGAGCCATATCCCTGTTCTATAAGTGACCTAATAGAAACAATCTTTTTTTTTTTTCTGGTTCTGGACATGCTACAGAGCTGAAACTTCACAGGTACACTTTTTAGACCCCCCAGACACTAAATCAAAAATCAAAAAATCTCATTTTTTTTTTCAATAATTGGCTCTCTATGAAAAATGACAATTTTTAAGAACTTTTTTTTGTGTGATTAATAGTCACAGAACCCTAGGCATTTTTTAGGGGCATTTATTGGGTTTTAGGGGTTCAAAATGGTGTTTTTTGATTGCCGAAGTTCGGGTCCCATTGATTTCAATGGGGTTCTGAAATCCGGGCTGAACTTTTGGGAAGTTCGGGTGTTCTGGTCGAACCGAACTTTTCAAAAGTTCGATCATCCCTAGTCACTAGAGGGATCACCAGCAAGAGGAAGAAGGTCCTGATTCCTCTATAAAGATCATTATATCACTAGAGGGGTCCCCAGCAGGAGGAAGGAGATTCCTCTATAAAGATTTTCAGTTGGACCTCAATTAGAATATTGTGTCTAGGTTCTGAAGACCTCAATGATATTGATAAGATAGAATGTAAAACATATCAGGGGAGACAGCAGGAACTTATTATGTACAGAATGGAAAGGGGAGACATAATTAAAACTCTTAAATACAGAGCATCCGGAAAGTATTCACAGCGCTTCACTTTTTCCACATTTTATGTTACAGCTTTATTTCAAAATGGATTAAATTCATTATTTTCCTCAAAATTCTACAAACAATCCTCCATAATGACAACATGAGAGAAGTTTATTGAAAATTTTTGAAAATTTATTTAAAAAAAAAAAATTGAAAAAAATCCCATATACATAAGTATTCACACCCTTTGCCATGACACTCAGAATTGAGCTCAGGTGCATCCTGTTTCCACTGATCATCCATGATATGTTTCTACAACTTGATTGGAGTCCACCTGTGGTAAATTCAGTTGATTGGACATGATTTGGGAAGGCACACACCTGTCTATATAAGGTCCCACAGGTAACAGTGCATGTCAGAGCACAAACCAAGCAATAAAGTCCAAGTCCAGTTGTCTGTAGACCTTCAAGACAGGATTGTATGGAGGCACAGATCGGGGGAAGGGTACAGAAACATTTCTGCAGCATTGAAGGTCCCAATGAGCACAGTGGCCTCCATCATCTGTAAATGGAAGAAGTTTGAAACCACCAGGACTCTTCCTAGAGCGGCCGCCCGGCCAAACTGAGCGATCGGGGGAGGAGGACCTTAGTCAGGGAGGTGACCAAGAAGCCGATGGTCACTCTGACAGAGCTCCAGCGTTTCTCTGTGGAGAGAGGAGAATCTTCCAGAAGAACAACCATCTCTGCAGCTCTCCACCAATCAGGCCTGTATGGGTGTGGCCAGACAGAAGCCACTCCTCAGTAAAAGTCACATGACAGCCCGCCTGGTGTTTACCAAAATGCACCTGAAGGACTCTCAGACCATGAGAAACAAAATTCTCTGCTCTGATGGAACAAAGATTGAACTCTTTGGCCTGAATGGCAAGCGTCATGTCTGGAGGAAACCAGGCACTGCTCATCACCTGGCCAATACCATCCCTACTGTGAAGCATGGTGGTGGCAGCATCACGCTGTGGGGATTTTCTTTAGTGCCAGGAACTGGGAGACTAGTCAGGATGGAGGGAAAGATGAAAGCAGCAATGTACAGAGACATCCTTGATGAAAACCTTCTCCAGAGCGCTCTGGACCTCAGACTGGGGCGAAGGTTCATCTTCCAACAGGACAACGACCCTAAGCACACAGCCAAGATAACAAAGGAGTGGCTATGGGACAACTCTGTGAATGTCCTTGAGTGGCCCAGCCAGAGCCCAGACTTGAACCCGATTGAACATCTCTGGAGAGATCTGTGCACCGACCCTCCCCCATCCAACCTGATGGAGCTTGAGAGGTCCTGCAAAGAAGAATGGGAGAAACGGCCCAAAAATAGGAGTGCCAAGCTTGTAGCATCATACTCAGAAATACTGGAGGCTGGAATTGGTGCCAAAGGAGCTTCACCAAAGTATTGAGCAAAGGGTGTGAATACTTATGTACATGGCAAAGGGTGTGAATACTTATGTACATGGGATTTTTTTTCATTTTTTATTTTTAATAAATTTGCAAAGATTTCAAACAAACTTCTTTCCTGTCGCTATTATGGGGGATGTTTGTAGAAGTTTGAGGAAAATAATGAATTTAATCCATTTTGGAATAAGGATGTAACATAACATGTGGAAGAAGTGAAGCGTTGTGAATACTTTCAGGGATGCGCTGTACATGAATGGAGTAAAGATGGTTTCCGGAGGGTTGGATTTTCAATATGAAGCAGAAATCAAGAACTCGGGGACATGGCCTTTAACCACTTACTACCCGCCCGCTGTCAAATGACGGTGGAGCGGTGGAGCTATTATCCTGGGACACCGTCATATGACGGCGCACCAGAACAGCCTCCCCCGGGGGCGAGCGGAGCGGCGATCGTGACCGCGCCGTGTTGCTAGGACACGGCGTGATCCCGATCTCGGTAAAGAGTCAATGACATGACTCTTTACCCATGTGATCGGCTGTGTCCAATCACAGCCGGTCACATGTAAATGAGGAAATGCCGTTATTCGGCTCTCCTCTCCTCACACTGTCAGTGTGTGAAGCGAGGAGAGCCGATCAGCGGCTCCTCCTCATAGGGGACACAGAGAAATGTAATCAGGGCACTGATCACACAAGAGTGAAATAAAATGCCATAACTGCCCACCATCAGTGCCCACAGTGCCCGCCATCAGTGCCCACAACCAGTGCCCATAGTGCTGCCAGTCAGTGCCCATCAGTGCCTGCTCATCTAGGCACTGATGGGCACTGACTGGCAGCACTATGGGCACTGAGTGTGGGCACTGATGGTGCTGCCCATCAGTGCTCATCAGTGCCGCCCATCAGTGCTCATCAGTGCCACCCGTCAGTGTCCATCAGGGCCACCCATCAGTGTCCATCAGTGCCGCCTCTCAGTGCCCATCAGTGCCGCCCGTTAGTGCTGCCTCTCAGTGCCCATCAGTGCCACCTATCAGTGCTCATCAGTGCCACCTATCAGTGCTCATCGGTGATGCCTATCAGTGCCACCTATCAGTGCTTATCAGTGCCACCCGTCAGTGTCCATCAGGGCCACCCATCAGTGTCCATCAGTGCTGCCTCTCAGTGCCCGTCAGTGCCGCCTCTCAGTGCCCATCAGTGCCACCTATCAGTGCTCATCAGTGCCGCCTATCAGTGCTCATTGGTGCTGCCTATCAGTGCCACCTATCAGTGCTTATCAGTGCGGCATATTAGTACCTCCTCATCAGTGCCACCTCATCAGTGCCCATAAGTGCCACCTCATCAGTGCCCATAAGTGCCAACTCATCAGTGCCCATAAGTGCCACCTCATCAGTGCCCATAAGTGCCACCTCATCAGTGCCCATAAGTGCCAACTCATCAGTGCCCATAAGTGCCACCTCATCAGTGCCCATAAGTGCCAACTCATCAGTGCCCATAAGTGCCACCTCATCAGTGCCCATCAGTGCTGCCTCATCAGAGCACATCAGTGAAGGAGAAAAATGTATTTATTTTCAAAATTTACTCACAGAAAATAAGAAAAACTTTTTTTTTCAAAATTTTCTGTCTTTTTTCTTTTTTTGTAAGAAATAAAAAAACCCAGCTGTGATTAAATATCACCAAAAGAAATCTCTATTTGTGTGAAAGAAATGATAAAAATGTAATTTGGGTACAGTGTAGCATGACTGCGCAATTGTCATTCAAAGTGTGACAGCACTGAAAGCTGAAAATTGGCCTGGGCAGGAAGGGGGTGAAAGTGCACTGAAGGCAAGCGGTTAAATTAGCTGAAGGAAAGTTCAAAACGAATCTTTGAAAAAATTATTGTTCCAAAAAAAGTCGTTGATACTTGGATCAGACTTCCAGCAGAGGTGAGCCAGCCAATAGTAATATAGAAAGAGTAAAAAAAAAACAAAAAAACAAGAAAGAAAGCAAAAAAACTCGATGGAACGCTCGGTCTTTTTCTGCCATCACTCTTCTGCTTCTATAGGACAACAAATTGCGTCATGCAGAGGGCCAGGGAGGGCCGCGATCGACTGACACGGGAAATGCGGAATGAAATCCGTATCCAACAATCGGAAACTTTTTCTCTCCAAATTGTTTTTTGAAAAATATTTTGCACCTCAATTTTCCGGCTTGTAACTGAGAAATGATTCGTTCTCCCCGGACACAAGGGAGGAGATTTCCTAAAACTGGAGCACTCAGAATCCGGGGGAAGCTGTGCATGGGAGCCAATCAGCTTCTGACTTCAGCTTCTTCAATTAAGCCTTGACAATAAAACCTGGAAGCTGATTGGTTTCTTTGCAGAGCAGCACCAAATTTCACAAATCTCCCCCCAAGAGCTTACAATCAGACGTGAAAGTTTTAAAGGGAATCCTACCGCTCCCAGAAATCGGCTGGAATCCATCGTCTTATCGATCATTCCAGTGCTGGAATCCATCGTCTTATCGATCATTCCAGTGCTGGAATCCATCGTCTTATCGATCATTCCAGTGCTGGAATCCATCGTCTTATCGATCATTCCAGTGCTGTAATCCATCGTCTTATTGATCATTCCAGTGCTGGAATCAATCGTCTTATTGATCATTCCAGTGCTGGAATCCATCGTCTTATCGAGATCATTCCAGTGCTGGAATCCATCGTCTTATCGATCATTCCAGTGCTGGAATCCATCGTCTTATCGATCATTCCAGTGCTGGAATCCATCGTCTTATCGATCATTCCAGTGCTGGAATCCATCGTCTTATTGATCATTCCAGTGCTGGAATCCATCGTCTTATTGATCATTCTAGTACTGGAATCCATCGTCTTATTGATCATTCCAGTGCTGGAATCCATCGTCTTATTGATCATTCCAGTGCTGGAATCCATCGTCTTATCGATCATTCCAGTGCTGGAATCCATCGTCTTATCGATCATTCCAGTGCTGTAATCCATCGTCTTATTGATCATTCCAGTGCTGGAATCAATCGTCTTATTGATCATTCCAGTGCTGGAATCCATCGTCTTATCGAGATCATTCCAGTGCTGGAATCCATCGTCTTATCGATCATTCCAGTGCTGGAATCCATCGTCTTATCGATCATTCCAGTGCTGGAATCCATCGTCTTATCGATCATTCCAGTGCTGGAATCCATCGTCTTATTGATCATTCCAGTGCTGGAATCCATCGTCTTATTGATCATTCTAGTACTGGAATCCATCGTCTTATTGATCATTCCAGTGCTGGAATCCATCGTCTTATTGATCATTCCAGTGCTGGAATCCATCGTCTTATTGATCATTCCAGTGCTGGAATCCATCGTCTTATTGATCATTCTAGTACTGGAATCCATCGTCTTATTGATCATTCCAGTGCTGGAATCCATCGTCTTATTGATCATTCCAGTGCTGTAATCCATCGTCTTATTGATCATTCCATTGCTGGAATCCATCGTCTTATTGATCATTCCAGTGCTGGAATCCATCGTCTTATCGATCATTCCAGTGCTGGAATCCATCGTCTTATTGATCATTCTAGTACTGGAATCCATCTTCTTATTGATCATTCCAGTGCTGGAATCCATCGTCTTATCGATCATTCCAGTGCTGGAATCCATCGTCTTATTGATCATTCCAGTGCTGTAATCCATCGTCTTATTGATCATTCCATTGCTGGAATCCATCGTCTTATTGATCATTCCATTGCTGGAATCCATCGTCTTATTGATCATTCCAGTGCTGGAATCCATCGTCTTATTGATCATTCCAGTGCTGGAATCCATCGTCTTATCGATCATTCCAGTGCTGGAATCCATCGTCTTATCGATCATTCCAGTGCTGGAATCCATCGTCTTATCGATCATTCCAGTGCTGGAATCCATCGTCTTATCGATCATTCCAGTGCTGGAATCCATCGTCTTATTGATCATTCCAGTGCTGGAATCCATCGTCTTATCGATCATTCCAGTGCTGGAATCCATCGTCTTATCGATCATTCCAGTGCTGGAATCCATCGTCTTATCGATCATTCCAGTGCTGTAATCCATCCTCTTATCGATCATTCCAGTGCTGGAATCCATCCTCTTATTGATCATTCCAGCGCTGGAATCCATCGTCTTATCGATCATTCCAGTGCTGGAATCCATCGTCTTATTGATCATTCCAGTGCTGGAATCCATCGTCTTATTGATCATTCCAGTGCTGGAATCCATCGTCTTATTGATCATTCTAGTGCTGGAATCCATCGTCTTATTGATCATTCCAGTGCTGGAATCCATCGTCTTATCGATCATTCCAGTGCTGGAATCCATCGTCTTATCGATCATTCCAGTGCTGGAATCCATCGTCTTATCGATCATTCCAGTGCTGTAATCCATCCTCTTATCGATCATTCCAGTGCTGGAATCCATCGTCTTATTGATCATTCCAGTGCTGGAATCCATCGTCTTATCGATCATTCCAGTGCTGGAATCCATCGTCTTATTGATCATTCCAGTGCTGGAATCCATCGTCTTATTGATCATTCCAGTGCTGGAATCCATCGTCTTATTGATCATTCCAGTGCTGGAATCCATCGTCTTATCGATCATTCCAGTGCTGGAATCCATCGTCTTATCGATCATTCCAGTGCTGGAATCCATCGTCTTATCGATCATTCCAGTGCTGGAATCCATCGTCTTATTGATCATTCTAGTACTGGAATCCATCGTCTTATTGATCATTCTAGTACTGGAATCCATCGTCTTATTGATCATTCCAGTGCTGGAATCCATCGTCTTATCGATCATTCCAGTTCTGGAATCCATCATCTTATCGATCATTCCAGTGCTGGAATCCATCGTCTTATTGATCATTCTAGTACTGGAATCCATCGTCTTATTGATCATTCTAGTGCTGGAATCCATCGTCTTATCGATCATTCCAGTGCTGGAATCCATCGTCTTATCGATCATTCCAGTGCTGGAATCCATCGTCTTATCGATCATTCCAGTGCTGGAATCCATCGTCTTATTGATCATTCCAGTGCTGTAATCCATCGTCTTATTGATCATTCCATTGCTGGAATCCATCGTCTTATTGATCATTCCATTGCTGGAATCCATCGTCTTATTGATCATTCCATTGCTGGAATCCATCGTCTTATTGATCATTCCAGTGCTGGAATCCATCGTCTTATCGATCATTCCAGTGCTGGAATCCATCGTCTTATTGATCATTCCAGTGATTTAAACCTATCCCGTGCTTTTGTGGAGAGCCCGCCCAATGCTGGCCATGTGGCTTTCCGCCATTTTTTAACCTGATCATTTTATTTATTATAAACGATCGCTCTTTTTTTTTTATTATTATTATTTCCTGTGATCCCGCCACATACCTTCAGTTCATTCGTATCATTTTTATGGACGCAATAACCAGTAAATGACCTCACACACTTCATTGGTTAATACAAGCTGCGAAAACAAGACCGCGCCATACACATTAAAATTCAGTCAGACCAATACGAATCTTTCCACACCTTCCCATTAATATCACAGCTGATTTGGTAAGAGAGTTCTTATTACATCTGGAGGAAACCCCCCTCCCCCTCCTCCTGCTCATTAAAATTAGCAGACAACTGGATTTAAACAACTGATTGATTGAATCCATAACATAATATTACACATCATAGAGGGGATGATCTACTAATGGGGGAGGGGCTGTCTGCTCTTCAAAGTCAATGTTCACTCAGATTAGTAAATATGGTGAAGCTGTGTTCATTACAATCCTATGCAAGAAAAATATTTTTTTTTTTTTGGGGGGGGGGCGGGAGGGGTTATCCTTGAACAATTGGCAATTCAAATGAATACAACTTCACCGTATCCACCGAGCTCAGTGCAAAGTGAACACTCGCTGCTCCTTTACTACATAAAGCCCCACAATTCCATACAGGGAAGAATATTTTACACACCCGCTGATCACCTACACAGCAATATATACCATATATACAGTATACAGCCTGACACTGTATACAGCCTGACACAGTATACAGCCTGACACCGTATACAGCCTAACACAGTATACATACCATATACACAGTATACAGCCTGACACAGTATACAGCCTGACACAGTATACAAACCATATACACAGTATACAGCCTAACACAGTATACAGCCTGACACAGTATACAAACCATATACACAGTATACAGCCTGACACAGTATACAAACCATATACACAGTATACAGCCTGACACAGTATACATACCATATATACAGTATACAGCCTGACACAGTATACATACCATATACACAGTATACAGCCTGACACCGTATACATACCATATATACAGTATACAGCCTGACACAGTATACATACCATATACACAGTATACAGCCTGAAACAGTATACATACCATATACACAGTATACAGCCTGACACGGTATACATACCATATACACAGTATACAGCCTGACACAGTATACATACCATATACACAGTATACAGCCTGACACAGTATACATACCATATACACAGTATACAGCCTGACACAGTATACATACCATATACACAGTATACAGCCTGACACAGTATACATACCATATACACAGTATACATACCATATACACAGTATACAGCCTGACACAGTATACAAACCATATACACAGTATACAGCCTGACACAGTATACAGCCTGACACAGTATACATACCATATACACAGTATACAGCCTGACACAGTATACATACCATATACACAGTATACAGCCTGACACAGTATACAAACCATATACACAGTATACAGCCTGACACAGTATACATACCATATACACAGTATACAGCCTGACACCGTATACATACCATATATACAGTATACAGCCTGATACAGTATACATACCATATACACAGTATACAGCCTGAAACAGTATACATACCATATACACAGTATACAGCCTGACACAGTATACATACTATATACACAGTATACAGCCTGACATGGTATATATACCATATACACAGTATACAGCCTGACACAGTATACATACCATATACACAGTATACAGCCTGACACCGTATACAGCCTGGCACAGTATACAAACCATATACACAGTATACAGCCTGACACAGTATACATACCATATATACAGTATACAGCCTGACACAGTATACATACCATATACACAGTATACAGCCTGAAACAGGATACATACCATATACACAGTATACAGCCTGACACAGTATACATACCATATATACAGTATACAGCCTGACACAGTATACATACCATATACACAGTATACAGCCTGACACAGTATACATACCATATATACAGTATACAGCCTGACACAGTATACATACTATATACACAGTATACAGCCTGACACGGTATATATACCATATACACAGTATACAGCCTGACACAGTATACATACCATATACACAGTATACAGCCTGACACAGTATAGATACCATATACACAGTATACAGCCTGACACAGTATACAGCCTGACACAGTATACAAACCATATACACAGTATACAGCCTGACACCGTATACATACCATATACACAGTATACAGCCTGACACAGTATACATACCATATACAGTATACAGCCTGACACAGTATACATACCATATACACAGTATACAGCCTGACACAGTATACATACCATATACACAGTATACAGCCTGACACAGTATACATACCATATACACAGTATAGAGCCTGACACAGTATACACATCATATACACAGTATACAGCCTGACACAGTATATATAACATATACACAGTATACAGCCTGACACAGTATATAGCCTGACAAAGTATATATACCATATACACCGTATACAGCCTGACACAGTATACATACCATATACACAGTATACAGCCTGACACAGTATATAGCCTGACACAGTATATATACCATATACACCGTATACAGCCTGACACAGTATACATACCATATACACAGTATACAGCCTGACACAGTATACATACCATATACACAGTATACAGCCTGACACAGTATACATACCATATACACAGTATAGAGCCTGACACAGTATACACATCATATACACAGTATACAGCCTGACACAGTATATATAACATATACACAGTATACAGCCTGACACAGTATATAGCCTGACAAAGTATATATACCATATACACCGTATACAGCCTGACACAGTATACATACCATATACACAGTATACAGCCTGACACAGTATACATACCATATACACAGTATACAGCCTGACACAGTATACATACCATATACACAGTATACAGCCTGACACTTGTCACACCACAACCACCAAACATACAACAGATGTTCTACAATATAGACAGCCACAAATATACAAAACAACACCCATAAATCACACGTCTGCTCACAGCACTGGAACTTCACAAACTGGTACACATTATCCATCCTTCTGCAATTCACACTAGAAGTGTGTCTCCACTTTACACAACTACACAAAGTAATGTACAACCTTCTCCACTTCCCTCTATACAATGCAACTACACACAGTGTTACACAATATACTTCTCTGTATACAATTCAGCCACACAAATTACTGCACAATATACAACCTTCTCCACTTCCCGCTATACAATGCAACTACACAAACTGTAACACAATATACAATTCAACCACACAAATTGCTACACAATCTACAACCTTCTACAAAACTCTGTATATAATGTAAATACACCTATTTAATATGATTACACAAATTGTTACATAATAAACTTTGGTGTATATGTTGAAGCCACATTGTTACACAATATACTTCTCTGTATACAATTCAACCACACAAATTGCTACACAATATACAACATTTTACGAAACTCAGTATATAATGTAAATACACTTATTTTTATACAATTACACTAATTGTTACACAATAGACTTCTCTGTATACTACGCAGCCAAAATGTTACACAAAATACAATCTTCTACAGTACTTTATATACAATGTATATACACATATTTTTGTACAATTACACAAAATGTTACACAATTTACTTTTCTCTGTATACAATGCAGCCAAATTGGTACACAAAATACAACCTTCTACAATAATTTATAGACAATGTATATACACATATTTTTATACAATTACACAAAATGTTACACAATAGACTTCTCTGTATACAATGCAGCCAAATTGTTACACAAAATACAATCTTCTACAATTCTCTATATACAATGCAACTAGACAACTAGCTACACAGTGTGTAATCTTCTACAAATCATACCACTAGATGCTTCTGCTTTATACAACTACACAAACTATTACAGTGTACACACATTACACAGTGTGCACACACACAGTGTACACACACAGAGTGTACACATCTACACTTCAATTCTTTAGTACACAACTAGTTATATGTATAACAATCTACTCTTTAAGTTACAAGTTATAAAAAGGCAGACACACAAGCTGTAACACAATAAACAACCTTCTACACTTCACTGTATACAATGTACATACACATATTTTTTAATACAATTTATAACCTTCTACAATTCTCTAAATACAATGCTACTACAAAACTAGTTATATAGTATGCAACCTTCTACAAAATATGCACACATCTACACTTCAATTTAGATGGGAGAACACAACTAAGTATACAATATATAACAATAAAATGCAGATACACAAACTGTAATACAATATACAACTTTGTACACTCCACTGTATACAGTGCAATTACACAAACTGTTAGATAATGTGCAATATTTTACAATTCTCTGTATGCAATGCAACTACACAAATTGTTACACAATATACTTCTCTGTATACAATTCAGCCACACAAATTGTTACACAGTATACATCTCTGTATGCAATGCAGCCACACAAATTGTTACACAGTATACATCTCTGTATGCAATGCAGCCACACAAATTGTTACACAGTATACATCTCTGTATGCAATGCAGTCACACAAATTGTTACACAATATACTTCTCTGTATACAATTCAGCCACACAAATTGTTACATAGTATACTTCTCTGTATACAATGCAGCCACACAAATTGTTACACAGTATATATATCTGTATGCAATTCAGCCACACAAATTGTTACACAGTATACATCTCTGTATGCAATGCAGTCACACAAATTGTTACATAGTATACTTCTCTGTATACAATTCAGCCACACAAATTGTTACACAATATACTTCCCTGTATACAATTCAGCCACACAAATTGTTACACAATATACTTCTCTGTATACAATGCATGCCACACAAATTGTTACACAAAATACAACCTTCTAATATACTCTGTATACAATGTATATACACATAATTGTATACAACTACACAAACTGTTACACAGTATACACACATCTATACTTCAATTCACATAATACCAGTATACAACATTTAACAATCTACTCTAAGTTATAAAATGCAGATACCCAAATAAAATGCAATATATTACCTTCTATACTTCTCTGTATACAATGTACATCTTCAAATTAATATACAATATACAACAATCTACACTTCTCTATATACAATGTAATTACACAATGTTTACACAATATACCACCTTATACAATTCTCTGTATACAATGCAACTACAATTACACAGTATGCAGCCGCCTACAAATCACACTACCAGCATGCCTCTGCTTTATTTACCTATACAAACTGTTAGACAGTATACACTGCGATATACAACTGGATTATTTACCTAGTTATACAATATACAGAAATTACCTCTTTATACTACAAGCTTTAAAATGCAGATACACAAACTGCAACACAATATACCACCTTCCACATTACACTGTATACAATGTACATTCACATCATATTATATAATATATAACCTTCTGCAATACTTTGTATACATTGTAAATGTAGCTATTTATATTATATATATATATATATATGTATATAATATATATATATATATATATATATATATATATATATATATATATATATATATATGATATGTGTGTGTGTATATATATATATATATATATATATATATATATATATATATATATATATATATATATATATATATACATATATAAAACGCTTTCTACATACCCCTCTATAGAATGTAAATACACAATTTGTATACAATATACAACCATTTACACAAATCTGTATACAAGGTTAATTATAATTATACAATATGTAACCTTCTACACCTCACTGTATACAATGTGCATACACATATTATAATATACAACTTTCTACAATACTTTGTATACATAATACATGTACATATTTTATATGATCTTTAACCTTCTACACTCCTCTGTATACAGTGTATATACATATATTATTATATAATATACAACCTTCTACAATACTTTGTATACAATGTAAATACAACAATTTTGCACAATATATGATCTTCTACACTTGTTTGTAAATATCTATCTATCTATCTATCTATCTATCTATCTATCTATCTATCTATCTATCTATCTATCTATCTATCTATCTATCTATCTATCTATCTATCTATCTATCTATCTCTCTCTCTCTCTATATATATATATATATATATATATATATATATATATATATATATATATATATATATATATATATATATATATATATACACCTCTATATATTTTATTTTTTGTATTTTTTTAGTATGATCTTCTACACTGGTTTGTAAATATCTATCTTTTTACATATATATATATATATACCTCTCTATGTTTTATTTTTATTTTCTTTTTTTGTATTTTTTAGTTTTTCATACATACAAACTTTTACACCTCACTGTGCACACAACAACTACACAACTACCCCCCCCCCCCACCCCCATGTGACCCCTCTATACAACCTGCAACTGTACACCCCCAGGCCAGAGCTGAGTGACAGGACAGACAATGCAGCCCCCATATATTGCAGGATGGGTGACCCCCCCCCCCCCCATATATTGCAGGGTGGGTGACCCCCCGACACTCGTATTAATAAACCTTTTTCTAATCTCTCAGTCTCTGTGCACAGTGCGACCCCCCCCCCCCCCCATACTCACAATAAAAGTGAACAATCTCAACGATACAAATAAACACAAGGCGACCATTTCCCACTTGCAGGCAGATTTGGTCGCAGTTACCTCCAGTGTGTGTCCGGGGCCCCTGGATGAGATGGGGGGGATTGTGGCCCCTCGGAGCCCCCTGTGAGCTGCTCACAGTCTGGGAATTAATGAGCCCGGCGCTCCATGCTCGCTTCTTTTATTCCACTAAACAGATGAAAATGTATGCTAATTTAAATCAAGCTTAACCTGGGAGCACCGGCAATATATTTCATGGAATTTCCAAACCAATAAGAGCTTCTGGCGCTTCTTCTATAAGTGCAGATACAATTAGTCGCCGGCTCGCCTCCTATTCTGCAGTAGAAGGTCACTTTGTCAGCCGGCAGAGGCGAGGAATCGGCGACACATCCAGCCAGGCACGGAGGGGCTGCGACAAACCGCCGCTTTAGTCGGGCAAATTCGCCTATTTTCGGGGTTTTTTTTTTTTTTTTCGCTGCATGGAACCCGTGCGACACATGGGAGAAATGACGAAGAAAATGGGGGAAAATAAATGCATGACATACAAAAACAATTCAATTTGTAAACTGTGAAATTAAAGCGAAAGACACATTGTAACAAACACATTTATTATATGATTACCGACAATCTGGGGGGGCACAAGACCCTCATTACTGGGTGTACAGAGCAATGGGATCTGTAGGGATTCCTAGGATGGGACAAGAGGACTGACTGCTGCTGGAGGGCTCAGAGCTGGGGGTGGGATGGTGGGATGGGGGGGGGGGGGGTTAGAAGGAGGGTGAATATGCCAGTATATATTGATGATAAAAGGGTGAATATTAGGCATAAAGAGGTGAATATTTAGGTTGGATAGGGTGAAAATTGTGGATTAAGGGGTGAATACTAAGGATGGATGGGGTGGATATTTAGCATGGGGGGGGGGCAAATATTTAGGAAGGGGGTATAAGGGAACTATTTAGAATGAGAGGATGAATATTAGGAAAGAGGGGTAATATAAGGCGGTAAGGAATATTTAGGATGAAGGGGTGAATATTTAGGATGAAGGGGTGAATATTTAGGATGAATCGGTGAATATAGGGTGAAGGGTTAAATATTTAGGATGAAGGGTTAAATATTTAGGATGAAGGGTTGAATATTTACGGTGAAGCGGTGATTTTTTAGGATGAAGGGGTGAATATGTAGGATGAAGGGGTGAATATGTAGAATGAAGGGGTGAATATTTAGGATGAAGGGGTGAATATGTAGGATGAAGGGGTGAATATGTAGGATGAAGGGGTGAATATTTAGGATGAAGGGGTGAATATGTAGGATGAAGGGGTGAATATGTAGAATGAAGGGGTGAATATTTAGGATGAAGGGGTGAATATTTAGGATGAAGGGGTGAATATTTAGGATGAATCGGTGAATATAGGGTGAAGGGTTAAATATTTAGGATGAAGGGTTAAATATTTAGGATGAAGGGTTGAATATTTACGGTGAAGCGGTGATTTTTTAGGATGAAGGGGTGAATATGTAGGATGAAGGGGTGAATATGTAGAATGAAGGGGTGAATATTTAGGATGAAGGGGTGAATATGTAGGATGAAGGGGTGAATATGTAGGATGAAGGGGTGAATATTTAGGATGAAGGGGTGAATATGTAGGATGAAAGGGTGAATATGTAGAATGAAGGGGTGAATATTTAGGATGAAGGGGTGAATATTTAGGCTAGATGGGTAGATGGAAGTGGTGAATGTTTATTAAGGGGGGTTGGCAATTTAGGAAGGGGCATTTAGGAAGGCGTGCCATTAGGATGACAGGGGTAGAATGGAGGGGTTGAATATTTAGGAAGGGCGTTTAGGATGAAGGAGGTGAATATTTTTGAAAGGGGGGGGGGGTGTATTAGTAAGGGTGTTTTTAAGATGGAGGCGGGAGAATGTTTGAAATGAAGGGGTAAATATTTATGAAGGGATGAATATCGAGGTAGGATGGGTTTTTTTTATTTAGAAAGATTAGGATGGAGGGGGGGGGGGTGAATGAAGGGGTGAATATTTATGAATAGTGCTTAGAATGGAAGGGTAAATATTTTTTTAAAGGGTGAAGATTTCGGGAAGGGGGTATTTAGTAAAAGGAGTATGGACGGGGGTGAATGTTTGGGATGGAGGGGTGTATATTTAGGAGGGGGTGAATATTTGGGATAGGGTAACTATTTAGGAAATGGAGTATTTAGCATGGACAGGTGAGAATGTTTAAGATGGAGGGGTAAATATTTAGAAATGATGTTTAGGCTGGAGGGGTAATTATTTAGGAAGGGGTGAATATCTGGGAGGGGGAGTATTTTGCATGGACGGGTGAAATTGTTTAGGGGGGTTAATATATTGAGAAAGGATGTTTAGGATGAAGCAATGAACATGTAAGAAGAGGGGTGAACATTTAGGAGGGGGATTGAACAGTTAGGAAGGGGGTGAATATTTAGGAAGGGGGTGAACATTTAGGAAGGGGTGAACGAATAGGAAGGGGGTGAACATTTAGCAGGTGATTGGTCATTTAGGAAGGGGTGAACGAACAGGAAGGGGGGTGAACATATAGGAAGAGGGTGAATGAATAGGAAGGGGGTGAACATGTAGGAGTGGAATGGGGTGAACATTTAGGAAGGGGTTGAATATTTAGGGAGGGGGTGATCGAATAGGGAGGGGGTGAACATTTAGGAGTGGAATGGAAATTTAGGAAGGGGGTGAAATGTAGGAGGGTGATTGGTCATTTAGGAAGGGGGTTAATATTTAGGAAGGGGTGAACGAATAGGAAGGGGGTGAAAATGTAGGAGGGTGATTGGTCATTTAGGAAGGGGGTGAATATTTAGGAAGGGGTGAACGAATAGGAAGGGGGTGAACATTTAGCAGGTGATTGGTCATTTAGGAAGGGGTGAACGAACAGGAAGGGGGTGAACATGTAAGAGTGGAATGGAGTGAACATTTAGGAAGGGGGTGAATATTTAGGAAGGGGATGATCGAATAGGGAGGGGGTGAACATTTAGGAGTGGATTGGTCATTTAGGAAGGGGGTGAATATTTAGGAAGGGGGTGAACGATTAGGAAGGGGGGGACATTTAGGAGGGGATTGGTCATTTAGGAAGCGGGTGAATGAATAGGAAGGGGGTGAACATTTAGCAGGGGATTGGTCATTTAGGAATGGGGTGAATATTTAAGAAGGGGTGAATATTTAGGGGGTGCAGTATTTAGCATGGACGATGAGAATGTTTAGAATGAAAGGGTGAATATTTAGGAAGAGGGTGAATATCTAGGGAAGTGAGTGAATATTTAGGGAAGGGGGTAAGTATTTTAGGGAAGGGAAGAATATTTAGGGAGGGGTGAATATTTAGGGAAGGGGTAAGTATTTTAGGGAAGGGAAGAATATTTAGGGAAGGGGGTAATTATTTTAGGGAAGGGAAGAATATTTAGGGAAGGGAAGGGGTGAATATTTAGGGAAGGGGTAAGTATTTTAGGGAAGGGAAGAATATTTAGGGAAGGGAAGGGGTGAATATTTAGGGAAGGGGTAAGTATTTTAGGGAAGGGAAGAATATTTAGGGAAGGGAAGGGGTGAATATTTAGGGAAGGGGTAAGTATTTTAGGGAAGGGAAGAATATTTAGGGAAGGAAAGGGTGAATATTTAGAAGAGGGGTGAATTTTCAGACATGCAGTGGAGAATATTTCCAGATTCCTTGCTCTCTCCTGCAGGCAGGGAAGGGTTAATCCCCGGGACTCTCAGGAGCCAATGAAGACTTCCTCCTCAGCAGCAGTTAACCCCTGCCAGTGCCAGGCTGCTGTGCAGGCAGAGTCCCTCCCCCCGGCGGTCCCCATTGGCTGGGGGTGCTGTCACTGATCAGGCTCCCCTTACCTTGTAGATGTCAGAGGCTGGAGCCTGTGCCACACTCTGACTGGCAGGGGAGCCGAAATGGCCACAGCTGCCTCCAATCCCTACAGCATTCTGAGCAGCCCAGCCCTGGTCCATGCAGACCCTGGTAGCATGCAGCAGGGAAGCCCCTTCAGGAACCCCCAGAAGCTGCTGCAGACCGACTACCTGCAGGGGGTGCCCAGCAATGGCCACCCTCTGGGGCACCACTGGATGAGCAGCTTGGCCGATGCCAACCCTTGGTCAACCAGCCCCCTGGAGCAGCAGGACATCAAGCCTGGCAGAGAGGACCTCCAGCTAGGAGCCATCATCCACCACAGGTCGCCCCATGCCAACCACCCGAACGCCTGGGGGGCCAGCCCAGTCCACAACAACCCCTCTCTGACCTCCAGCGGCCAGGCCCTCTACTCCCAGTCTGGCTTCAGCGTCAGTGGCATGCTGGACCATGGTGCCCTCACCCCACCACCACCCCAGACTGTCAGCACCCAGAGCCTACACCCTGTGCTCAGAGATGCCACCGAGCATGGGGACCTGGGCAGCCACCACTGCCAGGACCATTCCGACGAGGAGACCCCCACCTCTGATGAGCTGGAGCAGTTTGCCAAGCAGTTCAAACAAAGGAGGATCAAGTTGGGCTTCACCCAGGCTGACGTGGGCTTGGCACTGGGCACCCTCTACGGGAATGTCTTCTCCCAGACCACCATCTGCAGGTTTGAAGCCCTCCAGCTCAGCTTCAAGAACATGTGCAAGCTGAAACCCCTTCTGAACAAGTGGCTGGAGGAGGCTGATTCCTCCACTGGGAGCCCCACCAGTATAGACAAGATCGCAGCTCAGGGTAGGAAAAGGAAGAAGAGGACCTCCATAGAGGTGAGTGTCAAGGGGGTGCTGGAGACCCACTTTCTCAAATGCCCCAAACCTGCAGCCCAGGAGATCTCCTCCCTGGCAGACAGCCTGCAGCTGGAGAAGGAGGTGGTCCGGGTCTGGTTCTGTAACAGGAGACAGAAAGAGAAAAGGATGACCCCACCAGGAGACCCCCAACAACATGAAGTTTTCTCCCATAGCGTCAAATCAGACTCATCCTGCCATGATCTCTGACCAGAGGACACCTGGACAACATGGACTCTGGATTTTTCCTAAAAAAAAAAAAAGAGCTTTTTTTTTCTTAACTTATATTCTTTTCTGGAGGAAGGAAAAATTTAAAGAAAAAAAAAAAAAAGAAACTTTATACAAAATAAAATTCAGTAGAAGACTCCAGGAGCTTGGAGCTCCAGACATGGCAATACCATAATAATGACCTATTCTAGCCAAGCTGTTTACTGGACTCTTCTTGTCTTGTCCTCTCCCAGAGACTTGTGTGCCTCTCTGCCTTCCAGCGCCTTGACCACAGCAGAATCTTATCAGGTGACCTTCCTTTTATTAGAGAAAAACAAAAATTGTGTTCTTTTTTCTGTTGCCATTGTTTTATGGAGAACCTCAAAGTCTGGGAATTGGTTTTTCTTGTGTCTGGAGGTGTCTTTACTATCCCAAGATCTGAGATGGTCCAAGATCCAAGATCTGAGATGGTCCAAGATCCAAGATCTGAGATGGTCCAAGATCCAAGATCTGAGATGGAAACCATCCACCTTCTTCTTCTTCTGCAACAATTTCATTTTTTTTTCTTTTTTTTTTTTTAAGTTTCCAGGCTAAAAAAAAAAACAAAAAACCACAAGTGTATCTTCTGTATGTCCTAGCATTATGTATAATCCAAGGCTGTCCATGGAGCATTGCTGCATGTCATGTATTCACTATCACATATCATTATGCATCTTATATATTTTTATTTTGTAGCTTTTGTTGTATATGGAAGAGGTTCGGTGTGACAGAGGGGTCTCTGTAGGTCTGGGGAAGGGAGGGAGGGGGGTTGTTCTCAGACCTCTCCCCCCTCTCTCTCTCTCTCTTTGGGTTTTGTTCTCTTGCTGCAATCAAAATTCACAGATGTCACTGGTCCCAGCGGTGTCTATGGAATGTTCTCCCAGTGGTGGCAGAATACTGGGGACCAAAAAATGTGCCCTGCACACCTTACCCACTGATCAAAAATTATATTTTGATTTATTTATAATATTCATGTGGTCACACACATGGAAATATTATCAGCACTAGCTAAAATAACAGATTATTTATTTTAACTTTATTTTTTCTTTTTTCTATTTTTATTTTTTATTTTTGCTCCCAAAATCTGATCTGTGTTTATCCAAAGAGTGCTAAATTCCTGTTAAAGTTCCCAGTACACCTGCTAAGAGTACACTCCCTGCCTGTGCTAAGAGTACACTCCCTGCCTGTGCTAAGAGTACACTCCCTGCCTGTGCTAAGAGTACACTCCCTGCCTGTGCTAAGAGTACACTCCCTGCCTGTGCTGAGAGTACACTCCCTGCCTGTGCTAAGAGTACACTCCCTGCCTGTGCTGAGAGTACACTCCCTGCCTGTGCTAAGAGTACACTCCCTGCCTGTGCTGAGAGTACACTCCCTGCCTGTGCTAAGAGTACACTCCCTGCCTGTGCTGAGAGTACACTCCCTGCCTGTGCTAAGAGTACACTCCCTGCCTGTGCTGAGAGTACACTCCCTGCCTGTGCTAAGAGTACACTCCCTGCCTGTGCTAAGAGTACACTCCCTGCCTGTGCTAAGAGTACACTCCCTGCCTGTGCTGAGAGTACACTCCCTGCCTGTGCTAAGAGTACACTCCCTGCCTGTGCTAAGAGTACACTCCCTGCCTGTGCTAAGAGTACACTCCCTGCCTGTGCTAAGAGTACACTCCCTGCCTGTGCTGAGAGTACACTCCCTGCCTGTGCTAAGAGTACACTCCCTGCCTGTGCTGAGAGTACACTCCCTGCCTGTGCTAAGAGTACACTCCCTGCCTGTGCTGAGAGTACACTCCCTGCCTGTGCTAAGAGTACACTCCCTGCCTGTGCTAAGAGTACACTCCCTGCCTGTGCTAAGAGTACACTCCCTGCCTGTGCTAAGAGTACACTCCCTGCCTGTACTACTACTTCTGTAAACCATTATTCTGCTTTTCTTCTGTTTCTGACTATTTTATTTTCTTTTTTTAAATCATTGTAATAACATCCCCCTCACTCTTTCTTTCAGGATTTGTTTTTGTAATGACTCATTCTGTGCCCTCTCTCTGTGTCTCTTCCCATTTATTTAACTACTTAAAAAAAAAAAAATGTGTAAAATAATTCTTAATAACACCCCTCCCCTTTCTTTTTCTCTTGTCATATATTCAGATTTAGAAAAAAAAAAAAAAGTTAATATTCTGTGTCCTCTCTCTGTGTCTCCTCCCAGTCATTTAACTACTTAAAAAAATATATATATATATTTTTTGTAAAATAATTCTTAATAACACCCCTCCCTTCTCTTTTTCTTTTGTCATACATTTAGATTCAGAAAAAAAAAAAAAGTTAATATTCTGTGTCCTCTCTCTGTATCTCCTCCCAGTCATTTAACTACTTTAATAAATGTATATTTTTTGTAAAATAATTCAGATTGAGAAAAAAAAAAGTTAATATTCTGTAACCTCTCTCTGACTCCTGCTATTCAATCAACATTTGTTTTTTACATGTTTCTATTTTTGTAAAAAAAAAAATATATATATATATATACACACATATATATATACACACATATATATATATATATATATATATATATATATATATATATATATATATACATATATATATACACATATATGTGATATATATATATATATATATATATGTATATATATATATACATGTATGTGTATATATATATACATATATATATGTATATATACATATATGTGTATATATATATATATATATATATATATATATATATATATATATATATATATATATATATATATATATATATATATATATATATATATATATATACACACACATACATATATGTATATATATATATATATATATACATACATATATGTATATATATATAAATACATACATATATGTGTATATATATATATATATATATATATACACACATATATATATATATATATATATATATATATATTCTCTGTTTTCCTCCTTTTGTATATTAATTTGTCTGTGCATTCAATAATTTTGAAAACATGTAACATTTTATTTATTATGCTATTTTTTTATTTTTTTATTAATACCATTACTGGTAGTAAAACAAAATAATAGCATTGCCATAATAGCACCAAC
The DNA here is from genome assembly GCF_965119305.1 of Pelophylax lessonae. NCBI lineage: Eukaryota > Metazoa > Chordata > Amphibia > Anura > Ranidae > Pelophylax > Pelophylax lessonae. The sequence goes on along the minus strand of NC_138774.1, from coordinate 4,112,211 downwards.
AAGAACAGAAACATTAGTGGGAAAAAAAATGATGGAAGCAATAAAAATAGGTAGGAGTAATAACAACTATGATAGTAAAATAAAAATAAAAATCTTCTCCTTTTTTTCTTTTTTGTTTTCTTTTTTTCATAGCAGAGCACTTACTTTAATTGTTGTTCAGCCTACATATCTTCATTGCACTTAAGCCTGGCTCAGTGTTTTCCTGGTGTTTTTAATCCTCCACACATAATGCTACAATTGCCTTATTTGTATCCAGAAACACAAAGGCTGCCCTGGTTGAAAGTTCCCTCTTTGCCCCTGTTATCCCCAATCTTTTGTGGCCCTTGTTCTGCGGTCACTGGAGAAAAAGACACCGCTGGTTTCATCCTCACTACAATTCATTGTGGCATTTTCACGCCTTCTCTCTAAGGAGCTAAATTTCAGCCCCCCCCCCTCCCTCCCCCTCCCAAAAAAAAAAATAGCAAACAATCAACAAAAATAATTTCTGCCAACTTTATAAGTGTACAGTTTTGTATATTAAAACTTTTTTTGAAGTTAATTTAAAAAAAGTTAAAAAAAAATAAAAAAGATCATTTACTTTATTCATTTAGTATCTGATGTATAATAAACACTATTTTCATTAAAGGTTGCTTTTTTCAACAATTTTATTCAAATTGCCTATTACAGTTGCCAATTATTTATTTTCAATAAATTCTGCAGTCTGTTTAAAAAAAAAAAAATAAAAAAATAAGTTGTCTGAAAATTAAATACATGTCAACACAAAATATTGTTAATGTTTCTTTGTTGAACAAGTTTAGTTTAGAATTTATATGGGAGCAATATTTTATTTGTTGTATTAAAAAGAAAGAAAAAGAAAAAAAAAAAAAAAACAAGGAAAATAAACACTTTTTCAAAATGGGGCGTAATTGCTTTGTGTGTAGAAGGTGCAAGTGCGCAATATTTATAAAGGTGGAAAAAAATGGTATTTTAATATTTAGTGTTTTGCTTAAGCTGGACACACACTTTTGTTGGTAAATTTCCTTTAGATTTACCTTCAACTATGTAGTGCCCTTGCCTGCCTCATTGCATACAAATTGTACATTTTTATGTGTTTAATGTGAAAGTGTTTAGGTCTGACCACATATTATATGGTTTTGGTAAATCTAAAGGAAAAAAAAATCTACAGAAAATTGTATAGTGTGTATCCAGCTTAAGTCCTCTATAAGCTTATTTATTTGCTTTCTGTCAAGGGAGAAAGAAACTTACGGAAAAAAAAAGTTAAATCCAGGTAGTTAATGTAATTCCCAAATAACTGTTTTAACAGTTATTTGGGAATGACATTAACTACCTGGATTTAACTTTTTTTTTTTTTTGCCTAATACCAAATCATCTATTTTTTAACTTTTTTTTTTTGCCTAATACCAAATCATCTAATTTAAAAAAAAAAAATACTGACATTTGGCCTCAAATTTAAAGGAAAAAAAAAAAAGAATTATAAAACTAAACATGAATTGTTTATGATGTTGATTACAGAAACATATTTTATAGCTAATGATTGATATATGTCAGACAATTAATTTCATGAAATTATTTTTTATTTTGTGCCTTACACCTGGCGGGATTATTTTTACATAAATTTATTGTGAAATTTTCACCGGTGCTCTTACTGTATTTCAACTCTACAAAGATGATGGGTTGAATAATAACAGAAATCTTGTTATTTTATATATATATATATATATATATATATATATATATATATATCATATATATATATTTTTATGATTTTTGTTTTTTTAACATGTGATTATTTATTTGTTTTTAATAGGTACATCTGATAAAATGATTTTTAATTTTTTTTGCTGAGATGTGAAATCATTTTATAGGTAGATAAATAGATAAATAATAGATAAATAAAATACATGTGGATAATACCCAAATAATTGATTTGGGTAGAAGAATTGATAGATTTTGCAGTTTTCTGTTGGTTTGTCCATTTGGTTGTCTTGTAAGCTGTTGAGGTTTTGTTTTGTAGGATGCTGCATACATTCCATGGAATTGTGCATTGATATAACAATGTAACGCTCTTCTAATTCTGGTCTAACAATCAGAAAGAAAGGCGTGAATTTTCCATCACCTCCATCATGCGTCTGAGGCTGCTCAGCGAGGACTTGGGCCTTGTGTTTTGAATTGCACCCCTCTCACTGTTCACTCCTTATTATAATAAATCCCAGACAGAGTAATAACTAATTACATCTAATTGCATAAGGAAGAACTTTTTGAAACCGAATACTGGAAAGAACAAATCAGACACTGTTTTAATTTTTTTTTTACATTTTTTTTTTTATCATGCTTGATTTTTTTTTTTTTCTTTTATGCATTCTTCTAAAAATGTTAATTTACAGAATATCTCAAATCAAAGCGCTTTACGCACCAGTGTGAACCAGGCCTTAAGTGTTTTTTTTTTATTTTTTTGTTTTTTTATTTATAAGTTTACATGTCAGAGGACAAATTTTGCAATTTTCCACGGCAGGTTAAATTCAGCGGCGCCCATACATTTTTTTTTTTTTTTTTTGCGACACACAATGCTATTTTAAAATAACTCCACTCATGAATAGACAGGTTCTATTTAATTTTTAAACATGTATTTATTGAGAATAAAAGAGCCTTTACGTTGACTGTCATTTCATTGTGAATGCCAAGGATTTTCAAATACCCGTAAACACACAAAAAAAAAAAAAAAAAAAAAAATGCCAGTAATCTCTATTTGAGGGTAATTAGATTTCCTGTGAAGCTGTTTTTGTGACTTGGAGATTTCGGATGTTCTTGAATATAAACCGGAGCGTCTTATTCTATCGCTGTATTAAATTCCCGGACATCCATCTCCGCCAGCGCTCGGTCATCCATGTTAAATCACAAACGCTTCGTCACAGGCAGAGAAGACATCCGCTCGGAGAGCAGTCACCAGTGACGCTTCCCATAAATTCTGATATTTCTGAGTCTTTTTTTTTTTTTTTTTTTCAGCCCTCTGCCAGCTTAAATCCATAATTCAGTGTCTTCCCCCCTCCCGCCCAATATTACTGTCTGCGCTCCAGCCTTTATCTGTGAGAATATTCACTGTGAATATATTAGACAATTATAAAGCATTTAAGTGGCTGTTATCAAATTGTGCGGTGTAGAACCTTTTTTTTTTTTTTTAAATACAGAGATCTTATTAATAATTCATTTTTTAAAAAAATGTATAATATGCAGAAGATAATATAACGCATGAAACAATTTATATATATATTTAGATCTTTATGTGTATAAGTTTACAATGTATCTATGTATGTATCTATCAAGCTGTCCATGTATTAGGCTGGATACACACTATATAATTTTCTTTAGATTTTTTCCTTAAAGCTGGGTTCACGCTATATACAACTTTTGTTGTTTGATTTCCTTAAGATTTACTTTCAACTATGTAGTGCAAGGGCCTGCCTGATTGCATACAAATGTAATATGTTTAGGTTTGATCTCATATTATATGGTTTTGGTAAATCTAAAGGAAAAAAAAAAATCTAAAGAAAATTGTATAGTGTGTATCCAGCTTTAGATTTACCAAAACCATATAATATGAGGTCAAACCTTTACATTTTCAATTAGTAGGCAACCAGGCCGGCCCTTATACTACATAGTTGAAGGTAAATATAAAGGAAATCAAACAACAAAAGTTGTATTGTGTGTATCCATCTTTAGGGACTATTTTCTTTAGATTTTTTTCTTTAGATTTACCAAAACCATATAATATGAGATCAAACCTAAACATATTATATTTGTATGCAATTGGGCAGGCCCTTATACTAAATAGTTGAAGATAAATCTAAAGGAAATCTAACAACAAAAGTTGTATAGTGTATATCCAGCTTTAGTAATAAATAGATACGTAGATGACATTTACGTAGATAAAATTATAGAAAGATGGATAGATAGATGGATAGATATATAGATAGATAGATAGATAGATAGATAGATAGATAGATAGATAGATAGATAGATAGATAGATAGATAGATAGATAGATAGATAGATAGATAGATAGATAGATAGATAGATAGATAGATAGATAGATAGATAGATAGACAGATAGATGTAACAATCCAGTTGAATGCATTTTTTTGTAAATATTTATAAAAGTATTAAATAGTCTTTCAATATGAGGATACAAATCTTCATATCGTCTAAGTATAGACTTATACTAAATATTTTAATTATATTTTTGTTTTGGATTATACAAAAATATTTATAATGAGGTAAATAATATATATAATGCATGTATAAATATATGATATATATATTTTATATATATTTTGTTTATATATTATATATGATATACATACATATATATATATATATATATATATATATATATATATATATATATATATATATATATATAATATTATATATATTCATATGATATATGTATAAAAAAATTATATATATATATATGTTTATATATTATATGATATGATATATATATATATAAATATATGATATATGTCTAAAAAATTATATATCATATATTATTTTATATATATACGTATATATGTATATATATATATATATATATATATATGATATATGATATATGTATTAAAAAATTATATGTATATATATATATATATGTATATATATATTATATATATATATATATGATATATGTATAAAAAAATTATATATATAAATATATATATATATATATATATATATATATATATATATATATATATATATATATATACATATATATATATAAATGATATATGTATTAAAAAAATTATATATATATATATATATATATATGTATATATATATATATGATATATGTATAAAAAAATTATATATATATATATATATATATATATATATATATATATATATATATATATTATATATATAAATAAATGATATATGTATTAAAAAATTATATATATATATATATATATATATATATATATATATATATATATATATATATATATATGTTTTGTATCAGTGCCACATTCAGGGTTGTCTATGCCTCTCTAATAAAGACTGACCGCTTGACTTGATTTGGGGTCAATTAAAATGTAAAAATTTGCAGGCCCCAGAATACAAGTTTGTCACTTTGGTTACATAATCGGCAAACCTAATATTTTTTTCTTTTTTTTTTTTTCCTGCTGGCTTCACATTGCTCAGATGAGCGGAGGCCCTAAAGTGGTAAATTAATAGGAGAAAAATGATTTGAGCGAATTGTATGAGACAGGTCGAAAAACAATGGCGCAGATTTTTTGGGTATCAGCTCCCGCCCTCAAGGGCTGCAATCCGTATACCGCTTGTAATTTGTGGTTTTTCGCCATTTGTAAATAAACTTTATTTAATGCAAGGAAATCTTCACAATGTGTGAGGATGGTGGAGGGTCTCTAGGCAGGAGCTGAGCATTGCTGGTAGAAGGTGTAGGCCGAGGACTCAGATTTCAGTTCTTGGCTTTCTATAATCCCGGGGTCACCGGGCGCTCAGAGCTGCTGGGTTCCAGGCCTGCGCGGCTTCACCAGTTCTGAAACAAACTGGCAGGTTCTGGACGGCAACAAAAGAGGACAAAGAATGCGGCGAGTATCTGCCATAATCCAATGTTCAGTCTCGGCGCAGTCAATGATCTCAGCTTGCCTAATTAAATTCTTCATCCCCCTAGAGCTGTGTTTACTATCTAGGCAGGTGCATGGGGCAGCATTGTTCTGGGGGGCAGGAATGAATTACTTTTTGATAGTTGCATTGATTGAATGCTCTTTTTTTCCCCATGGTCTCTGCTGATTACTTAGATTTTTAAAAGGGAAGAGTATACCAGAAAAGGTGAGGGGTGATGTGGCCCCTACAGGAATAATGTGAGGTCTGACACCGGTTGTATATTGAATGATTTGGGTCTGGTTTGGTTTTTTTTACCCATCGGTACCAGTTAGTGATCAGAATTCAGTGACTATGACAAATAGTAAAAAGGTTCCACGCCATCTCCGCCCCTTCGCACTGCAGCATGGCGTAAGCCCGCCGGCGTATTAAGTGTTAAAACGTTTCGAAAATTGTTGAATTTAATCTCGGGAAATGCAATTATTCATATTTGATCTTTACAGAATCGCCGGCCGCTCGCAGTTTAATTTTTTTTTTTTTCTGCTGCAGCGTTGACAGATTTGCGAGTTGCGATAACCAGGTGGGGTGCGTTCGCCGTCTCGAAGTGACGTCTGCCGCTCTCAAATGTTTTTGAATCCTGAAAACGTTTTTTTCAGCAAAAAGGGGGAGGATTAAATATTCTTATTGTGAGCGTGAAATAAAAAAATTGTACAAGGCAGAGAATTGGATCGGTGAGAGGAATTATGTATAAGTCGCGGTTCACACACGTGTGCGATGTCAGACATCGCATGCGAATCACGGCACGCTGCTCTGCAAGTCACATGCGATGTCTGTGTGATGCAAATCCAGCCATACACGCATAGCATTCGGAGCAAAGTCACATAGGACCCTTTTTTTTGGGGTCTGCACCAGATTCAGATTGCATGGTTGGTCACACCTATGCGATACGATTCATGTCCGAACTGACAGTGCACACTGCGATATGCGAACTGATCTGGGGGTGTCATTAACCAGTTCTGGACCGGAAAGGATTTTCCCCCTTAATGACCAAGCCATATTTTGGGATTCAGCACTGCGTTACTTTAACGGACAATTGTGCGGTCGTGCGGCGCTGTACCCAAATAAAATTGATGCCCTTTTTCCCCCACAAACAGAGCTTTCTTGTATTGGTATTTGATCACCTGTGCGATTTTTATTTTTTGCGCTATAAACAATAAAAGAGCGACAATTCTGAAAAAATATTTTTTACTTTCTGCTATATAACATTCCCAAAAAAAAATTTTAAATCAAAATTTTTTAACATTTTAGGCCAATTTGTTTTCTGCTACATATTTTTGGTAAAGAAAATCGCAATAAGCGTATTTTGATTGGTTTGTGCAAAAGTTATTGCGTTTACTAACTACGGGAAAGATTTGTCATTTTTATTGTTTTTCTTTTTTTACTAGTAATGGTGGCGATCTGCGATTTTTAGCGGGACTGCGACATTGCGGCAGACAGATCGGACTCCTAACTGACATTTTTGACACTTTTGGGGGGACCAGTGACATTACTACAATAATCAGTGCTAAAAATATGCACTGTCACTGTAATAATGACACTGGCAGGGAAGGGGTTAACACTGTGGACGATCAAAGGGTTAAATGTGTACCTAGGGGAGTGAGTCTAACTGTGGGGGGTGTGGCTTGTGAAGTGACCATAGAGATATGTGATCCTATATAGAAGGATCACAAGAGCTCTGTGATCATTCCAGGGAGAAGAACGGTCAGCTGTGTTTACAACATCCGACCGTCCTTCTCTCTCAGCGGGGAACGATCGCAGGTGTCAGGCGGCAATCGGTGTTGAGTGCGATGGGGGAACCCGCAGTGAATTCGCAGGGTTCCCCCATCGCATGTGAATTCGCAGGGTTCCCCCATCGCACTAAGTGCCGGAGCACACATATGCAATGTCAGACATTACATGCGAATCGTTTCTCGCTGCTCTGCAAATCACATGCGATATCTGTGCGATGCAAATTCAGCCATACAGATTTTATGGCTGAATTTGCATCGCATTCGGAGCAAAGTCACACGGGACCCTTTTTTTTGGTCCACACCAGAATCGGATCGCATGAGTGTTCGCACCCATGCGATCCAAATTCATCTCCGAACTGACAGTGCGCTCTGCGATCTGCAAACTGATCTGGGGGTGTCGTTAACTTTGAATTAACTCCTCCCCCAGCAATTCGCATATGGCGGTGTGAACTGCCTGCGAGTAGAGTGAGATGCGGGAACCCGCAGTGGATTTGCAGGGTTCCCGCATCGCATATGTGTGATCCAGCACTAAGTGCCGGTTCACACATCTGCAATGTCAGACATCGCATGTGATTCGCGGCGCACTGCTCTGCAAATCACATGCGATGTCTGTGCATTGCAAATTCAGCCATACAGATTGTATGGCTGAATTTGCATCGCATTCGGAGCAAAGTCGCACAGGACCCTTTTTTTGGGTCTGCATCAGAATCGGATCGCATGGGTGTTCACTCCTATGCCATCCAAATCATGTCCGAATTGACAGTGCGCACTGCGATATGGGAACTGATCTGGGGGTGTCATTAACTTTGTATTGACACCCCCCAGCGATTCTCATATGGCAGTGCGATGCGGGTCTGCACCAGAATCGGATCACATGGTGATTCACACCTATGCGATCGGATTCATGTCCGAACTGATAGTGCGCACTGCAATATGCAAACTGATCTGGGGGTGTCATCAGGGCTGCTGATGGGGGGGGGGGCCACCAGTCCTCCAGTAGGGGGCCAGGACACACAGGGGAGCCCTAACAGCACGGGGAATCAGCTCGGTCGGGCAGAAGGGCAATTACATATGGAAGCCCCCCCTTTCCTGGCCACAGTGCTGCAGGATTCCCTGTCCTGTGGAAAAATTACAAATTGTAAAAAAATAATAATAATAATTAAAAATTGTAATGAATTATTTAAAAAAAAACTAAAATTGTAAAAAAAATTTAACATTTGAAAAAATGTAAAAAAAAATAATAAAAAGGGTGAATTTGCGGGTTCTTTGTGATTTTTGTGTCCGCTAATAATGATTTTAGTGTATTTTTAGTGAAAATATTGTCTTGATATATTCGGGGGGAGGGGGGGCCCTGCCAGGTAGGCTGTACGGGGCCCCATGATTTCTAACAGCAGCCCTGGGTGTCGCTACCTTTGTGTTGACACCCCCAGCAATTCGCATATGGCGGTGTGAACTGCCTGCGCGTTTAGTGCGATGAGGGAACCCGCAGTGGATTTGCAGGGTTCCCGCAGCGCATATGTGTGATTCGGCACTTAGGCCCCTTTCACACTTGTGCGACCTAAAAAGTCGTTCGATTTTACCACGATTTTGACTGGACTTGAGGCTATGTCTATGTCTATATCTATGGACCTCAAAACACATTAACCACTTTATGACCGCCCGCCGCAGTTTTACTGTGGCAGACAGCCGCTCCTGGGCATAGCGATGTAGTACTACGTCGCTCGCTCAGGAGACTCTAAGGGGCGAGCGTGCGCCGGCGGCGGCGCGCTCCCACCCCCGCTCGTCAGCCGGGAGCCAGCACTTGTGCCTGGCGGCTACGATGGCCGCCGGTCACTCGCGATCTCCCGCAGCTGAGAGAGAAAGACAGACGGCTGATGTAAACACAACCGTCTGTCGATCTCCCAGGATGTGATCCTGCTATGTAGGATCGTATGTCTCTGTGGTTACATCACAAGCCACGCCCCCTAACAGTTAGAATCATGCCCCTAGGGACGCATTTAACCCCTTGATCACCAATAAAGTTATCCCCTTCCCTGCCAGTGTCATTAGTACAGTGACAGTGCATATTTTTAGCACTGATTACTGTAGTAATGTCACTGGTCCCCCCAAAAGTGTCAAAAATGTCAGTTAGGGGTCTGATCTGTGCGCCGCAATGTCGCAGTCCCGCAAAAAAATAATCGCAGATCGCCGCCATTACTAGTAAAAAAAAAAAACAATAAAAATGACATAAATCTCGTAGTTAGTAAACGCAATAACTTTTGCGCAAACCAATCAAAATACGCTTATTGAGATTTTTTTATCAAAAATATGTAGCAGAAAACAAATTGGCCAAAAATGTTAAAAAATTTTGATTTTTACATTTTTTTTGACAATTTCAAACATAAAAATTGTCGCTCTTTTTTTGTTTATAGCGCAAAAAATAAAAATCGCACAGGTGATCAAATACCACCAAAAGAAAGCTCTGTTTGTGGGAAAAAAGGACATCAATTTTGTTTGGGTACAGCGTCGCACGACCGCACAATTGTCCGTTAAAGTCACGAATTCCAAAATAGGGCCTGGTCTTTGAGCAGCCAAATCCTCCGGTCTGAAAGTGGTTAAAATCAAAGTAGTGCAGGTACTACTTTGAAGTCGTTGCGTCTTGAAGTCCCACAGATATGAACGGTACTCATTGGAAATCATGGAGTACGACTTGTCATGTGACTTTGCAGTCCCAAATCGCAGGACAAGTCGCACAAGTGTGAAAGGGGCCTTTCTGTAAATCTTGTGTCCTGCAATCTTTGCATTGGTGAATTCCATACAGCGCCCAATTTTGTGGCACTTGGCAATGATATGTGGGTGGGATGTAAAGATCTTTGTTTACAAACACATCATTCCGGAAGATATCACAGGCCATAGGGAAGGAGAGGAAACTTTGAATATTTGAATACATTGTTGCATTATACATGTGTTGATCTGTCTGGTGGATCTAGCAGAGATAATTATGATGACTACTGTACAAATTGCATTAGAGCTACTGGCGGCCTGTCCATTGGGGGTGCAGGGGCGCCGCCCCCCTATCCATGCATCCGCCCCCTAATCTACATGCAGGGCGCCGGACGCATGGATTCCAATAGGGTTTTTTTTTTCTTTTTGAAGCACGTGATTAGAGCCAGAGGCTCTAATAGGCTTCATAAAAGGGTGGGCTCAGGGCACAGAGCACTGCACCCTGAGCCCACCCAGTTGTGTGACATAAGCGGATGAATATTCACTATTATCATACTGATTCTCCTTTCAGCCAATCAGGAAACAGGTCTTGAGACCCCTTCCCTGATTGGCTGAAAAGAGAAGCGATTTTACTGGCCATTGGCCAGGAAGAGGGAGGAGACGCACGGCCAGAGGAGGTAAGAATGCTGGCTGTCTGGCCGGCCGGACGTCCCACTGGGGGGGGGGTGTGTTTGCCTGCTGGCCACCCGTCCATCCCCCTGGGGGGGGGGGGGTGGTGTATTTACTTGCAGGCTGCCCGTTCGTCACGCTTGGGGGGAGGGGTGGTGTATTTACCTGCCGGTGTTCTAAAATTTTGTCGGACCCATGAAAATTACGGACCTCGTCCCTTCCGGTGACGCTAAATCATAACCCAGCTGGTGCGAGCCCCGGTGCGCATGCACACAAGACATTTTTAAGGTCCGATGAAATTCTAAGACTTAGCGAACAGCTGATGGAGGAGGGGCTGAGGTGGGACACACACACCGCCGCGGGAAAATTGCTGTCACGGGCGAACCAAAGCTGCTGGAGACCCCAAAATAGTATCGCAGGTAGCCAAGACGCTCCCTTACAGCTGATAAAAATTTGGGGTCTTGAGGATGAAAGGGCGTGGAGCAGTGACCCCGAGTCCGTCTGTCCATCCCACTGGGGGGGTGGTCTATTTACTTGCAGGCCACCCGTCCATCACGCTGGGGGGGGAAGGGGGTGGTGTATTTACCTGCCGGCCGGTTGTCTGTCCCTCTGGCGGGGAGGGGGTGGTGTATTTACCTGCCAGTTGATTGTCCCGCTGGGGGGGTGGTGTATTTCCTGGCCATCCGTCTGTCCATCCCACTGGGGGAGTGGTGTATTTACTTGCAGACCACCCGTCCCTCCGTCACACTGGGGGGGGAGGGGGTGGTGTATTTACTTGCAGGCCACCCGTCCGTCCGTCACACTGGGGGGGGAGGGGGTGGTGTATTTACCTGCCGGCCAGTTGTCTGTCCCTCTGGCGGGGAGGTGTGTTTACCTGCCGGTTGTCTGTCCCACTGGGGGGGTGGTGTATTTGCCTGCCGTCCATCTGTCCGTCCTACTGGGGGGGGGTGTATTTGCCTGCCGGGCCCCCCGTCCGTCCGTCCAGCTGGGGGGGGGGTGGTGTATTTGCCTGCCGGCTGGTTGTCTATCCCGCTGGGGGGGGGGTGTATTTGCCGCCCCCCCCTCCCCAAAAATGATCATGCACCAGCCACCACTGTATTAGACAGGTGCTCTTTTTTTAAGTAGGAAGGTAGTCGGCTTTTCTCTGCATCAACTTTCTTGTTCTTGTTAATGTTCTACTTGTTTTTTTAGGGCCTACAAAAGGCAATGAAGCTTTAACGGGTAATTCCACTTTTGTGGGGGAAAAAAATCAGCAAATAAAGAAAAAGCAATACAGCGTATACAATTGCGACACAAATCATATTGTAATTGAATGTTATTAAAAATGACCTTTCCATTTTAATCTGCAGTTGTTGTAATTTTCTGAAAATCCAATATGGCCACCTGGAGCTGTTCTGTACACAGAATGTATACTGACCACACCCCCAGATACATCATTTCCTGCTTGTGTGATTGGCTCACCAATTTTCCCAGAAGTCTGCACTAAGATACAAGTCAGATTTCTGGCATCCCCTGCAACATAAATGTCATTTTTGGTGAGATACTCCCAATAGGAACACGTCTAAAGGGATGCAGACCCAGCAGCTTTCCTCGTTAGAGCTCTGCAGCTGTGCAGCTGATTGAGAATTACAAAACCACTCCCATTAGACCCACTCAGCACAGAGGAACAAACAACGATTTCTTCAGAATAACAAAAGGTAGAAATCTGCAACAAAGTTTGTTATAATCACTGCAATGTACAGAGATTGCCCAGAGGGGAATGTTTTTTTTTTCTCAACAAAAGTGGAGTTACGCTTTAACATTGTAGCCATAAAGCCATCCACGATCGTGTGGACGATCCTGCGAGGTGGGACGATGCCGAAACAAAGTTCTTAATTAAATAAAAATGCACTAAAAAGAAATAAATGAAAAGTCGTTCGTTTAATCCGATAGAAGGTGATCCAATCACTCTTATGTATCCGAATTTTATAAACCCGTTCAGGGAAATTCATGAAGAGAGTTGTAGATGCTCTGCAGACGTCAGGATTGCCCTTGAAGAAGCACCCTACAATAGGGATCGACCGATATCGGTTTTTCGTTGCTGATACCGATACTTTCTCCATTGCATATCGGTATCGGCCGATATGGGCCAATATTTTGAACACTTAAATTTTTGCAAAATAAACACAATTTTCAACACAAATCTGGCTGGCACCCTGTGGTGGGTGGGTGGCTGGCTGGCACCCTGTGGTAGTGGGTAGCTGGCTGGCTGGCATCCTGTGGTGGGTGGGTGGGTGGCTGGCTGGCACCCTGTGTGGTGGGTGGGTGGCTGGCTGGTACAGGCCCAGGGCCTGTGGCTGGCTGGCTGGTACAGGCCTGTGGGTGTGTGGGTGGCTGGCTGGCACTGGGCAGCTGTGGGTGGGTGTATGTATGTGCCGGCTGTGTTAAACACACTGTGTGCTCTGCACTGTACACTCACTGTCCTGAGACTCCAGGCGAGGCTGAGAGAGGCGGCCTAAGAAGGCAGAAGACGTCCCAGTGCGCTGAGGCGCGTGGCACAACATACGCAATGACGTCACGACAATATCGGCAATATCGGTAACCTCTGGGGCCGATTCCGATATATCTGGGAAAGTGCATAACGGCCATCGATATATCGGCCTTGCCGATAATCGGTCTATCCCTACCTTACAGCTCAGGTGAGGGGGAGGTTATGGGGACGTAATTTAAATATAGGCATGGCGGGCCCTACCATGGGTCCCGGTGGGACCATGGGACCCAGGCGACACTAGAGAGGGGCGGCCGCCGCCGCCGCTCAGCAAAGCCCGAAAAACGTTTGGCTATTTCCGGGAATAGCCAAACATGCATTTGCTCTCCCGAGCGGCGGCGGCAGCGCATGCGCAGTGTGCATGTCAGGCCGGCCGCGGACGTGTTGACGTGTGGCGCCCGGCGGCGCCATTTTTAAATCCTAAGGCGCCTTTACAAAGGTAAGTGAGACTGCTCCACACACCCTGCAGCCACACTACCTGCCAATCTGCCATTATGCGGGGCTGCGGGCATACTACAGAAGATGCAGTGCTGCAGGCATGGTACATGCCCACAGCACTGCATCTCCTGTAGTATGCCCGCACCCCCGCATTCTCTTGTATTATGCCCGCAGACCCACATTCTCCTCTACCATACCCACAGCCCTGCATTCTCATGCACCATGCCCGCAGCTCTGCATTCTCCTGTACCATGTCCGCAGCCCCGCATTCTCCTGCACCATGCCCGCAGCCCCGCATTCTCATGCACCATGCCCGCAGCCCCGCATTCTCCTGTACCATGCCTGCAGCCCCACATTCTCCTGTACCATGCCCACAGCCCCGCATTCTCCTGCACCATGCTCGCAGCCCCGCATTCTCATGCACCATGCCCGCAGCACTGCATTCTCATGCACCATGCCCGCAGCCCTGCATTCTCCTGTACCATGCCCACAGCCCCGCATTCTCCTGTACCATGCCCGCAGCCCCTCATTCTCCTGTACCATGCCTGCAGCCCCGCATTCTCATGCACCATGCCCGCAGCCCCGCATTCTCCTGTACCATGCCCGCAGCCCCGCATTCTCCTGCACCATGCCCGCAGCCCCGCATTCTCCTGTACCATGCCTGCAGCCCCGCATTCTCATGCACCATGCCCGCAGCCCCACATTCTCCTGTACCATGCCCGCAGCCCCGAATTCTCCTGCACCATGCCCGCAGCCCCGCATTCTCCTGCACCATGCCTGCAGCCCCGCATTCTCCTGTACCACGCCTGCAGCCCCGCATTCTCCTGTACCATGCCCGCAGCCCTGCATTCTCCTGTACCATGCCAACAGCCCCGCATTCTCCTGTACCATGCCCGCAGCCCCTCATTCTCCTGTACCATGCCTGCAGCCCCGCATTCTCATGCACCATGCCCGCAGCCCCGCATTCTCCTGTACCATGCCCGCAGCACCGCATTCTCCTGCACCATGCCCGCAGCCCCGCATTCTCCTGTACCATGCCCGCAGCCCCGCATTCTCATGCACCATGCCCGCAGCCCCACATTCTCCTGTACCATGCCCGCAGCCCCGAATTCTCCTGTACCATGCCCGCAGCCCCGCATTCTCATGCACCATGCCCGCAGCCCCACATTCTCCTGTACCATGCCCGCAGCCCCGCATTCTCCTGCACCATGCCTGCAGCCCCGCATTCTCCTGTACCACGCCCGCAGCCCCGCATTCTCCTGTACCATGCCCGCAGCCCTGCATTCTCCTGTACCATGCCCGCAGCACTGCATTCTCCTGTACCATGCCCGCAGCCCTGCAGGGCACTGTGGCACTATAGACAGTAGAAAGCCTGGTGCGCTCATCTGCCCAGTGTCTACTGCTCTGTCCTGCTCCTACTGTCACTCCATACACACTCACACCCCTCTGACTGCTTTCATAGTCCTATAGAATGTGGGGGCCTTTTGGAGGGCGTGAATTATTTTTTTTTTGGGGGGGGGGAGGGCAACATTTCATTTTCAGACCCAGGCAGCACAATGTCTTGGGCCAGCCCTGAATATGGGTGTTACATTATATAAAATGTGGACCCGCCCATCCAGCCAAAATCTTACATCTGGGCGCTCTGACTGTTCGTCTGTTTTTGTAACAAACGCAGGAGAGAGAAACAATCATCCCTAGAAGCCAAACCGAATGAATTCAGAAACACCTGGATTTTAAAACGTATCTTGCTTCGTTTTAGGTTTCAAAATGACGCAAAAATGCAATAACGCTTTGGGGAAAACGCATGCACGTGTGAGCGGCCCAAATTGTAAGGACTTTTAATGCGATGTGATCCTGGGATGTAGCACGCGCGATAAAACGCGATGGCATGAACGGGGCCTTACGCTCGGTTACTTTGTTGCAAACGCGCAAAAAAGAAAAGAATCCTGGGATGAAGCCGAGTCTCGTGCATTCAGTAGGAGCGGAGGGGTTATGGTTTTATCAGTCACATCGATTGGTTTCTGCCATTGATTAGATTTGGTTGTGTCCTCGCTCAGGAATTCTCTCTCTGATGTTTGCTGTCTCGTGTTGCATTCCAGACCGCTACAAAGAAATAGATGTCTGCAGAATAGATCCCCGGGGGCCGCTAATATTAAATCTGAGCACGCCGCAACATAGCGCTCTTGCCGCAGAGGAGCTGCAAATCTCAGAGTGTGACTGGCCAGGCTGTGACTTTAGCCTTACGAAAACAAAATGTTTTATTGCCTTATTCTGTACAGGAAATAAAAATTATTCAATGAATACCAATATATCTAATAGAACAATGGGGAGGAGAACCTAAACTCAGCCCAGGGATGGTAAGAACCCCTTATACCACGCACCGCAGGTGTACAGACCCGGGAACTCAGCACAGGGATGGTGGGAACCCCTCATAATGGGCACAGCAGGTGTACAGACCCGGGAACTCAGCACAGGGATGGTGGGAACCCCTCATAATGGGCACAGCAGGTGTACAGACCTGGGAACTCAGCACAAGGATGGTGGGAAGCCCTCATAATGGGCACAACAGGTGTACAGACCTGGGAACTCAGCACAGAGATGGTGGGAACCCCTCATAATGGGCAAAGCAGGTGTACAGACCTGGGAACTCAGCACAAGGATGGTGGGAAGCCCTCATAATGGGCACAACAGGTCTACAGACCCAGGAACTCAGCACAGGGATGGTGGGAACCCCTCATAATGGGCACAGTAGGTGTACAGACCCAGGAACTCAGCACAGGGATGATGAGAACCCCTCATAATGGGCACAACAGGTGTACAGACCCAGGAACTCAGCCCAGGGATGGTGGGAACCCCTCATAATGGGCTTTGCAGGTGTACAGACCTGGGAACTCAGCACAGGGATGGTGAGAGCCCCTCATAATGGGCAGAGCAGGTGTACAGACCCAGGAACATGGCACAGGGATGGTGAGAACCCCTCATAATGGGCAGAGCAGGTGTACAGACCCAAGAACATGGCACAGGGAAGCCCCCCCCCCCATAATGGTCACAGCAGGTGTTCAGACCCGGGAACTCAGCACAGGAATGGTGGGAACCCCTCATAATGGACACAGAAGGTGTACAGGCCAGGTAACTCATCACAGGGAAGGTAGAAACCCTCATAATTGGCACAGCAGGTGTACAGGCCCAGAAATTCAGCACAATGATGGTGGGAATCCCTCATAATGGCTGCAGAAAGTGAACATACACAGGGACTCAGCACAGGGATGGTGGAAACCCCTCATAATGGGCAGAGCAGGTGTTCAGACCTGGGAACTCAGCACAGGGATGGTGGGAGCCCCTCATAATAGACATAGCAGGTGTACAGACCCAGGAACCCAGCACAGGGATGGTAGGAAACCCTCATAATGAGCACAGCAGGTTACTGACCCGGTAATTCACCACAGGAATGGTGGGAAAGTGCCATTCTGCTCCTTGACAGTGAGGTGTGAGGTTGCTGGTTCCTTGGCTCGCGTGCTTCCAGAAACCAGGGGCTAGAGTTGCTTCTCTGCCCCCAGGAGGGATGCTGGATCCTGGATGGGACCCCGGCAGGGGCCCCTTGGATAGGCCTGTGACTAGGCCTCAGTCTGTGGAAGATACTGGGCCAGGCCCAAGGAGAGATGAGTCCCTGTCTGCCTTTAGACGGAGGATTGTTAATAAGCTGATGCGGATTGATAAAGAGGAGGAGAAATTGGCAGCTTTGAAGGCTGAATTTAGAAAGAAAAAGTTGATTTGTGCCAAAGTGTACAGCACGAAGAGACCGGTTCTGAGGCCTGAGTTGAAGGACTTGGAGCAAGCTTTAAAGAAGCAGAAAGAACTGGTGAGCTCTCTGAAGGAAAGCAGCAGAGCATTTAAAGAGAAATACAAGAATGAGGAATCTTTCTGCCAAATGAGGAGAGGACCCAGCCAGTGAGGAGATGCAGGTACCGACAGAGTCAGCAGAGAGTGAGAAAGTGGGCCCGGAGGATGAGCCCAGCTCTTCAACACCTCAGACATCTGCTGAGCCCCCAATGGTGGAGGCCTCTGTCTCCCTCCCTCTGCAGCAGCAATGTGGAACATCTGAGCAGGAGGTTGAGGGGGGTACTATTGGCATTTTGGAGTTTATCGCTGAGCTGGAATCCCCTCTGGATGGAAGAAAGTTACATTTTTCTGCGGATTCCTCAGATGAAAATGAGGAGATGGATACCGTTCCTTGATAACAACAAATAGATGGGAAAGTTAGCGCTCCCCACAACAAGTACAAATGGACACAAGAGTCACAGATAGAATATCTCAGTTTATTGTAGGAGTCTTGGCATAAACACCGGTCATCAGCAGTGGCGGCCGGTGCGTTGGGGGCGCAGGGGCGCCGCCCCCCATCCATGCGTCCGGCCCCCGAATCTGCATGCGGGGCACCGGACGCTCGGAGTTCAATGGGGTTTTTTTTCTTCTGAAGCACGTGATTAGAGCCAAAGGCTCTAATAGGCTTCAGAAAAGGCCGGACCCGGGGAGCAGAGTAGTGCGCCCCGGGCCCACCCATTGTGTGACAATAGCGAATGAATATTCACTATCGTCACACGGCTCCTCCTCCTGGCCCATCAGGAAGCGGGTCCGAGACCCGTTTCCTGATTGGCCGAAAGGCAAACTTTTGCGATTGGCCAAGGAGGAGGAGGAGAACTTGGGAGACGCGGAGGACTGAGGAGAAGCCGCCGCTGCATCAGGTAAGTGCACGCTGGTCTCTCTGCATGCTGTGGTAACTCTGCATTGAATTGGGGCACGCTGTGCTAACTCTGCATTGAAGGGGGGCACGCTGGGGTAACTCTGCATTGAAAGGGGGCCCGCTGTGGTAACTCTGCATTGAATGGGGGCACGCTGTGGTATCTCTGCATTGAATGGGGGCACGCTGTGGTAACTCTGCATTGATGGGGGCACGCTGTGGTAACTCTGCATTGATGGGGGCACGCTTTGGTAACTCTGTATTGATGGGGGCACGCTGTGGTAACTCTGCATTGATGGGGGCACGCTTTGGTAACTCTGCATTGAATGGGGGCACGCTTTGGTAACTCTGCATTGAATGGGGGCACGCTTTGGTAACTCTGCATTGAATGGGGGCACGCTGTGGTAACTCTGCATTGATGGGGGCACGCTGTGGTAACTCTGCATTGATGGGGGCATGCTGTGGTAACTCCGCATTGATGGGGGCACACTGTGGTAACTCTGCATTGAATGGGGGCACGCTGTGGTAACTCTGTATTGATGGGGGCACGCTGTGGTAACTCTGCATTGATGGGGGCACGCTTTGGTAACTCTGCATTGAATGGGGGCACGCTTTGGTAACTCTGCATTGAATGGGGGCACGCTGTGGTAACTCTGCATTGAATGGGGGCACGCTGTGGTAACTCTGCATTGATGGGGGCACGCTGTGGTAACTCTGCATTGATGGGGGCATGCTGTGGTAACTCCGCATTGATGGGGGCACACTGTGGTAACTCTGCATTGAATGGGGGCACGCTGTGGTAACTCTGCATTGATGGGGGCATGCTGTGGTAACTCTGCATTGATGTGGGCACGCTGTGGTAACTCTGCATTGACGGGGGCATGCTGTGGTAACTCTGCGTTGAATG
This sequence comes from Pelophylax lessonae, assembly GCF_965119305.1. Lineage (NCBI taxonomy): Eukaryota > Metazoa > Chordata > Amphibia > Anura > Ranidae > Pelophylax > Pelophylax lessonae. Next base: position 4,092,821 of record NC_138774.1, on the reverse strand, counting down.
GGGGCACACTATACTTTGATTACTGACAAAAAAACAAAATAGAGGCGCCTCTAAGTGTAGACTGCAAACAAAATTTATTGAACATAAACGAATGCACTCACATCTGTATGCATATTCATGCGATAAAAAACCATTCCGTTAGTCAAGATGAGTAAGTGGATAGATGTTATCCCCGGTCTGTGTAGCTGTTCCGCTGGCGTGCAGACCTCTTAGATGTACACCGACAATGCAGCGAAGCCGAGTTGTGCTGACACTGAAGAGGAAGAGGATCGCCGTGCGTCAGTGGGAACAAGGCTTGGTACAGCGTCGGATGTCGATGACGTCATGGAGGTGCGACGCGTTTCCGAGCGTGCGTACTGCCGGGGGGAGAGACGGCAGTCGCGCTCCTTCTTCAAAGCATATGCATACAGATGTGAGTGCATTCGTTTAAGTCCCCGTTCACATGCAGGTGACGCTACTTCCAGGGGCGACCTCGGAGGTCGCGGTGCGAGCAGCGCGCCGCGACCTCGGAGCGGCCGCCACGGACTTCATAACATTGAAGTCTATGGTGGTCGCCTCCTGGTCGCCCCAAAGAAGCTCCGGACCCTTTTTCTAAGTCGGAGCGACTTGTGTCGCTCCTATTAGAACGGGTCCGCAGCTTCCCTATGGAAGGCGACCTGCGGCGACCTGTGAGGCGACCAGGTCGCCTCACAGGTTGCCTTAATGTGAACGGGGGCTTAGAGGCGCCTCTATTTTGTTTTTTTGTTTGTTTGTTTTGTTTTTTTGTCTGTAGTTTGTGGAACTTTTGGCTTTGGTTCCTTGAAGGCTGCCCTGATCAGTGGACTGTTCCCCCATCCGTACCCCCATCCAGTGCCTGCCTATCTATATGGACTCAGGCTTATGGTATGACGTATGCGCCTATATTTATGTTATATACTTTGATTACTGAAGGCCCCTTTCACACTTTTGTGACCTCAAAGTCATGCAATTTTTTGCCGTGTTTTTTGCTGCAAAGCAATGCCTATTAGATTTTTCTGTTTGCGCCCCCCCCCCAAAAAAAAAAAATTTGAGCACCAGCCGCCACTGATCATCAGTGGACAATAAAATACACACCCAGAACTCAGCACAAGGATGGTGGGAATCCCTCATAATGGGCACAGCAGGTGTACAGACTGGGAAACTCAGCACAGGGATGATCACACAGACAGATCACACGCGGCACCAACTATATTTTAGAAATGAGCACTGTACCTTGGATATAACATTAAAGAGGGGATTGTAATGAGACTCACTGACGTCAATGAGTCTGCCAAGTGACACCACATGCCAGTTACCATGCCGGATTGTAACTCAATGCAAAGCATCACAGTCATGGCTGGCCATGTGAACAGACCTGAGCAGCCATTGCGTCCCACACGACAGTTATGGGACTGCCGGCACAAGGATGGGCACAACATCTCTGCATCATCATACTGGTAAAACAAGGCCTTCCACGGGGAACGGATTAAAACTCTGCATATCAACAAAGCCTTAACCGCTTGCCGACCGCCGCACGACTATTTACTGCGGCGGTCAGCCCCTCACAGGCAAAGCGATGTAGGTCTACGTCGCTAGCCTGTGAGGCTCTAGGGAGCGAGCGCGCGCCGCCGGAGGCGCGCTCCCGCCCCCTCTCGCTCACGGACCCCCCCACGCATGTGGCACTCGCGATCTTCCGTTACACCGCCGCCTGTCATTCTTCCCTGTGTAACAGTGGAGATCAAACGGTTCTGCTATGTAGGACCGTTGATCTCTGTTCTTACACATGTAGCCACAGCCAATCACAGTTAGAAACACGCCCCTAGGGACACACCTAACCCCTCCCTCTCCAATAAAGTTAACTCCTTCCCTGCCAGTGTCCTTTTTACAGTAACAGTGCATATATATAGCACTGATTACTGTAGTAATGTCACTGGTAACCCCAAAAGTGTCAAAAATGTCAGTCAAGGGTCCGATCTGTCCGCCGCAATGTCGCAGTTCCGCAAAAAAATCGCAGATTGCCGCCATTACTCGTTAAAAAAAAAAAACAACAAAAATGACAAAAATCTTTCCCTTAAACGCAAAACGTAAACACAATAACATTTGCGCAAACCAATCAAAATACGCTTTTTGCGATTTTTTTTACCAAAAATAGGTAGCAGAAAACAAATTGGCCTAAAATGTTAAAAAATTTGATTTTTACATTTTTTTTTAGGGAATTTCATATAAAAAAATGTGAAAAATATTGTTATCTTTGCAAAATAAATTGTTTATAGCGCATGATCAAAAAAATCGCACAGGTGATCAAATACCACCAAAAGAAAGCTCTGTTTGTGGGAAAAAAAGGACGTCAAATTCGTTTAGGTACAGCGTTGCATGACCGCGCAATTGTCCATTAAATCATGCAGTGCCGAATCGCAAAATAGGCCCTGGTCAGGAAGGGGGTAAAATCTTCCGGGGCTTAAGTGGTTAAAGAAGATCTCCAGTCACAGCATACACTTTGATATTACTATATAACATCAGCATTGTAATAACAATACAAACAATAGTTATTACTGACAATCCAATAGAAGATAGCCAGAAAACTCACCTTTCATGTTGTGAGTGCTACCTGTCTGCTGGCCGTCTCTTTCCACAACTCCCTAAATGCCCAGCATTCTTTGCAGCTTCTCTTCCATTTCTGCAGTGGTCAGGACCAATCAAAGGTGGTCCAAGGAAGGAAAGTCGGCCAACCGGTTTCAGGGTCATGGACAACCAAAGCTTATTAATGGGGAGGGAAGGCTCATTGATGGAGGTGGAGGGAGGGAAGGCTCATTGATGGAGGTGGGGAGGGAGGTTCATTGATAGAGGTGGTCAAGGGAAGGCTCATTGATGGAGGTGGAGGGAAGGCTCATTGATGGAGGTGGGGAGGGAAGGCTCATTGATGGAGGTGGGGAGGGAAGGCTCATTGATGGAGGTGGGGAGGGAAGGCTCATTGATGGAGGTGGAGGGAAGGCTCATTGATGGAGGTGGGGAGGGAAGGCTCATTGATGGAGGTGGGGAGGGAAGGCTCATTGATGGAGGTGGGGAGGGAAGGCTCATTGATGGAGGTGGGGAGGGAGGTTCATTGATGGAGGTGGAGGGAGGGAAGGCTCATTGATGGAGGTGGGGAGGGAGGTTCATTGATGGAGGTGGGGAGGGAAGGCTCATTGATGGAGGTGGAGGGAAGGCTTATTGATGGAGGTGGAGGGAAGGCTCATTGATGGAGGTGGGGAGGGAAGGCTCATTGATGGAGGTGGGGAGGGAAGGCTCATTGATGGAGGTGGAGAGAAGGCTCATTGATGGAGGTGGAGGGAAGGCTCATTGATGGAGGTGGGGAGGGAAGGCTCATTGATGGAGGTGGGGAGGGAAGGCTCATTGATGGAGGTGGAGGGAAGGCTCATTGATGGAGGTGGAGGGAAGGCTTATTGATGGAGGTGGAGGGAAGGCTCATTGATGGAGGTGGGGAGGGAAGGCTCATTGATGGAGGTGGGGAGGGAAGGCTCATTGATGGAGGTGGGGAGGGAAGGCTCATTGATGGAGGTGGAGGGAAGGCTCATTGATGGAGGTGGAGGGAGGGAAGGCTCATTGATGGAGATGGGGAGGGAAGGCTCATTGACGGAGGTGGGGGGGGGGGGTAGGCTCATTGATGGAGGTGGGGAGGGAAGGCTCATTGATGGAGATTGGGAGGGAAGGCTCATTGATGGAGGTGGGGGGGAAGCTCATTGATGGAGGTGGGGGGGGGAGGCTCATTGATGGATGTGGGGAGGAAAGGCTCATTTATGAAGGTGGGGAGGGAAGGCCCATTGAAAGAGGTGGGGGGAAGGCTCATTGTTGGAGATGGGGGGGGGCTCATTGATGGAGCTGGGGAGGGAAGGCTCATTGATGGAGGTGGGGGGGGCTCATTGATGGTGGTGGAAGGGAATGCTTATTGATGGAGTTGGGAAGGGAAGGCTCTTTGATGTTATATATATGTTATATTCAGTATATTCAATTTATTTGTCTTCCTGGTTTCTGTCCTAGGCAAATGATGTCAAAGATCCCAGGAGTCTTCATGGGAGGAGGGGTTTTCTCAGCTACGCACACCCTCCTGCTTGCATGCCTAAGCTAAAGGCAGATAAGTTCCAGGAAGTAACTGCCACATGAATCATCTGCCCTTACTCAAGATGGCTGCAGCCGAAAATTCTAGCGGGGTGTTTTTCAAAGGGGTTTCTCAGCAAAATAAAGCATGGAGACATAGATGGATGGATGGGGGAGTTTGCTTTCAACATTAAATTAAAAGAGAAGCATGGCTGAAGTCTCTGACAGTCACTGCTCTCTGCTCAGTGAAGACTGAGAACTGAGCAATCAGCAGTCATGTAATCATTCAGTTTTTGGTCTTAGAGGCAGCAGGGGACAGCTACAGCATTGTACCAATAATGCAGCCATATACAGTATCTCACAAAAGTAAGTACACCCCTCACATTTTTGTAAATATTTTATTCTATCTTTTCATGTGACAACACTGAAGAAATGACACTTTGCTACAATGTAAAGTAGTGAGTGTACAGCTTGTATAACAGTGTAAATTTACTGTCCCCTCAAAATAACTCAACACACAGCCATTAATGTCTAAACCGCTGGCAACAAAAGTCAGTACACCCCTAAGTGACAATGTCCAAATTGGGTCCAATTAGCCATTTTCCTTCCACGGTGTCATGTGACTCGTTAGTGTTACAAGGTCTCAGGTGTGAATGGGGAGCAGGTGTGTTAAATTTGGTGTTATCGCTCTCACTCTCTCATACTGATCACTGGAAGTTCAACAGTGTAAATTTGTTGTCCCCCTCAAAATAACTCAACACAAAGCCATTAATGTCTAAGCCGCTGGCAACAAAAGTGAGTACACCTCTAAGTGACAATGTCTCAATTGGGCCCAAACTGTCAATATTTTTTGTGACGACCTCTATTTTCCAGCACTGCCTTAACTCTCTTGGGCATGGAGTTCACCAGAGCTTCACAGGTTGCCACTGGAGTCCTCTTCCCCTCCTCCATGATGACATCACAGAGCTGGTGGATGTTAGAGACCTTGCGCTCCTCCACCTTCTGTTTGAAGATGCCCCACAGATGCTCAATAGGGTTTAGGTCTGGAGACATGCTTGGCCAGTCCATCACCTTTACCCTCAGCTTCTTTAGCAAGGCAGTGGTCATATTGGAGGTGTTTGGCGTCGTTATGTTGGAATACTGCCCTGCGGCCCAGTCTCTGAAGGGAGGGGATCATGCTCTGCTTCAGTATGTCACAGTACATGTTGGCATTCATGGTTCCCTCAATGATCTGTAGCTCCCCAGTGCCGGCAGCACTCATGCAGCCCCAGACCATGACATTCCCACCACCATGCCTGACTGTAGGAAGACACACTTGTCTTTGTACTCCTCACCTGGCTGCCGCCACACACACCTGACACCATCTGAACCAAATAAGTTTAACTTGGTCTCATCAGAGCACAGGAGATGGTTCCAGTAATCCATGTCCTTACTTTGCTTGCCTTCATCAAACTGTTTGCAGGCATTCTTGTGCATCATCTTTAGAAGAGGCTTCCTTCTGGGATGACAGCCATGCAGACCAGTTTGATGCAGTGTGTGGCGTATGGTCTGAGCACTGACAGGCTGACCCCCCACCCCTTCAACCTTTGCAGCAATGCTGGCAGCACTCATACGTCTATTTCCCAAAGACAACCTCTGGATATGACACTGAGCACTGCACTCAACTTCTTTGGTCGACCATGGTGAGGCCTGTTCTGAGTGGAACCTGTCCTGTTAAACTGCTGTATGGTCTTGGCCATCGTGCTGGAGCTCAGTTTCAGGGTCTTGGCAAACTTCTTATAGCCTAGGCCATCTTTATGTAGCAGGATTCCCAGCCGTTTTGCTGGTTATGGGTCTCCCAGGGTTACCGCTAACAACAACAGCACATTTAAGCATGTTCTCAGTGTGAGCACTGAGACAAGGAACAGTCCAGTATCTTTGTGTTTTTTATGTTTATTGTGAACTTGGATGGGAGAAGGGATGAGTGGGATACTCCTCTGGCTCAACTATGCACAATTTTAGTGGGACAACTGAAAAACGCCTATTAGCACTGACTTGACGCTGGCTGGAAGCCGGCCAACACCGGATGACGCTGGTTAACACTGACTTGCTGTCTGTTAACGCTGAACTGACTTCTGACACTTTCCTGTGGCACAAAGTCCTAATTAAAGATTCTTTTACCCTGCTTCACTGAGGTAGCTGCTTATAAGACTGCTGCATTGCTCAACACTTCAGGGCCCGCACCGGCACCCTCCTTATCTTCAGGGCATAAGTACTGGCACCCCCTTTCCAAGCCCCCTTTACTGGTTAGCTGGTTTCTGGATCCCTTCGACCCTCTGGAGTGGACCCCTATCCTGGGCAGACCCCTGGGCAGTTTACAGTACTCACGACACTGCTTTCCTGGAACCTTCTGCCCCAGCAGCTCCACTTGGTCCTCAGCACACTGGATCCCTCTCTGCAGCTCAGCTCAACCTTTTGTCGTTTGGGCCAACCGCCAAGGACACCTTCACTACCGCTGACAGGAGGAGAGACAGCCGTCACCCTCCTCCTGGGATTCTGCTTCCCACCAAAGACACCCTGTCATGCGCTCCCCTCAGACTTATACCCCTTCCTGGGATAGATACAAGCCCTGGTGTGCTATTGGCCAGGTTTCCTCCACTGTCCAATGAGAGCCCTCATTGGACACAGCGGGGAGCTCCCCAAGCCCAACATGCACACATGGAAACACATGACAATCAGCCCCCCCCCCCCTCATAAGCAGGCAGGGCCCCCCTGATAAGTTTTCCTAGCACCTACCTAGGAGGGTGCTACATCTATGTAGAGCAACAATCATTTTTTTCAGATCCTCAGAGAGTTCTTTGCCATGAGGTGCCATGTTGAACTTCCAGTGACCAGTATGAGAGAGTGAGAGCGATAACACCAAATTTAACACACCTGCTCCCTATTCACACCTGAGACTTTGTAACACTAACGAGTCACATGACACCGGGGAGGGAAAATGGCTAATTGGGCCCAAATTGGACATTTTCACTTAGGGGTGTACTCACTTTTGTTGCCAGCGGTTTAGACATTATTGGCTGTGTGTTGAGTTATTTTGAGGGGACAGCAAATTTACACTCTAAGTCCCGGTTCACACTACCGCGACTTGCCAGGCGATTTGTCAGCCTGACAAGTCGCGGTCCATTCTGTGCTACGGGAACCGTTCTAATAGGAGCGACTCAAAAAATAGTTCCTGCACTACTTCGGGGCGACATCGGAGCGACTTGCATTGACTTCCATAATGTGAAGTCCGTGCAAGTCGCGCCGAAGTCGTGGTGCACGTGACTTCACAGGTCGCCCCCGAAGTCGGATCTCCATAGTGTGAACCGACACTTATACAAGCTGTACACTCACTACTTTACATTGTAGCAAAGTCTCATTTCTTCAGTGTTGTCACATGAAAAGATAGAATAAAATATTTACAAAAATGTGAGGGGTGTACTCACTTATGTGACATACTGTAGGTATGTGATGTGTGTTTGAAGTCGAGTCCAGTGACACCATGCCCACACAGGGGTCTCTGTACGTTGGCCATGTCAGGATTATAGAGGTGGTCATTGCAGAGCCCTCCTGATGAGAAAGTTGGTTTCCTGGATCTCCATCTGGCTCTCTCCTTCTTCAATATGTTCTGAGTCATTGATCTGCAACCAGAGGAAGTCGGAGAGCGGTCAGAAGTCGTTCTTATCTCTATATGTGTTCTGGACCAGCGCTTCAAAGCACAGAAGTCAGGCATTACCCCATCATACATCCCATAATATACACCGTACCCTGAAGAGAAAATAGTCATTCCCCTCAAACAATTATCAATGTAAACAAGAAACATACAAGGAAGTGATAAAAGTAAACAGGAGCTATAAATAGAAACATCCAGATACGGGATTGTATCAAATATCAGATCAATGTGCGTAAGAGACGGTTCCCACTGCCGCGACCTCTAAGTCGCCTCATAAGGGGCGACTTGTTAGCGCGACTTTCAGCGCGACTTCAGTGCGACTTTGCGCGTATTCAGCGCGACTTGTATGATAGACGACTTTGTATTTGGCCAATCAGAATATGATGTTTATGAGTCATGCTCAATCACAAAAAAATAAAGTTCTTAAAAATTGTCGTTTTTGATAGAGAGCCAATTATTGAAAAAATTATTGGAAAAAAAAATGAGATTTCTTTGGATTTAGTGTCTGGGGGGGTCTCAAAAGTGTCCCTGTGAAGTTTCAGCTCTGTAGCATGTCCAGAACCAGAAAAACCATGCCTGCCTCCAAATATGCCCAAAAAATGCCCGATGTGACTGTGGGGCAGGGGACATTAGAGTGTAAGCTCCTCTGGTACAGAGACTGATGTGACTGTGAAGGGACATTAGAGTGTAAGCTCCTCTGGCACAGAGACTGATGTGACTGTGGGGGAGGGGACATTAGAGTGTAAGCTCCTCTGGTACAGAGACTGATTTGTGACTGTGGGGGAGAGGACATTAGAGTGTAAGCTCCTTTGGTACAGAGACTGATGTGACTGTGGGGGAGGGGACATTAGAGTGTAAGCTCCTCTGGTACAGAGACTGATGTGACTGTGTGGGGGAGGGGACATTAGAGTGTAAGCTCCTCTGGTACAGAGACCGATGGGATTGTGGAGGAGGGGACATTAGAGTGTAAGTTCCTCTGGCACAGAGACCGATGTGATTGTGGGGGAGGGGACATTAGAGTGTAAGCTCCTCTGGTACAGAGACTGATGTGACTGTGGAGGAGGGGACATTAGAGTGTAAGTTCCTCTGGTACAGAGACTGATGTGACTGTGGGGGAGGGGACATTAGAGTGTAAGCTCCTCTGGTACAGAGACTGATGTGATTGGCTCAGTGATCTCTGTACAGCGCTGCGGTATATGTCAGAGCTATATAAATGTATAATAATAATAGTGTGTGACTGTGGGGGAGGGGACATTAGAGTGTAAGCTCCTCTGGTACAGAGACTGATTTGTGACTGTGGGGGAGAGGACATTAGAGTGTAAGCTCCTTTGGTACAGAGACTGATGTGACTGTGGGGGAGGGGACATTAGAGTGTAAGCTCCTCTGGTACAGAGACTGATGTGACTGTGTGGGGGAGGGGACATTAGAGTGTAAGCTCCTCTGGTACAGAGACTGATGTGACTGTGGGGGGGGGGGGGACATTAGAGTGTAAGCTCCTCTGGTACAGAGACTGATGTGACTGTGTGGGGGAGGGGACATTAGAGTGTAAGCTCCTCTGGTACAGAGACTGATGTGATTGGCTCAGTGATCTCTGTACAGCGCTGCGGTATATGTCAGAGCTATATAAATGTATAATAATAGTTTGTGACCGTGGGGGAGGGGACAATAGAGTGGAAGCTCCTCTGGTACAGAGACCGATGTGACTGTGGGGGAGGGGACATTAGAGTGTAAGCTCCTCTGGTACAGAGACTGATGTGACTGCGGGGGAGGGGACATTGGAGTGCAAGCTCCTCTGGTACAGAGACTGATGTGACTGTGGGGGAGGGGACATTAGAGTATAAGCTCCTCTGGTACAGAGACTGATGTGAGTGGCTCAGTGATCTCTGTACAGCACTGCGGTATATATCAGAGCTATATAAATGTATAATAATAATAGTGTGTGACTGTGGGGGAGGGGACATTAGAGTGTAAGCTCCTCTGGTACAGAGACTGATGTGACTGTGGGGGAGGGGACATTAGAGTGTAAGTTCCTCTGGTACAGAGACTGATGTGATTGGCTTAGTGATCTCTGTACAGCACTACAGACTATGTCAGAGCTACTTAAACTATGCAATGTATTTCTGTATCCAGCACTTTGTATCTGCAGATCTGTTCATATTGGGTGCAGATAATAATTGGAATTGGGTGGATTTTCTGTGTATTGTAGGATTCCTCCGGCATGGGAAGGGTGTGAAAGGCATTGGGAGGAAGCAGATGTATTGTACCGTCTCCGCGCTCTCCTAATGTCATTCAATCACACTCGCAGATAGAGACAATTAATAAGGGGATACAATATGGTGTGTGAGACGGAGGAGGGGAGCCAGCGGCCTCCCCCACCCCCCCTTTTTGTGGAGCGATGGGGAGAGGTTGCTGGGATATTGGCTTGCAGCTCACGTGGGAGACGAAACAGAAGCAAACAGACCCTTTCACCCCCGGGGTCAGGGGATCGCGCTCAGCCACAATTAAGAGAAATTGAAAGGTTCTGTCATCTTCTAAATTCAATTCACATAACCGCCAGTAACCGCTTCCCAGGCGCTACCTGGAAATCGCGTGTTTGTTAGAATAACGGATATTGAATTTCATTATTGAACTAGAAAAACCTCAGGTCGGGGGAGCACATCCGAGGACCGCTGTCATGTGTCACCCCGATATACGGGGGGCCCTGAAAATACTTATCCAGGGGTCAATCGAAGAAATCTCTCATCAGATTCAGCCCGATAGATGGGAAGATATTCCTTTATCCCACTTGCTGACCGCCTAACGTACATTTACTGCGGCAAAGTGGCTGTATTGCGTGAAATCACGTACCTGTACGTCATTTAGTGCAAAAGCCACTAGATGGCGCATGCACGCGCTGCTGGAGGCGTGATTGTGTGCTGATTGGACAGAAGGGGAGCCAATCAGCAGGTCCAGTTGACCCAAAGTCCGCCAGCCACCTGCAGTCGTTCCCCAGAAAGGCAGAACGGTGATCTGACAGGGGAGAAGATGGAGATCTTGTGTTCCTGCTAAACAGGAATAAGGATCTCTGTCTTCCCCTCAGTGCCAGGACAAGGTCATCCAGCACCCAATGCAAGGATGCCAAATCCCTTCCCTTAGGGTTTGCGCAACTGGCCCTCCTGCCCACTCCCTTGTCCCAGCCCTGCTTCCCCCAGTCAGAGCACCTCCCTCACACAGTTAGCAAGCACTCCCTAGGGCAGTGATGGCGAACCTTGGCACCCCAGATGTTTTGGAACTACATTTCCCATGATGCTCATGCACTCTGCAGTGTAGTTGAGCATCATGGGAAATGTAGTTCCAAAACATCTGGGGTGCCAAGGTTCGCCATCACTGGTCTAGGGACACATTTAATCCTCTTGATCGCCCCTGATGTTTACCCCAGAGGCGTAACTAGAGCCTTCAGGGCCCCGATGCAAGAAACCATGAAGGGCCCCCCCAGATCCCTGGCCGGGGCCCTTCCCTTCAAGCCCAGGGCTCTTCCCACTAATCCTGGGGCTCTTTATTCTCGTTGCATGGCCTTTTATTACGGTCCCGCAGCAGGATCCTTTCACAAGTTCTGCAGTGGGCTCCCTTCCTGCAATCTTGGGGCCTCCCCACAGTGGTGCAATGCCAGGGCCCGGTCGCAAGTGTGACTTTTGCAATCCTGGAAGTTCACCCACTGGTTTGCTACTGGGCCCCCTGGAGCATGGGGCCCGGTAGCAATCGCAACCCCTGCAACCCCTGTAGTTACGCCCCTGGTTTACCCCTTCCCAGTCAGTGTCATTAGTACATATCTTTAGCACTGATTGGTGTAACTGGTCCCCAAAAATTGTCAAAATGTTCAGTTAGTTTCCGATTTGTCCGCCACAATGTCGCAGTCCTGCTAAAAATCACAGATCGCCGCCATTACTAGTAAAAAAATAAAATAAATAAAAATTCCATAAATCTTTCCCCTAGTTGTAGACGTAATAACATTTGGGCAAACCAATCAATAAACATTATGTAGCAGAATACATTGATGAAGAAATTCGATTTTTTACATTTTATTATTGGATGTTTAATAGCAGAAAGTAAAACATTTTTAGAAATGAAAGAAATTTAGAAAGAAAGAAGCTCTGAAGACGTCACCGGATGTGACGAAACGCGTCAGCTTGGACCACATAGCGTCATCACGCTACCCTGAGTGGAACGCAAGCCGGAAGTAAGCCCGTTGATTCCGCGAAGAGGACGCGCAGCCCGCACCGCTGACCAACCAGGGAGTGTTTTTTACTTTGTCTTCAATGTCGGAACCCTAAATATGGGTAATAAACTTTAATTTAGACTTTATTACGCTATTGGGAGCTTTCTTTCTTCTCCTCCTTATTTGCACTGGGTTGCTGCACCCCGGAGTCCATAGGAGCATACCATTCCATAGGACCGCCTCAAGGGGAACCCTTTTTGGCCCAGGAGGCCACCCAAGCGCGAAAGGTCTTAATGTCATATGGCATATGAGACCCACTACATTCGGTAAGTGATCCAATTCTCACATTCACTTGGGAGAAGGAATCAACACCGTAGTCAATGAAATCACAGCAGTTTGCACCTTCCAATCGTGAAGAACCACTCTCACTAAGGACAATATATATTCCTGAGCACCAAGTCACTATTTAACCCTGGACTGCGTTTTTTTAAAATTAATTTTATACTGCAATATTGCGTATACTGCACATGCAAATATTTATTGTTTGATATATTTATATTTATGTCACAGCCACTCATGCACAAAAGGATATAATTTAAGCACATCGTCACTTTGTCACGATATATAATATTTAATTTTTACTAATTTTTATTGTTTTTTCTGTGGATTTTATATTTATCTGGTACCTTTTTATTGAGTCATTTATGTATTTGGATTTCACTAATATTGGACATCATCACATATTTATTTATTTAACCTATAGTTAGCAAGCGCTGTATGTGGTCTTTCCTTTAACCGCTTGCCGACTGCTCACAGTATATTTACTGCGGCGGTCAGCCCCTCACAGGCAGAGTGACGTAGGTCTACGTCGCTCGCCTGTGAGGCTCTGGGCAGCGAGCGCGCGCCCGCGGAGGCGCGCTCCCGCGCGGTCACGGACCCCCCCCCCCCGCGCGTGTGACCAGCGGACCCGATGTCCGCCGGTCACTCGGCGATCGGCGGGGGAGAGGGAGAATGTCAGGCAGCTTGTGTAAACAAGCCACCTGTCATTCTCCTCGCTGTAAAAACACTGATCACATGGATCTACTATGTAGAACCGTTGATCAGTGTCCTTACAGCTCAAGCCACAGCCAATCACAGTAGAAAGCAAGCCCCTAGGGACACACACAGCCCCTCCCTCCCAAATAAAGTTAACCCCTTCACTACCAGTGTATTTTTACAGTAACAGTGCATATATATAGCACTGATTACTGTAGAAATGTCACTGGTAACCCCAAAAGTGTCAAAAATGTCAGTCAAGGGTCCGATCTGTCCGCCCCAATGCCGCAGTACCGCAAAAAAAATCGCAGATCGCCGCCATTACACGTTAAACAAAAAAAACACCAAAAATGACAGAAATCTTTCCCTTTGTTAGTAAACGCGATAACTTTTGCGCAAACCAATCAAAATACGCTTTTTGCGATTTTTTTTTACCAAACATAGGTAGCATAAAACAAATTGGCCGAAAATGTTAAAAAATTTTGATTTTTACATTTTTTTTTGGGGGAATTTCATATAAAAAAATGTGAAAAATATTGTTATTTTTGCAAAATGTACGCTCTTTTTTTGTTTATAGCGCAAAAAGTAAAAATCGCACGGGTGATCAAATACCACCAAAAGAAAGCTCTGTTTGTGGGAAAAAAAGGACGCCAAATTCGTTTAGGTACAGTGTCGCACGACCGCGCAATTGTCTGTTAAAGTCACGCAGTGCCGAATCGCAAAATACCCCCCTGGTCGTTTAGCAGGAAAATCCTCCGGGGCTTAAGTGGTTAAAGTCCAATTTTTACATACATCTTTTTATTGTACAGCAGCTGCTTATTTCTTAATTTCTCCTAAATACATTCATCTGGTAATTTATTTATTTATCCATTTGGAACCCTACTTTTGGCGCGTGGTATATACTTTGTACTGTATATATATTTTTTTCAGAAAGTAATTGCTTTTTTTTTCAGAATTGTCGCTCTTTTTTTGTTTTTTTGTGGGACTGCGACATTGCAGCGGACAGATTGGACCCCTAACTGACATTTGTACCACTTTTGGAGGGATCAGTGACATTACTACAGTAATCAGTGCTAAAAATATGCACTGTCACTGTACTAATGACACTGGCAGGGAAGGGGTTAACCTAGGGGCGATCAAAAGGCAGCGGCAAAGATGCACGACATTCAGGTCATACAAGTGTGAAAGGGGCCTAAATATTATACACTGATTTGGGTTATTTTCACCAAATAAATGGAGCAGAATACAGTTTGGCCTAAATCTATGAAGAAAGATTATTTATTTGCAAAATTTCATAATAGAAACAAAGAAAAACATTATTTTTCTTGTTTTTTTTTTTTCAAAATTTTCGGTCATTTTTTGTTTATTTAGCAAACAATAAACCCCCCCCCACCAGTAGTGATTAAATACCACTAAAATGGCGCTTTTCCACTGCATGGAACCAAACGGTTCGGCACGCTTTTGTGCTTTTTCACTGCTGGTACCGCATGGTATAGTGTAGGAACGGTTCGGTACGGTACGGCGGCACTTTTCCACTGCATGGAACCGAACGGTACGGTACGGCTCTGAAAAAACAGTACCTACTCGATTGTGGTTCCAACAGGTACCAAACTGGTACCATATCCCACAATCCTTTGCATGCAGTCACTACTAGCCACTGATTGGTCAGAGAATCCCACTAACCCCATTGTTATCCCACCCACTTAACTTTAGTACTACTTTAGTGGAAAAGCAAACCATACCGTACCGAACCGTTCCAACACCGTACCATGCAGTACCAGCAGTGGAAAAGCAAACCGGGCCAAGCAGGGCCGAGTAGAGCCAAGCCGGTACTTGCAGTGGAAAAGTGCCAAAAGAAACTTCAATTTGTGTGGAAAAAGTGATAAAAATGTTATATGGGTACAGTGTAGCATGACTACGCAATTGTCATTCAAAGTGTGACAGCGCTGAAAGCTGAGAACTGCCCTGGGCAGGAAGGGGGTGAAAGTGCCCGGTATTGAAGGGGTTAACTTATAACACCCCAAACCCAGGTTACGCACACAGTTCATTTGTCTGTACAGTAGTAGGGATGATCGAACGGTTCGGGTCGACCATCGGTTTGACCCGAACATTGGGTGTTCGAAATTCGGCCGTATTCCGAACTTTTTGCGGTAAAAGTTCGGAATTCGGTCACCCGAACCGCCCAAAATGCAATGGGACAGGAAGTGGGCTTTAAAAGCCCGTGATTGGCCCAGACACGTCAGTAAAAGCCAATGAGGGGGCAGGAGTCTGCTAGGAACGTGATTGGAGTGACTACGGGGACCAGAGGCCAATCAGGAGTGAATACGCCCCCCAGAATATAACATAGCCCCGCCTAACTTCTGGCACTGTGATACAGAGGCTTTGGAAGGGAGTGGAAGCATTTGTGTTTCTTCTGCTGTGTTAAACAACGTTTGCTGCATAGCCGAGTGCTTGTAAAGCTCCAGATCAGCAGAAGAGCAGTCAGCTTACAGAAAGATTGTCATTTGTCAGTGTAGTTAGAAATACAGCGATTGTGCTGTTTCATTTAGAAAAAAAAAAAAATTTAAAGGGACAGTGTCAGTTAGAAATTATGTGTAGTTAGGGTACTATATACCACTATAGTTAGATTCAATAATCTAGTTTTTGTAGGGATACTTTGAAGTGTCAGGGTTCCGTCTAGTGAGCACGTTGCACTGCTGATATATAGGGTATGGTGGTTCCTATAACTGACACCAATGACCCTGCATTAACCACTTAAGCCCCGGAGGATTTGGCTGCTAAACGACCAGGGGGTATTTTGCGATTCGGCACTGCGTGATTTTAACGGACAATTGCACGGTCGTGCGACGCTGTACCTAAACGAATTTGACGTCCTTTTTTTCCCACAAACAGAGCTTTCTTTTGGTGGTATTTGATCACCTGTGCGATTTTTTGATCACGCGCTATAAACAAAAAAACAGCGTAAATTTTGCAAAAATAACAATATTTTTCACATTTTTTTATATGAAATTCCCCCCCAAAAAAATTTTAAAATCTAAATTTTTTAACATTTTCGGCCAATTTGTTTTATGCTACATATGTTTGGTAAAAAAAAAAATCGCAAAAAGCGTATTTTTATTGGTTTGCGCAAAAGTTATTGCGTTTACTAACAAAGGGAAAGATTTTTGTCATTTTTGTTGTTTTTTTTTTTTATCGTGTAATGGCGGTGATCTGCGTTTTTTTTTGCGGTACTTCGACATTGCGGCGGACAGATCGGACCCTTGACTGACATTTTTGACACTTTTGGGGTTACCAGTGACATTTCTACAGTAATCAGTGATATACATATGCACTGTTACTGTAAAAATACACTGGTAGTGAAGGGGTTAACTTTATTTGAGAGGGAGGGGCTGTGTGTGTCCCTAGGGGCGTGATTCTAACTGTGATTGGCTGTCTGTTGAGCTGTAGGGACACTGATCAACGGTTCTACATAGTAGAACCGTGTGATCAGTGTTTTTACACCGAGGAGAATGACAGGCGGCTTGTTTACACAAGCCGCCTGACTTTCTCCCTCTCCCCCGCCGATCGCCGAGTGACCGGCGGACCCGATGTCACACGCGCGGGGGGGTCCGTGACCACGCGGGAGCGCGCCTCTGCGGGCGCGCGCTCGCTCCCCAGAGCCTCACAGGCTAGCGACGTAGACCTACGTCGCTCTGCCTGTGAGGTGCTGACCGCCGCAGTAAATATACTGTGAGCAGTCGGCAAGCGGTTAAAGTCACTGTGTATTGCTCTGGCACTACATAAACAAAGACTTTTGAAGAACTCTGTTCTTACTTAGTTGGATGTTTTGGATTATTTATGCAATTTATGCACTTTATTTATTTGCACTTTATGAAAGGAGGGTAACACCATCCCTGCGCTACTGAAATTCTAAGAAAAATAATCTGTTTTTTTTGTGATGAATTTTAATTTATATATATGTGTCACTGAGGCTTTATCAACTGTGCGATGTGAAAATCACCTGCAAGACGCACACTGCTACGCGACCCAAAGTTGTCGCTAAATAAAGCAGATGTGTGTGACGCAGAGTAGCAAAGCCTTTTGCAGTGGACTTAACGCTTACAACAAGAACAGGCGTTAACTTGTCACTGAGGCTTTATCATACACATTGGCTGTACAGTTGATTAGGAGCAAAAGAAAGGCGCGGTTAAGCAAAAAAGTCATTTTTGAAGGTTTGGCATGCTATAATTCTGGTTCTGGACATGCTACAGAGCTGAAACTTCACAGGTACACTTTTTAGACCCCCCAGACACTAAATCCAAAGAAATCTCTTTTTTTTTTTTTTTTCAATAATTGTTTCAATAATTGGCTCTCTATCAAAAATGACAATTTTTAAGAACTTTTTTTGCCTGATTCATAGTCCCTGGGGCATGACCCAGAACCCTAGGCACTTTTTAGGGGCATTTATTAGGTTTTAGGGCTTCAAAATGGTGTTTTTTGATTCCCGAAGTTCGGGTGCCATTGATTTCAATGGGGTCCGGGAATCCGAACCAAACTTTCGGGAAATTCGGGTGGTCAAACTGAACTTTTCAAAAGTTCGATCATCCCCAGGGGCGTAACTACAGGCGTTGCAGGGGTTGCAATCGCAACCGGGCCCCATGCTCAAGGGGGCCCATGTGGCTCCCCTGTACACCTGAATAGCAGGGGCGGTGGGGGCAGCATGTAGAGAAATCACTGTCCTCCTTTTTCCTTCTGTAGCTGCAGGAGGAAAATGGAGGAGATTGGTTCCTCTGTACGCTGCCCTTTGTACACTTCTCCTATCCAGTATACTTGTGTTCTGCTGTCTCTGGTGTCTCTGGGCCCCTCTGTGCTCCCCTGGTCCCCCCCCCTTCTGTGCTTCCCCCCCCCCTTCAGAATTCTTCCTTCCCTCACCGTAATAAAGGGCCCCGCAACTAGAGTAAAGGGCGCCAGGGGTCCAGGGGGCCCTTCATGGTTTCTTGCACCGGGGCCCTGAAGGTTCTAGTTACGCCTCTGATCATCCCTATACAGTAGTACCATGCGATCCAGTCGCTGTGTGATTTTAACCACTTCTCGCAAATCGACGTACCTGTACCTGACCCTGTCCCTGTACCTGTACCTTTCGCTGACCCTGTCCCTTTCCCTGTACCTTTCCTTGACCCTATCCCTGTACCTGTTCCTGTACCTGTCCCTCTACCTGTACCTGTACCTGCACCTGCACCTGTCCCTGTCCCTCTACCTGTTCTTTTCCATTTACCTGTAACCTGTACCTGTCTCTGTCCCTGTTGCTGTACCTGTCCCTGTCCCTGTACCTGTCCCGTTCCTTGTCCCTGTACCTGTCCTTGTCCCTGTCCCTGTACCTGTCCTTGTCCCTGTAACCAGTGCTTTAAGTGGGCCGGTATGCACTGGTACTCAGTACCGCCACTTCCAAATATGGCTCTTGAGCATACCACCACCTCTCCGTGCGCCTTAGTGTACCAGTAAGCTCATTTTGGACATCTGCACCCTCAATTGCCCCCCCCCCCCCCCCAAGAATATTTCCCACTCCAGAGCCAGACCAGTCACCACCAGTGGGTCCCTGTCCCTGTACGTCGGCTCTGAGAAGTGGTTGTAGCGGGATGATCTGCAGCTGCAGGCATCATCCCGATTAGAGCCGGTGTTCCGTGAGAATTACCTACCCCGTGAGAAAAACCTACCCTCGTCACTTCCTGCCAGAAACAGCTGAGCAGCGCAGCAGTGCGCATGCTCAGAGCCCCGGATACGTAATGGAACAGCTGAGGAGCAGACTAGTGCGCATGCGCACTAGTATTAAAATGATCACGGTGTTCCGTGAAAAAAACCTACCCACGCGGCGGTTACATTAAAACAGCTGTGCTGCAATATGAGTCATCTCCGCTCCTGTCACTGTCACTTTCCTGATCTTGGCTAGTAAATATAAAAGCGGCTCTCTGCTCCGTGATTTATGTTTTCATACACCCGCCGCCGCTTTTATATTTACTATCCGAGATCAGGGAAGTGACCGGGGTAGGAGCGGAGATTATTCATATTGCAGCACAGCTGTTTTAATGTAACCGCTGCGTTACACACACTGCCGTACACCGGAAGTGACAAGGGTAGGTTTTTCCCACAGGTAGGTAATTCTCATGGAACACCGGCGGTTGGCTTTCAGGAGATAACAGCCCATGCGAGAGGGGACGCTCCCAGCGAGCGGGAGGGGACGTCCCCTCCTGCAGCCTCCTGTGGCTCTGCCCGGGTCTCCTGTACCACCAGGTAAGCATTCGGCTTTGATAGGGTCTCCGATGTATTAACCCGGGAGCAACATCACTTCCCAGGTTTACTCGGCTGCTAACGGCGCCAAATTTAAAAAACTGTCAGTATTCAAAAATACAGATTTCGGCATTTTGAATACATTGAAGTGCAGTGGAGGGGTTTGGAGTCTTTTAGACCCCCGATCCCTCCTTAAAGAGTACCTGTTACTGCTATTACTGTCACATTCCCCCCGATCCCTCCATAAAGAGTACCTGTCACTGCTTATTACTGTCACATTCCCCCCGATCCCTCCATAAAGAGTACCTGTCACTCCTATTACTGTCACATTCCTCCTGATCCCTCCATAAAGAGTACCTGTCACTCCTATTACTGTCACATTCCCCCCGATCCCTCCATAAAGAGTACCTGTCACTCCTATTACTGTCACATTCCCCCCGATCCCTCCATATAGAGTACCTGTCACTCCTATTACTGTCACATTCCTCCCCGATCCCTCCATAAAGAGTACCTGTCACTGCTATTACTGTCACATTCCTCCCGATCCCTCCATAAAGAGTACCTGTCACTGCCTATTACTGTCACATTCCCCCGATCCCTCCATAAAGAGTACCTGTCACTGCCTAATACTGTCACATTCCCCCCGATCCCTCCATAAAGAGTACCTGTCACTCCTATTACTGTCACATTCCCCCGATCCCTCCATAAAGAGTACCTGTCACTCCTATTACTGTCACATTCCCCCCGATCCCTCCATAAAGAGTACCTGTCACTGCTATTACTGTCACATTCCCCCCGATCCCTCCATAAAGAGTACCTGTCACTGCCTATTACTGTCACATTCCCCCCCCATCCCTCCATAAAGAGTACCTGTCACTGCTATTACTGTCACATTCCCCCCGATCCCTCCATAAAGAGTACCTGTCACTCCTATTACTGTCACATTCCCCCGATCCCTCCATAAAGAGTACCTGTCACTCCTATTACTGTCACATTCCCCCCGATCCCTCCATAAAGAGTACCTGTCACTGCCTATTACTGTCACATTCCCCCCGATCCCTCCATAAAGAGTACCTGTCACTGCCTATTACTGTCACATTCCCCCCCGATCCCTCCATAAAGAGTACCTGTCACTGCCTATTACTGTCACATTCCCCCCAATCCCTCCATAAAGAGTACCTGTCACTCCTATTACTGTCACATTCCCCCCCGATCCCTCCATAAAGAGTACTTGTCACTCCTATTACTGTCACATTCCCCCCGATCCCTCCATAAAGAGTACCTGTCACTCCTATTACTGTCACATTCCCCCCGATCCCTCCATAAAGAGTACCTGTCACTCCTATTACTGTCACATTCCCCCCAATCCCTCCATAAAGAGTACCTGTCACTCCTATTACTGTCACATTCCCCCCGGTCCCTCCATAAAGAGTACCTGTCACTGCCTATTACTGTCACATTCCCCCCCGATCCCTCCATAAAGAGTACCTGTCACTCCTATTACTGTCACATTCCCCCCCGATCCCTCCATAAAGAGTACTTGTCACTCCTATTACTGTCACATTCCCCCCGATCCCTCCATAAAGAGTACCTGTCACTCCTATTACTGTCACATTCCCCCCGATCCCTCCATAAAGAGTACCTGTCACTCCTATTACTGTCACATTCCCCCCAATCCCTCCATAAAGAGTACCTGTCACTCCTATTACTGTCACATTCCCCCCGGTCCCTCCATAAAGAGTACCTGTCACTGCCTATTACTGTCACATTCCCCCCGATCCCTCCATAAAGAGTACGTGTTACTGCTATTACTGTCACATCCCCCCCCCCCGATCCCTCCATAAAGAGTACCTGTCACTCCTATTACTGTCACATTCCCCCCGGTCCCTCCATAAAGAGTACCTGTCACTGCCTATTACTGTCACATTCCTCCTCGATCCCTCCATAAAGAGTACTTGTCACTCCTATTACTGTCACATTCCCCCCGATCCCTCCATAAAGAGTACCTGTCACTCCTATTACTGTCACATTCCCCCCAATCCCTCCATAAAGAGTACCTGTCACTGCCTATTACTGTCACATTCCCCCCGATCCCTCCATAAAGAGTACGTGTTACTGCTATTACTGTCACATCCCCCCCCCCCCCCCGATCCCTCCATAAAGAGTACCTGTCACTCCTATTACTGTCACATTCCTCCTCGATCCCTCCATAAAGAGTACCTGTCACTGCTATTACTCTCACATTCCCCCCGATCCCTCCATAAAGAGTACCTGTCACTCCTATTACTGTCACATTCCCCCCCGATCCCTCCATAAAGAGTACCTGTCACTCCTATTACTGTCACATTTCTCCCCGATCCCTCCATAAAGAGTACCTGTCACTCCTATTACTCTCACATTCCCCCCGATCCCTCCATAAAGAGTACCTGTCACTCCTATTACTGTCACATTCCCCCCCGATCCCTCCATAAAGAGTACCTGTCACTCCTATTACTCTCACATTCCCCCCGATCCCTCCATAAAGAGTACCTGTCACTCCTATTACTGTCACATTCCCCCCGATCCCTCCATAAAGAGTACCTGTCACTGCCTATTACTGTCACATTCCTCCCCGATCCCTCCATAAAGAGTACCTGTCACTGCCTATTACTGTCACATTCCCCCCAATCCCTCCATAAAGAGTACCTGTCACTCCTATTACTGTCACATCCCCCCCGATCCCTCCATAAAGAGTACCTGTCACTGCCTATTACTGTCACATCCCCCCCGATCCCTCCATAAAGAGTACCTGTCACTGCCTATTACTGTCACAAGGGATGGTTACATTCCTTCTCACAGCAATAAAAGTCATCAGATTTTTTTTATTTTATTTTTTTTTAAAAACAGTGCTAAAAAATAAAATAAAAAATGAAATAAAATAAATAGGAAAAAAAAATATTTCAAAGGGCCCCTGTCGCCATAAGCTCACAAACAAAAAAAAAAGGCATATCTAAATCGCGCCCGCAGATGAAAATGGTGTTCAAACCACACATGTGAGGTATCGCTGCGATCGCCAGAGCGAGAGCAATAATTATATCACTGGACCTCCTCTGTAACTCTAAACTGGTAACCGTTAAAAAAAAAAATGTAAAGCGTCGCCTATGGAGATTTTTAAGTACCGCAGTTTGTCGCCATTCCACAAGTGTGCGCAATTTTAAACCGTAACATGTTGGGTATCTATTTACTCAGCGTGACATCATCCTTCACAATATACAAAAAATTGGGCTAACTTTACTGTTTAGTTCTTTTTAAATGCAGTGAAATTAATTTTTTTCCCAAAAAAATTGCATTTGAAAGACCACCGCGCAAATACCGCCATTTTATTCTTCAGAGTCTTTGCTAAAAAAGAAATATATATATATAATGTTTGGGATTTCTAAGTAATTTTCTAGCTAAAAATACTGATTTTAACTTGTAAACACCAAGTAGGCCAGTCCTTAACCACTTGAAGACCGCCCGCCGCGCATTTACTGCGGCAGGCAGCCTCTCCAGCGCGAACCAAAGTAGCCCTATGTCAGTCACACGCGTGGTGCTGGGTGGCAAGCGTGTGCCACCAGCAGCATGCTCCCACCCTCGCTAGACAAGGGGGAAGCCGATGCACGGGGCCAGTGGCTGCGATTGCCGCCTGACACCCGCGATCGTTCCCCACTGAGAGAGAAGGACGGTCGGATGTTGTAAACATAGCTGACCGTTCTTCTCTCTGGAATGATCACAGAGCTCCTGTGATCCTTCTATATAGGATCACAGGTCTCTATGGTCATTTCACAAGTCCCTCCCCCATACAGTTAGAAAACACCCCCTAGGCTCACGCTTAACCCTTTGATCACCCCTAGGTTAACCCCTTCCCTGCCAGTGTCATTAGTACAGTGACAGTGCATATTTTTAGGACTGAATATTGTAGTAATGTCACTAGTCACCCCCACAAGTCTCAAAAATGTCAGTTAGGGGTCCGATCTGTCCGCCGCAATGTTGCAGTCCCGCTAAAAATCGCAGATCGCCGCCATTACTAGTAAAAAAAATAAACAACAAAAATGACAAATCTTTCCCGTAGTTAGTAAACGCAATAATTTTTTGCGCAAACCAATCAAAATTCGCTTATTGCGATTTTTTTTTACCAAAAATATGTAGCAGAATACAAATTGTCCTAAAACGTTAAAAAATTTTGATTTGCACATTTTTTTGGGGGGGATGTTATACATCAGAATGTGAAAAATATTGTTTTTTGTTTTCTAAATTGTCGCTCTTTTTTAAAAAAATTAAAAATCGCACAGGTGATCAAATACCACCAAAAGAAAGCTCTGTTTGTGGGAGAAAAAAGGACGTCAATTTAATTTGGGTACAGCGTCGCATGACTGCGCAATTGTCCCTTAAAATAACGCAGTGCCGATCCGCAAAATATGGCCTGGTCAGGAATGGGGTAAAATCTTCTGGTCTTAAAGTGGTTAAAAATTCGCTCATTGAGAATTTTTTTGTCAAAGACATGTAGCTAAATACATGTTGACCTAAATATATGACAAAAATTTAATATATTGGATATTTTTTAACTGTCAAAGTAGAAAATGTCAATGTTTTCGCAAAATTTTCGCACTTTTTTTATTAATATCGCAAAAAATGAAAAGCGCAGAGGTGATAAAATACCACCAAAAGAAAGCTCTGTTTGTGGGAAAAAAAGGACGTAAATTTAGTTTGGGTACGGCGTTGCATGACCGCGCAATTGTCAGTTAAATTCGCG
Source organism: Pelophylax lessonae (assembly GCF_965119305.1). Taxonomy (NCBI): domain Eukaryota; kingdom Metazoa; phylum Chordata; class Amphibia; order Anura; family Ranidae; genus Pelophylax; species Pelophylax lessonae. Next base: position 4,068,773 of record NC_138774.1, on the reverse strand, counting down.
CAGTGCCAAGTTGAAAAAAGTGGCCTTGACGTTAAGCAGGAAAATCCTCCGGTCTTAAAGTGGTTAAAGTATCGAAGTGCCGAATCGCAAAAAATGGCCTGGTCATTAACCACTTGCTGACCGCCACACAACTATTTACTGCGGCACTCAGCCGCTCCTGGGCAAACCGACGTAGACCTACGTCGCTCACCCAGGAGCCTGTAGGGGGCGAGCGCGCGCCGCTGGAGGCGCGCTCCCGCCCCCGCTCGTTCACAGACACCCCCGCACGTGTGACCGGCGGCTCCGATGTCCGCCGGCCACTCGCGATCTCCCACAGGAGAGGGAGAAGGACGGACGGCTGATGTAAACTCAACCGTCTGTCATTCTCCCTGATGTAAGCACAGAGGCTATGCGATCCTGCTATATAGGATCGCATGTCTCTGTGATTACATCACAATCCACGCCCCCTAACAGTTAGAGTCACGCCCCTAGGGACACATTTAACCCTTTGATCAATCCTGGTGTTAACCCCTTCCCTGCCAGTGTCACCAAAAGAAATCTCTATTTGTGGGAAAAAAAGGACATCAATTTTATTTGGGTACAGCGTCGCACGACTGCGCAATTTTCCTTTAAAGTAATGCAGTGCCGAACCGCCAAAAAATGGCCTGGTCATTAAGGGGGGGGGGGGAGGTAAATCCTTCCGGTCCAGAACAGGTTAGCTCACGCACTGCGGTCTGGTGCGATGTTGGACCCTTCAAACGAATGGGCTACAATTGCATACTGCACCTGTATCGCATGTGAATCACTCAGGGACGCACGGCACAATCCTGTGCGATTCATGGCGTGAACCAGAACTTAGGTCAAAGAAAACACGCATTTGAAAAAAAAAGAAAGAAACGCACAGAAACGCATGTGACAAAGACGTGATTTTATAGCTTTTTTTTATTGTGTTCAGCTTCCTTCACATATGAGTGTTGTGTTGGGAACATTTGCGCACTTTACAGACTTGCAGAAAAAGTGCACTGTCTTTTAGCAGATGGGCAGCGGTGCCATTAATTATTAATAGTGCCCCCACACACCTGCTAACGCACGTTATTTACGCACACCCAAAACGCATGGCTTAGTGCGGTGTGGTTTTGCAAGAGGGTACAGGAGGTATTTTTTTGCATTTCTTGCGCATAGAACAGCACACTGAAAATAACAGAGCGCCATACACGTGATGCGACAGAATGCACGGAAAACATGCAGAATCATGCGCGCTCTCTGTCGCCCCCCCTGCCTGCGAATGCAGCCTCATAGTGTGAAGGGGTCGCTATGGGAGAAAATATTCACCAGACTGCCTTCCAGGAGTTACATTGTTTCATTTGTTTCTTTCACACTCTCTTAGGCTTCACACCTTCACACTATTCACACCTGTTCCCACACCAAAACGCACCGCTGTTTAAAAGCACATGGGGCTGTCAATCATTCTCAATGACACCCCCACACAGCTTAAAAACGCAGCATGTTTGTGGGTGCGAGAAGCGCAGGAAATTCACATGGTGCTAAGCACAGGAACCTTCTTTCTTCGTGAAACTCTGTCCTGTACTATGTCTGCAGTCTCTGACCCCCTCCTGTAGTATGTCTGTAGTCTCTGACCATCTCCTGTGATATGTCTGCAGTCTCTGACCGTCTCCTGTACTATGTCTGCAGTCTCTGACCATCTCCTGTACTATGTCTGCAGTCTCTGATTACCTCTTGTACTATGTCTGCAGTCTCTGACCCTCTCTTGTACCATGTCTGCAGTCTCTGACCATCTCCTGTACCATGTCTGCAGTCTCTGACAGTCTCCAGTAGTATGTCTGCAGTCTCTGACCATCTCCTGTACTATGTCTGCAGTCTCTGACCATCTCCTGTACCATGTCTGCAGTCTCTGACCGTCTCCTGTACTATGTCTGCAGTCTCTGAACATCTCCTGTAATGTGTCAGCAATCTCTGACCATCTCCTGTACCATGTCTGCAGTCTCTGACCATCTTCTGTGATATGTCTGCAGTCTCTGGCTGTCTTCTGTAGTGTATCTGCAGTCTCTGACCATCTCCTTAACTGTATCTGCAGTCTCTGACCGTCTCCTGTACTATGTCTGCAGTCTCTGACCGTCTCCTGTACCATGTCTGCAGTCTGAGAGCGCCCTCTAGATACAGATGCTGAGCTGCTGAGAATGCCCTCGAGATAAGGACACTGAACTGCTGAGAGCGCCCTCTAGATAAGGACACTGAACTGCTGAGAGCGCCCTCTAGATACAGACACTGAGCTGCTAAAAGTGCCCTCCAGATAAGGATGCTGAGCTGCTGAGAGCGCCCTCTAGATAAGAACACTGAGCTGCTGAGAGCGCCCTCTAGATACAGCCGCTGAGCTGCTGAGAGTGCCCTCTAGATAAGGACACTGAGCTGCTGAGAGCGCCCTCTAGATAAGGACACTGAGCTGCTGAGAGCGCCCTCTAGATAAGGACACTGAGCTGCCTAGAGCGCCCTCTAGATAAGGACACTGAGCTGCTGAGAGCGCCCTCTAGATAAGAACACTGAGCTGCTGAGAGCGCCCTCTAGATAAGGACACTGAGCTGCTGAGAGCGCCCTCTAGATAAAGACACTGACCTGCTGAGAGCGCCCTCCAGATAAGGATGCTGAGCTGCTGAGAGCGTCCTCTAGATACAGACGCTGAGCTGCTGAGAGCGCCCTCTAGATAAGGACACTGAGCTGCTGAGAGCACCCTCTAGATAAGGATGCTGAGTTGCTGAGAGCGCCCTCTAGATAAGGATGCTGAGTTGCTGAGAGCGCCCTCTAGATAAGGATGCTGAGCTGCTGAGAACGCCCTCTAGATAAGGACACTGATCTGCTGAGAACGCCCTCTATTGAAGCCTCAGCTATTGACAGTTTAAGGTACCATAGTTTGTCGCCTATGTGATTAAATCGGTATAATGGAAAATCAGATCCAGCCAGCAGGTGGAGCTCTCAGCCACTTTTCACTTTTTCTCCGGCCGTTTCTCACTCCTTGTTGGGAAAAGACTGCAGTTGGCAGAGTTTAGAAGCTCATTCCAAAATTTCCTGATGAAAATGAAAGCCCTGGATTGGTGACTCCTCCCACCTCCTGTGCTCTAATCTTGCTGTTTTGCAGATTTTATGATAAAACTAAAGAAATGCCAAATTACAAATCCCTGAAGAGAATTAATGTCCCATCACAGATTTCCTAATCCGCTCCGGGAGGGAACCATTTTTTTTTCCTCGCTCCGATTGCTGCGCGGCGATAACGAAGTGCGTGCGACCATTGGAAGTGAAGGTTTTTGATGCAGTCGGATGATAGGTCGGAGGGATGATGGTGTAACTTTCTAATCTTGTATTGAAGTGATTTGTAAGAGTTGGTTTCTGCCTCGTGACCTTTGGTTACCCCAATCTACATGATTAATGGGGCGAGACTTCATTGCGGTGTAAGAGAATAGTTGCAACTAATTGTTTAAAGGGCCGGTAAACCAAAAACACAAGGCGGCTCGCATGAGAAAGCTTCCTGAACATCTGAAAGGGTCTCATTTATCAAAGTGTATGAAAGGACTCCCTGTACTGCTAATTGTACCCAATCACATCTTTCCATTCAGACCTTAAGTGAGGCTGTATATGACGTTTTTATATACTTTTTATTTGTCATTGTCTTAAAGGAGATTTGCAACCAGGAAAGTCCACCATCATCATTTGGATAATATCCAATTATTGAAATGATTATTATCATACTGGATTTATTTAGCGCCAACAGTTAGGAGCTTTACAATATAAAGGCAAACAGTACAGTTACAGAGTAGGTGATAGCTGGACAGGTTGGGGTAGGGTGTTCCAGAGGATGGGAGAGGCTCTGGACAGATCAGGATAGGGAGTTCCAGGGGAAGGGAGAGGCTCTAGAGAAGTCCTAGAGGAAAGCATGGGAGGAGGAGACAAGGGGGCTAGAGAGCAGGATGTCTTGGGAGAAGTGAAGAGGATGGTTTGGGTAATTTTTGGAAATGAGGTTGGTGATGTAGCTCGGGGCAGAGTTGTGGATGGATTTGTAAGTTGTTGTTAGTTGAATTTTATTTGTTGAGTGACTGGAAGCAAGTGGAGGGATTGGCAGAGAGGGGTGGAGAACACTGAGCAAATGCCAGTGGAGGGATTGTCAGAGAGGGGTGGAGAACACTGAGTGGAGGCCAGTGGAGGGATTGGCAGAGAGGGGTGAAGGACACTGAGCCGGGGTCAGTTGAAGGATTGGCAGAGAGGGATGGAGGACACTGAGCAGAGGCCGGTGGAGGGATTGGCAGAGAGGGTGGAGAACACTGAGCAGATGCCAGTGGAGGGATTGGCAGAGAGGGGTGGAGAACACTGAGCAGATGCCAATAGAGGGATTGGCAGAAATGGGTGGAGGACACTGAGCAGAGGCCAGTGGAGGGTTTGGTAGAGAGGGGTGGAGAACACTAAGTGGAGGTCAGTGGAGTTATTGGCAGAGAGTGGTGGAGGACACTATAGGAGAGGCCAGTGTAGGGATTGGCAGAGAGGGGTGGAGGATGCTTAGCAGAGGCCAGTGGAGGGATTGGCAGAGAGTGGTGGAGGACACTGAATGGTGGCCAGTGGAGGGATTGGCAAAGAGGGGTCAAGGACACTGAGCAGACACTGACCCAGGGAGGATGTTCAGTTATGGCGCTTTTCCACTGCATGGAACGGATCAGTTTGGCTCGGTTTGGAGCTTTTCCACTGCATGGTTAGAACGGTTCGGTGCGGTTTGGTACAGCGGTGCTTTTCCACTACATGGTACGGCTTGCTTAAACAGTACCACCTCGGTTGGGGTTCCAAGCGGGCCGTACCTATACCATATCCCACAATCTTTTGCATGCAGCCTTGATTGTTTGTCACTACTAGCCACTGATTGGTCAGAGAATCGTTGTAATCCCACCCACTTACTACTTTAGTGGAAAAGCAAACCGAGCCGAGTAGAGCCTATACAGTGCTGAAACGTGCCGGCTCGTACCATGTAGTGGAAAAGCAAACTGAGCCGAGCAGGGCCAAGCAGTGCCGAGTGGAGCCGAGCCGGTACTTGCAGTGGAAAAGTGCCATTAGACAATAGAAGGGGTCTGAGGATGGAACCCTGGGGGACCCCAATGGAAAGGGGAAGAGGAGAGGTGGGGATAGAGTTGTCGGTGACCACGAAGGATAACTTAGATACCTAGGAGGAGAACCAGGAAGGTGTAGAGTATTGTGGGCCAAGGGAATGGGGCTAGGCAGTGTCATAGGCAGCAGAAAGGTCTTATGTTAGGAGTACGGAGTAGTGGCCATTGGTTTTGGCAATTAGTAAATCGTTAATAAGTTTTAGGTGGGCAGTTTCTGTGGAGTGTTTAGGGCAAAAGCCAGACCGTAGGGGGTCGAGAAGGTTGGTTCTAATGAGGTAGCAGCTTAGATGGTTGTGTTCCCGGGGCTACGTTGGACGCTGGTACCTGGGACCTGACCATAAGGTCTCCTGACAAATTTCAGCTTCAGCTATTGAGTTCTATATAACAGATATTTTTGGGCAGAAGGAAGAATGATCCTTAAACTGCACCTATAGGATATACAGTATATTAAAATATGTGTTATTCCTACGCAATATTTCATTTTAGATGACTAAGAAAAAAGTGTAAATTTTATTTTTTAAGTCTGACCATAATTAAATGAATTAAAGCATTACACATTACCTTTTGGGAAGCCCAAATCTTCCCCCAGTGCTCCCTCTCCCTTCCAAAGATTCCCCTGGGTTTTTTTTTTTTCTGCTTTCCTGTCATTTACTTACCCTTTTTTTTTTTTAATGTTCATGTCAGTTATGGGATGTGCTGGGTCAGCTTCTTCTTAGGATCTTCTTAGGTGGTGGGGGTGTCTCAGTGATCCAGAAAGGGGCAGTATAGGCCAGTGTGGTGATGTCTCCTTAGAGGGTGGGTCCATGACACCCTGCACTCACAGGATGTCCTCAGTCTTCTGAATGAGAACATCTAGTGGTAAAATAAAGACCAAAATACAATTTTATTTCATTTCTTCATTTTCCAAACAATTTTTATTTCACTTATATTTGTACTTAATTAAATTTTTAATTTCTTAATTTTTCACAAAAAGTGTGACAAAAAATGTACAACTTAAAAATACTTGCCATGTCTCTTACTAAATACCCTGGGCTGAGGGCGTGGCTTGGCCATGAACGAGTAAGGACGCACGGCTCTTCAGCTCCCTGCATCCCGCCGCTTCTTAAGCTACATACCGGGTGACACAGCTTCCCACGGTGCATCCAGACATCATGCCGCAGCGCAGGAGGGCCCAGTCGCAACCCCGGGGCCCACCCGGGTCGTCCGGCACCCCCATCAGGTCCTTTTTTGCAGAAGGCCGGGGCCCGCGTGGTGAGGCCTTCAAGATGGCGCCTGGCCGGGACAAGCAGGGAGGCGAAGCTCCCACGGCTGGCGGTTCCTCGCAGCTTGGTGCATCTCCGATCCCATCGTCCAGGTTGGTGAGTGATTCTGCCCCCCAAGCCTCCCCGGGGTCCACTGCCTCTCAAGATCGGGGCTCTGATGTCTCAGACTTGCTGGGCGACCGGGACTTGAAGCAACATATCTGGGCCCTCTACACTAAGGATGATTTGGAACGCTTTATTTGTAAAGTGGAGGCTGCATTTAAACAAGACAATGAGCAACTGAAGACTGACACTGCACACTTGGGCACCAGGCTGGAAACCCTGGAGCAGAAGGTTGAGGATTCCCTTCCTGTTATGGCGCAGTTCCAAGATCAATCTAAGGCCCAGGATCAGCGCGTTGAAGCCCTCATTTGTCAGCTAGATGACTATGAGAATCGCAGTCGGCGCGCTAATATCAGAATTAGGGGGCTGCCTGAAGCTCTTCAGGGAGATCCTGGATTTAAATGCTGCTGCCCCTATGGAGATTGACAGGGCTCACAGGGCACTCCGACCACTATCGCAGGATGTGGACAATCCCAGGGACATTATCTGCAAGTTGCACCGCTATGGAATTAAGGAACAGATTATGCAGCGTATGCGCAGATGCCCCTTCTTTGATTTTGATGGCGCCCACCTGTTCTTTTACCAGGATTTGTCTCGGCGCACACTGATACAACGGCGGTTGCTCCAGCCCCTTTTGGAGTCCCTGAGAGCAGTGGGGGCTACTTATCGCTGGGGTTTCCCCTTCAGCCTTCAGGGCTGAACGAGATGGCAAGTCTGCGGTGCTCTGTACGAAGGATGACCTCCCTAAGTTCCTGTCCCACCTGGATTTTGGCCCTGTGGACTTTGTGGACTGGCGCCAAGCTACCAACATTGCACTCCTGCAAGTTGCCGGCCCGTGGCTTCCTGCTTGGGCTCGGAGGGGCTCCCCCTGAACCTGCCCCTCACACTAGTCCTGTTTGAAGACACTGACCCACCTGGAACTGTCTCCCTCACCTCCCCTGTCACTGCCTGACTTTCATCCTGCTCCGGACTCCTGGTGGGGGCTCCCGTCTCCTGGTGCTGCCCCTTAGCTGGCTACCTGATGTTCAATGACTGGGTCTGTGGTTCTCCTTTCTCCCTCTCTCCAGAGTCCAGACCCCAGAGTATGTTGTCTGCAGCACTGATATGTGGGAACCGTGCGAGATCCCGCTCCTCGTGTCTGATCACGTTTCCCTCGTAGGCCTTACCCTTGTTCTTTTTTGCCATGGGTACTTGCCCTTATTTGGGCGCCATGTCTGGCCCGGGTGGCTTCTCCCTTGTGGGGAGCCTGCCGGGGTCAGACATGTTGCTTTGCGTGGGAACAGGGGTGGGGGGGGGGCCTCCTGCCCGCCCCTGGTCTCACTGTTTGGAGTTTATCTCCCGGCTGTTGTGTCTTATGTTTTTTATGTTTCTTGGTTATGTGTTTTAATGTTATTTTTTATTTTGTTTTCTCTGCTCGCTTCTTTTTATTTAGGTCTGGGAGTGTCCCCGCCTGGCTCCCCTTTTCAGTGGCTGTTCTTCTGGCAATTGTCTTTCCTGTACCATGGCAGAAGTTAAGGTAGTGTCTTACAATGTCCGGGGCCTCAATAAACGCAGTCGATTGTGGTTAGAGTTGAAGCGTCTCAAGGCACAGGTGGTCTTCCTTCAGGAGACTCATTTTACGGTCCCCTCTACTCCTAGGCTGCCGGTGCACTTATACCCTCAATGGTATTTGAGCCACTCCCCAACGCCCAAGTCCCGGGGGACTGCCATTGCGATACACAAGAGCTGCCCTTTCCAGATGTCAGCACATCAATCTGACCCCCAGGGCCGTTTTGTGTTTCTCAAGGGCACAATCTCAGGTCAGGCCTATACGTTTGCCATGCTGTATGCTCCCAATTCCCAACAGATCACATTTCTAGATAAGGTGCTGGAGCTCCTGGCCGGTTTCCGTGAGGGCCGGCTGATACTGGGAGGGGACTTTAAAGTGGGCCCTGACCCGTCCTTGGATGTGTCGGCGGGCCGTTCGACACATTCTTATGCTTTCCTGCGTAATTTTTTTCGCAAATCCCTTCAATGCCATGCCCTGGTTGACAGTTGGCGCACGCTCAACGCTACAGCCCGTGATTACAGCTATTACTCTAGTGTCCATGACGTTTATACCAGGATTGACTTACTGTAAGTTGACCATGACACCCTTGACCTACTGCTGGACTCTACCATTGAACAAATTACCATCTCCGATCATGCGCCCATTACTTTGCGCATCGCACTGCCGTCGGTGACTACCAAACCTTGGTCATGGAAGCTCAAGGAGAACCTCCTGGATGATCTGTGGGTTTCCTCAGGGGTGGGAGAGAAGTTGGCTCATTACTTTGCTGAAAATGCTACAGAGAGTTGGACGACGGTTTGGTGTGGGAGAGCCATAAGGCGGTGGTTCGGGGCTCCCTGATTGCTTGGGGGTCCAAACTTAAGAAAGAGAGGCAGGCGGACTTTCAGCGTGTCCTTACCGCTCTGCAACGCGCCGAACTGGCACATAAACTTAACTCTGACCCTGCGGCACTGACTCGGCTAACTGAATTAGGCACAATGTTTGGCAAACTCCTGGACTGTCAGATTAACTATAGACTACGCTATATGGTCCATAGATACCTCGAATTCGGTAACAAATGTGGTCAGATGCTGGCCAGGGCCCTCTGGAAACACCGGCTGTCTGTCCATGTCGCTAAGCTCCACTCCCCTGCAGGTGACCGGTGTACCATAATTCTAAACTTGCGTCGATGTTTCGCGACTACTACGCAACCCTGTACAATCTAGACTCTGAAACGAACGCGAAAGCACTGTCTCGGAAGCGCCAGGAGATTGATGATTATCTCTCCTCCACAGGCATGCCTAGCATCCCCTCCGAAAAGCGTGCGGATTTAGAGGCTCCCATCATGACTGAGTAACTGTTGGCTACGGTGAGATCCCTCCCTGGCGGGAAAGCTCCCAACCCTGATGGTCTCACCAAGGCATATTATCTAAAATTCTTCCCACACATCCAGACCCACATGTGCACTTTTTTCAACACTATAGCCGTGGATGGTCGCCTCCCCAGAGACATGTCCTTAGCTCACATTACTGTCCTCCCGAAGGACAGCAGGGACCATACCCTGCCACAAAATTATCGCCCGATTTCGCTTCTAAACACCGGCCTTAAGCTGCTTGCCAAGGTTTTGGTGAATCGGCTCAAAGTCTTGATCCCTGGAGTTGTGCACCCGGACCAGACGGGATTTGTCCTGGGGTTGGGAGGCCAGGGATAACTCGGTCTGTGCTCTCCATCTCATTCACTGGGCCCATACGCGTGATCCCCAGCCCCCATATTTGTTGCTTTCGACGGACGCTGAGAAAGCTTTTGATCGGGTTGATTGGAACTTTCTCCAGGCCGTTGTGCGGCAGCTGGACCTGGGTCCTCATATGTTAAATTGGATCTCTGCGCTCTACTCGTCCCCTTCGGCACGGGTCAGGGTTAATGGCTACCTCTCTGAGTTGTTCCCCATCCGGAACGGCATGCGACAAGGCTGCCCCCTTTTGCCCCTTTTGTTTGCCCTGGCCTTGGAGCCCTTGCACCGTAAGGTGAGGGCGAATGCAGACATTAGGGGGGTCAGAGTGGGCTCCATGGAACACAAGCTCTCCGCATATGCGGATGACGTTTTGTTCCAAGTGGTGGACCCGGTCTAATCTGATGGCGGAACTCTCAGCATATGGTAAGGTATCAAACTTTAAGATTAACTATTCCAAGTCAGAAATTTTGCCAATCCCCATACCTCAATCTATGGCGTCCGCGTTGCGGAAATCTTTTCCCTTCACTTGGACTGTTTCCTCCATGAGATACCTGAGTATTCAACTTACTGGATCCCTGGACTCCCTGTACGCATGTAATTACGTCCCTCTTCTCTGACGGATTCGTACAGACCTTGATTCCTGGGATAGGTCATCTTTCCCCTGGGTCGGTCGCACGAACATCCTTAAAATGACAGTCCTCTCCCGGGAACTGTTTCTCCTGCAGATGGTCCCTGTGCCGCACCCTAGACGCTTCTTTACTGAACTCAAGAGCCTCTTTCTTAAATTTGTTTGGGGGGGTAGGAGACCTCGGATAACTGTTAAATTACTACAGAGGTTCAAGGGCAATGGTAGCCTTGGCCTGCCTGATATCCTCCAATAGTATCGGGCTGTAGCTCTTCAACGTCTGCTGGATTGGTGGTTTCAGGCTTCATCTAAAATGTGGGTTACCTTAGAGAAAACGGTCGCGGGTCGCAACCTGGCTTATGCCCCATGGGTGCCAGCTGAGAACAGGGGCCTGTCGCACTGGGTGTCCCCTTTGACTGCCTACTCGCTGCGTGTATGGGATAGATTAAACGGCTCCCTGGCTTTGGCCCCTTTCACTTCTCCGCTGGCTCCTTTGGGGGGCTTCCCGTGGTTCACCCCTGGCAAGCGTTTTTTCTCCCTAGGCTCCTGGGCCCGGGATGGCGAGGTTAGTTTGGCTCGTTTCTTGTCTGCTGGGGCACTGGTCCCCCCTGGCTACGCTGAGAGATCGCTATGGTGGCTTTCCCTTTGATTTTTGGAGATACCGCCAATTGACCCATTTTGTGGCCTCTGTCCGTCGGACAGCCCAGATCAGAACCGAGCTCACTGACTTTGAATGCTTGTGGACGGCCCGCGACCCGCAGCCACATTTGATCTCAATCTTGTATAAGCTACTGGAGGCGACCAAACCTTCCACTAAACCATATTTTATTATGAATGGGAACGGAACCTGCACTTTGAGTTTTTCTCAGAGCATCTTCAGCGTCTGTACCGCCTGACCCACTCTAGCTCCGTGGACTCCAAGACACAGGAGAATAATTATAAGTTGCTTACGAGATGGTACCGGGTCCCAGTAACTGTGGCTAGATTCTGCCCCGGTGTCTCGGATGGCTGTTGGAGGGGCTGTGGGCTGAGGGGGGCACTCCTTCACATATGGTGGATGTGCCCCCTGATCAGGCCTTTTTGGGAGATGGTACGGAGACACATTCTGGACGGCTTGGGTCTAGATGTGCCGGACTCCCCGGAGCTCTTTCTCCTGCACGTGCCCCCTGTGCCCATCCCAAGATATAAACGGATCGCTCTCCCACACTTACTTAATGCTGCCAAGCGCCTAATTCCTATCCATTGGAAGACCCCCGTATCCCTAACGAGGCGGATTGGCTTTGTAAGGTGAAGGAGATTATGGAGGCTGAGGAATGGATGGCTACGTGTAGGGATACCTGGGATAGGTTTGACGCAGCTTGGTCGCAGTGGCGTCATTACACCCCTAACTCGTTCCCGGGGTCCTCCAGTCTGGATGTGGCCCTCCTGGCTTTGGCCGACCCCTCCTTTCAACAACGGGTACAGCAGCCCTCACACCTCCCTTAACTAGATTTACATATGTTGATGTATTTGTTGCCACTGGAGCCGGGCGTGGACACCCTTTGTTTGTTTGACCTTTCTTTGGCAGAGTTTACCCCCTTTTTATCCCTTCCCTTTTTTTCCTTTATTGGGCGCTGTGTGGCCACTTGCCCTGTTGTGGTGGACCTGGAGAGCACGTGTTGTTTTGGTTTTTCTGACTGTTTTGATACCTGGGGGTGGGGGTTCTCTCTCTCCTGCCTCATCTGAAGGGGAGCTGCGGGTGAAAGGGGCCGAGTGCCCGGACCTGGGGGAGCCCTGCTACTACAGAGGTTGGCGCCGGACTTGGTCCCTACTCTAGGGCTTGGCCTCACATTTTGATGTACTGGTTTGCACTTTCATCATTGTTTTTTTTTTTTTAGTTCTCACTGCCATTTTGCCCAGCAATGTGCTTACTGCCCTAATTTGCCTCATGTTGTGTTTTCTTCTTCTTTTTCTGTATCTTACTGTTTTTGTTCTTGCAAATTTTTCTAATAAATACTGATTATATAAAAAAAAAAATGCCCTGGGCTGTTTACTTTCCAAAAAGGGGTCATTTGGGGGGGTATTTGTATTGTCCTGGCATTTTTTGGGCCTAAAGAAATGAGATCAGTACATCAGAATTCACCGATTTTCAGATATATATCCCATAGTTTGTGGACTCTAACTAACTTTCCTACAGGATAAATATTATACACTGATTTGGGTTATTTTTGCCAAAGAAATGTAGCAGAATACATTTCGGCCTAAATTTAGTCCCCGTTCACACTAAGGCGACCTGTGAGGCGACCTGGTCGCCTCACAGGTCGCCGTAGGTCGCCTTCCATAGGGAAGCTGTGGACCCGTTCTAATAGGAGCGACACAAGTCGCTCCGACCTAGAAAAAGGGTCCGGAGCTTCTTTGGGGCGACCCGGAGGCGACCGCCATAGACTTCAATGTTATGAAGTCCGTGCCGGCCGCTCCAAGGTCGCGGTGTGAGCAGCGCGCCGCGACCTCGGAGGTCGCCCCTGGAAGTAGCGTCGCTCGTATGTGAACGGGGCCTTATGAAGAAAGATTCATAATTGGCCTGGGCAGGAAGAGGGTGAAAGTGCCCGGTATACTGTAAATGTGGTTAAATATAAAAAGTCGATAAATTAAATAATTAAAGCAGTAGTGTATATATATATATATATAATAAGGCTTACCTGTAGGTACAATTAATATCTCCTAAACCTGCATGGTTTAGGAGATATTTGCCCTGCATGCAGCTGCTGACGTCTGCGGCGCATGCGCTCTGAAGGTCTGGCAGACCTTTAGAGCTGCTTGCCGGATTTTGCCGGAAAGTGAAACTACCGAGCGCATGCGCGGGAGTGACGTCATCGCGGCTCCGGCCACTCACAGTGCCAGAGCTGCCGAACCCGGAAAAGACGCAGAGGGAGCATGTCAGCTCCCACAGCGGTGTCCGGGGGTCCGTGTCGGGGCTTCGTTTTAAGGTACGTATTTAATTTCATAATGAGCTAGTATGCCTTTGTCTTGCAAGTTTTTTTTTTTTTTTTTTTTTTTTCGGGAGTATACAACCGCTTTAATAAATCATTTAAAGGAATGAAAAAAAAATATATATATATATAAAATATATTTATTTATTTTTATTTTATTATATATATATATATATATATATATATATATATATATATATATATTTTTTTTTTTTTTTTTTTTTTATTTTATTTTATTATTTATATATATATATATATAAATAAATAATAAAATAAAAATAAATAAATAATTATATTATAAAAAAAAATGAAAAAAAAAAAAACAAAAATCCCATAATTAGGTTTTCAGCTCTAGTAGGCACACCCACTGCTTACTATATTTCTGCTGTATGCAAAGCTGGAGAACCTCCACTACCCACGATGCACTGCAGATGCCTCTCTATTGGCTGCTGAGGTCATTTATTTGTTTTTAGCGATATTTGGCGCCTTCAAAGACTCTTGAGCTGAAAGAAGTATGAAGGATGCCCATACTGAGCTAATTCTAAAAACGCTTGTTGCCTGGCTGTGCCTGTGGCTGCCTCTCTCTCAGGCTGACATCTCACGGCATATAAGTGATTTCTTTTTTTTTTTTTTCGCGTTTGACTTTATGACATTCTTGGCGCACGGTTGTGTTGATGTTGCTGTTCTGCGTTGTGTATCATTTATTTATGTCTGATTAGTATCGCAGGGATTTCTTGTATACATGATTTATGGTTTGAAACATCTCCTTAGACCCGGCTGTAACATCCACAGCGGGGGGTCCATGTATCACGCTGCGGGGGCATCGCCTTACGTTATATTCCTTGGGTTTTATATTCTCGTATTCGCACTTCTTCAGATTCCTGCGTTTAGGTCAGATGTTGCTTGCCGATGTTTTATAGATTACCGAAAGTAATTCTGTGAGGAGCTGAAATAAGAAAGGCGATATTTTGGTAGAAATCATTGTTACGCGGGGAAAAAATATTACCAATTATAGTCCATAGAAGGATTTCCTCGACAACAGGGCCTGGTGATCTGTAACATTGCTATTGTTTTATATGTATCATATTTTATAAACATTGTTGCTATATACAGATGCAGCTCATAAAATTAGAATATCATCAAAAAGTTATTTTATTTCAGTAATTTAAAAAGGTAAACTTCTATATTTTCTATAGATGTGTTACACACAGAGTGAGAGATTTCCAGCATTTCCTTCTTTTTATTTTGATGATTATGGATTAGAGCAAGTGACACCCCAAAATTCAGTATCTTAACCACTTGCCGACCAGTCACATTGACTGTACTGCGGCAAAGTGGCTCGTTCCCGTCCAGCGACGTAGACCTATGTCGCTGGACTCCTCCCCTTGTGGGCGGCGTGCGCGCGCCGCCGGAGGCTCGCTCCCGCTGTATTCAGTCACAGCGGGAGTCGGGCCAGGGGAGGAGCGGTGGCGATCGCCGCCGCTCTTCCCCGATCATCAGGGAATCGAGTGAGGAGATCCGTCCGCTTGTGTAAACACAAGCGGGCGGATCTCCTAAGTGACAGGCAGGGTCAGATTCAGCATAGCTCAACCTGCGATCTGTCCTTGTGTCACATAGTCCCCTCCCCCCACACACGTCAGTAAGCACCAGGCATACATTAACCCCTTGATCACCAATAAAAATGAACCCCTTCCCTGCCAGTGTCATTTTTACAGTAACAGTGCATATTTATAGCACTGATTACTGTAGTAATGTCACTGGTACCCCCAAAAGTGTCAAAAATGTCAGTCAAGGGTCCGATCTGTCCGCCTCAATGTCGCAGTCCCGCAAAAAAAATCGCAGATCACCGCCATTACACCAAAAATGACAAAAATCTTTCCCTTTGTTAGTAAACGCGATAACTTTTGCGCAAACCAATCAAAATACGCTTTTTGCGATTTTTTTTTACCAAACATATGTAGCATAAAACAAATTGGCCGAAAATGTTAAAAAATTTTGATTTTTACATTTTTTTTTGGGGAATTTCATATAAAAAATGTGAAAAATATTGTTATTTTTGCAAAATTTACGCTCTTTTTATGTTTATAGCGCATGAGCAAAAAATCGCACAGGTGATCAAATACCACCAAAAGAAAGCTCTGTTTGTGGGAAAAAAAGGACGTCAAATTCGTTTAGGTACATCGTCGCACGACCGTGCAATTGTCCGTTAAAGTCACGCAGTAAATAATCGAAAAAAAACCCCTGGTCAGGAAGGGGGTAAAATCTTCCGGGGCTTAAGTGGTTAAAAAATCACACTGAACAAAATTATAAAAGCAACACCGCCACCATGGGCCACTCCATCCACAACGTACACCTGCCCATACCATAACCCCACTGTCACCATGGAACACTCCGTCCACAACGTACGCCTGCCCATACCATAACCCCACTGTTACCATGGAACACTCCATCCACAACGTACGCCTGCCCATACCATAACCCCACAGACACCATGGGCCACTGCATACAAAACGTTGACATCACCCACACGCTGTCTGCCATCTGCCCTGTACAGTGAAAACCAGGATTCATCCTTGAAGAAAACACCTCTCCAAGACGCCATCCAATGTGTGCATTTGCCCACTCAAGTCGGTTACGACGAGGAACTGCAGTCAGGTGGAGACCCCGATGAGGACGATGAGCATGCAGATGAGCTTCCCTGAGATGGTTTCTGACAGTTTGTGTAGAAATTCTTTGGTTATGCAAACCGATTGTTGCAGCAGCTGTCCGGGTGGCTGGTCTCAGACCATCTTGGAGGGGAAGATGCTGGATGTGGAGGTCCTGGGCTGGTCTCAGACCATCTTGGAGGTAAAGATGCTGGATGTGGAGGTCCTGGGCTGGTCTCAGACCATCTTGGAGGTGAAGATGCTGGATGTGGAGGTCCTGGGCTGGTCTCAGACCATCTTGGAGGTGAAGATGCTGGATGTGGAGGTCCTGGGCTGGTCTCAGACCATCTTGGAGGTGAAGATGCTGGATGTGGAGGTCCTGGGCTGGTCTCAGACCATCTTGGAGGTGAAGATGCTGGATGTGGAGGTCCTGGGCTGGTCTCAGACCATCTTGGAGTTGAAGATGCTGGATGAGGAGGTCCTGGGCTGGTCTCAGACCATCTTGGAGGTGAAGATGCTGGATGTGGAGGTCCTGGGCTGGTCTCAGACCATCTTGGAGGTGAAGAAGCTGGATGTGGAGGTCCTGGGCTGGTCTCAGACCATCTTGGAGGTGAAGATGCTGGATGTGGAGGTCCTGGGCTGGTCTCAGACCATCTTGGAGGTGAAGATGCTGGATGTGGAGGTCCTGGGCTGGTCTCAGACCATCTTGGAGGTGAAGATGCTGGATGTGGAGGTCCTGGGCTGGTCTCGGACCATCTTGGAGGTGAAGATGCTGAATGTGGAGGTCCTGGGCTGGTCTCAGACCATCTTGGAGGTGAAGACGCTGGATGTGGAGGTCCTGGGCTGGTCTCAGACCATCTTGGAGGTGAAGATGCTGGATGTGGAGGTCCTGGGCTGGTCTCAGACCATCTTGGAGGTGAAGATGCTGGATGTGGTAGTCCTGGGCTGGTCTCAGACCATCTTGGAGGTGAAGATGCTGGATGTGGAGGTCCTGGGCTGGTCTCAGACCATCTTGGAGGTGAAGATGCTGGATGTGGAGGTCCTGGGCTGGTCTCAGACCATCTTGGAGGTGAAGATGCTGGATGTGGAGGTCCTGGGCTGGTCTCAGACCATCTTGGAGGTGAAGTTGCTGGATGTGGAGGTCCTGGGCTGGTCTCAGTCCATCTTGGAGGTGAAGATGCTGGATGCGAAGGTCCTGGGCTGGTCTCAGACGATCTTGGAGATGAAGATGCTGGATGTGGAGGTCCTGGGCTGATCTCAGACCATCTTGGAGGTGAAGATGCTGGATGAGGAGGTCCTGGGCTGGTCAGACCATCTTGGAGGTGAAGATGCTGGATGTGGAGGTCCTGGGCTGGTCTCAGACCATCTTGGAGGTGAAGATGCTGGATGTGGAGGTCCTGGGCTGGTCTCAGACCATATTGGAGGTGGAGATGCTGGATGTGGAGGTCCTGGGCTGGTGTGGTTACACGTGGTCTGCGGTTGTGAGGCCGGTTGGATGCCAAATTCTCTGAAACGCCTTTGGAGACGTCTTATGGTAGAGAAATGAACATTCAATTCACGGGCAACAGCTCTGGTGGACATTCCTGCAGTCAGCATGCCAATTGCACGCTCCCTCAAAATTTGTCACATCTGTGGCATTGTGCTGTGTGATAAAACTGCACATTGTAGAGTGGCCTTTTATTGTGGGCAGCCTAAGGCACACCTGTGCAATAATCATGCTGTCCAATCAGCATCTTGATATGCCACACCTGTGAGGGGGATGGATTATCTCGGCAAAGGAGAAGTGATCACTAACACAGATTTGAGAACAATATTGGAGAGAAATCGGTCTTTTGTGTCTGAGATCTTTGAGTTCAGCTCATGAAAAATGGGGGCAAAAACAAAAATGTTGCGTTTATAATTTTGTTCAGTGTAGGGCCGCCCACCCAAAAAAATTGAGCACCAGCCGCCACTGATTCTGATATTAGCCGGGTCACCAGATACATTTTTAACTATTGGGGCGATCACTACTTATAATTCACATCTGTGCGTGTCGGGAACTCGTGCCAAATTGTGTGTTTTCCCGACATGCACGCGGTGGTGCCATTAATTGGCACCGCACATCTGCAAACGCACGTGCCAACCTGCATGCATAGCTCCCACCTGTCCCTGATTTCGAGGGAACGTCCCTGATTTGAGTCCCTCTGTCAATTTTTCCTCCTCATTTTTCCCTAATTTTGGTCTGATCTACGCTATATTGTCAAAAGTATTGGGACACCTTCCTTTACACGCACATGAACCTTAATAGCATCCCAGTCTTAGTCCGCAGGGTTCAATATTGAGTTGGCCCACCCTTTGCAGCTATAACAGTTTCAACTCTTCTGGGAAGGCTGTCCACAAGGTTTAGGAGTGTGACCATTCTTCCAGAAGTGCATTTGTGAGGTCAGGCACTGATGTTGGACAAGAAGGCCTGGCTCACAGTCGCCGCTCTAATTCCCCCCAAAGGTATTCTATCGGGTTGAGGTCAGGACTCTGTGCAGGCCAGTCAAGTTCCTCCACCCCAAACTCGCTCATCCATGTCTTTATAGACCTTGATTTGTGCACTGGTGCGCAGTCATGTTGGAACAGGAAGGGGCCATCCCCAAACTCCTCCCACAAAGTTGGAAGCATGAAATATTCCAAAATGTCTTGGTATGCTGAAATTCCCTTCACTGGAACTAAGGGGGCCAAGCCCAACCCCTGAAAAACAACCCCACACCATAATCCCCCCCACACCATAATCCCCTCTCCACCAAATGATTTGGACCAGTGCACAAAGCAAGGTCCATAAAGACATGGATGAGCGAGTTTGGGGTGGAGGAACTTGACTGGCCTGCACAGAGTCCTGACCTCAACCCGATAGAACATCTTTGGGATAAATTAGAGCGGAGACTGCAAGCCAGGCCTTCTCTCCAACATCAGTGCCTGACCTTACAAATGTGCTTCTGGAAGAATTGTCAACCATTCCCATAGACACTCCTAAACCTTGTGGACGGCCTTCCCAGAAGAGTTGAACCTGTTTTAGCGGCAAAAGGTGGGCCAACTCAATATTGAACCCTACGGACTAATACTGGGATGGCATTAAAGTTCATGTGTGTGTAAAGCAGTAGTCTCTAACCTGCGGCCCGGGGGCCAGATGTGGCCCTTTGCTTGCTTTTACTCGGCCTTTGGAGCATTATTCCCACCACTGTCATCAATGAATGATAGGGCACTATTCCTCCCACTGACACCAATGATGGGGCATTATTCCTCCCACTGACACCAATGATGGGGCATTATTCCTCCCACTGACACCAATGATGGGGCACTATTCCTCCTACTGACACCAATGATTGGGCACTATTCCTCCCACTGACACCAATCATGGGACACTATTCCTCCCACTGACACCAATGATAGGGCACTATTCCTCCCACTGACACCAATGATAGGACACTATTCCTTCCACTGACACCAATGATGGGGCACTATTCCTCCTACTGACACCAATGATGGGGCACTATTCCTCCCACTGACACCAATGATGGGACACTATTCCTCCTACTGACACCAATGATTGGGCACTATTCCTCCCACTGACACCAATCATGGGACACTATTCCTCCCACTGACACCAATGATAGGGCACTATTCCTCCCACTGACACCAATGATAGGACACTATTCCTTCCACTGACACCAATGATGGGACTTTATTCCTTCCACTGACACCAATGATGGGGCACTATTCCTCCCACTGACACCAATCATGGGACACTATTCCTCCCACTGACACCAATGATGGGGCACTATTCCTCCCACTGACACCAAAGATGGGGCACTATTCCTCCCACTGATACCAATGATGGGGCACTATTCTTCCCACTGACACCAATGATGGGGCACTATTCCTCCCACTGATACCAATGATAGGGCACTATTCCTCCCACTGACACCAATGATGGAGCACTATTCCTCCCACTGACACCAATGATGGGGCACTATTCCTCCCACTGACACCAATGATGGGACACTATTCCTCCCACTAATACCAATGATGGGGCACTATTCCTCCCACTGACACCAATGATGGGGCACTATTCCTCCCATTGATACCAACAATGGGGAACTTTTACTCCCCCTACTATTAATCATGGGGATATGTTTAGTCCTACAGACACCAGGACATTTTCACTCCCACCGGCCACAGTCCGGCCCTTCTACAGTTTGAAGGCAGTAAACTGGTCCTTTGTTTAGAATGTTTAGAGACCGCTGGTGTAAAGGCAGGCGTCCCAATACTTTTGGTAATATAGTGTATATATAGAGAGGTGTCCCAATACTTTTGGTAATATAGTGTATATAGAGAGGCGTCCCAATACTTTTGGTAATATAGTTATATATAAAATGCACTTTTTATCATATAGCACCACGCCCTGAGCCCACCCAGTTGTGTGACAATATCCGTCCATCACTAAACAAAGCGGGCGGATCTCCTAAGTGACAGACAGGGTCAGATTGTAGGGTTCAGCATAGCTGAACATGCGATCTGTCCCTGTGTCACTCAGTCACCTCCCCCACACACGTTAGTAAGCACCAGGCATACATTAACCCCTCCCTCTCCAATAAAATTAACCCCTTCCCTGCCAGTGTCATTTTTACAGTAACAGTGCATATGTATAGCACTGATTACTGCAGTAATGTCACTGGTAACCCCAAAAGTGTCAAAAATGTCAGTCAAGGTTCCGATCTGTCCGCCGCAATGTCGCAGTCCCGCAAAAAAACATTGCAGATCGCCGCCATTACTCGTTAAAAAAAAAACCACCAAAAATGACAGAAATCTTTCCCTTAGTTAGTAAACGCAATAACTTTTGCGCAAACCAATCAAAATACGCTTATTGTGATTTTTTTTTTAACAAACATAGGTAGCAGAAAACAAATTGGCCAAAAATTTAAAACAAATTTTGCTTTTTATATTTTTTTGGAGGGAATTTCAGATAAAAAAATGTGAAAAATATTGTTATTTTTTCAAAATTTACGCTATTTTTTTGTTTATAACGCAAAATGTAAAAATCGCACAGGTGATCAAATACCATCAAAAGAAAGCTCTGTTTGTGGGAAAAAAAGGACGTAAATTTCGTTTGGGTACGGCGTCGCACGACCGCGCAATTGTCTGTTAAAGTCGCACAGTGCCGAATCGCAAAAAGTGGCCCTGACGTAAGACAGCAAAATCCTCCGGTGGTAAAGTGGTTAATCGGACAATTAGGGCTTTTATTGATTTTAATGGAGTTCTGATTTGGCCTCCAAAACTTCTGTGCAGTTCTGCAAACCCGACACGGTTCTGTTCATCACTGATAATAATAATAATAATAATAATAAAGAATTAAATAAAATCGCTAGATCAGTGCTTGATCCAGGTTATTGAGTCTCGGGGGCAAAGGTCAGAGTGTTTTAAGTGACACCCCAGGGCCGCACTCCGGGTACAAATAACAAATAGCGCTCACATATGTGGTATCGCCACGAAGGTCAGGAGTTGGGGAATTTATTGCGGTGGTTTCTCCGGGTGGTAAGTCGTGATAATGGCGTGAAATCTACAGCTAAGCCACTGGATTGGCCATTTTTGCTGTTATAATAAATAATAAAAGAGGGAGGCCATCTGTTAACATTTGTCACCAAAAAGATTTTTCATGGCAAAAAATAGTAAAGAGATTGCTGGTAGAATTCTACAAATTGCCGGATTCTGTATTTCCGAAATAAAAAAGAAAATTGGATTCCGACTTTTTATAAATCAACACTTTACTGGAAATGCAAAGCCGGAGCTCCCCCTAATGGTCATAATGGAGAATGACAGGAAGAATCCTGGGAGGTCAGCAGAGATATATGTAGTGCAAATCAGCTGCTGGACACCTAACTATGTGTATAATATATCTTATATCTGGAGAGCGGTGATGTCACTCTGTATAATATATCTTATATCTGGAGAGCGGTGATGTCACTCTGTATAATATATCTTATATCTGGAGAGCGGTGATGTCACTCTGTATAATATATCTTATATCTGGAGAGCGGTGATGTCACTCTGTATAATATATCTTATATCTGGAGAGTGGTGATGTCACTCTGTATAATATATCTTATATCTGGAGAGCAGTGATGTCACTCTGTATAATATATCTTATATCTGGAGAGCGGTGATGTCACTCCTGTATAGTATATCTTATATCTGGAGAGCGGTGATGTCACTCCTGTATAATATATCTTATATCTGGAGAGCTGTGATGTCACTCTGTATAATATATCTTATATCTGGAGAGCTGTGATGTCACTCTGTATAATATATCTTATATCTGGAGAGCGGTGATGTCACTCCTGTATATTATATCTTATATCTGGAGAGCAGTAATGTCACTCTGTATAATATATCTTATATCTGGAGGGTGGTGATGTCACTCCTGTATAATATATCTTATATCTGGAGGGTGGTGATGTCACTCCTGTATAATATATCTTATATCTGGAGAGTGGTGATGTCACTCCTGTATAATATATCTTATATCTGGAGAGTGGTGATGTCACTCTGTATAATATATCTTATATCTGGAGAGCGGTGATGTCACTCTGTATAATATATCTTATATCTGGAGAGCGATGATGTCACTCTGTATAATATATCTTATATCTGGAGAGCAGTGATGTCACTCTGTATAATATATCTTATATCTGGAGAGCGGTGATGTCACTCTGTATAATATATCTTATATCTGGAGAGTGGTGATGTCACTCTGTATAATATATCTTATATCTGGAGAGCGGTGATGTCACTCTGTATAATATATCTTATATCTGGAGAGCGGTGATGTCACTCTGTATAATATATCTTATATCTGGAGAGCGGTGATGTCACTCTGTATAATATATCTTATATCTGGAGAGCGGTGATGTCACTCTGTATAATATATCTTATATCTGGAGAGCAGTGATGTCACTCTGTATAATATATCTTATATCTGGAGAGCGGTGATGTCACTCCTGTATAGTATATCTTATATCTGGAGAGCGGTGATGTCACTCCTGTATAATATATCTTATATCTGGAGAGCTGTGATGTCACTCCTGTATATTATATCTTATATCTGGAGAGCAGTAATGTCACTCTGTATAATATATCTTATATCTGGAGGGTGGTGATGTCACTCCTGTATAATATATCTTATATCTGGAGGGTGGTGATGTCACTCCTGTATAATATATCTTATATCTGGAGAGTGGTGATGTCACTCCTGTATAATATATCTTATATCTGGAGAGTGGTGATGTCACTCTGTATAATATATCTTATATCTGGAGAGCGGTGATGTCACTCTGTATAATATATCTTATATCTGGAGAGCGATGATGTCACTCGGTATAATATATCTTATATCTGGAGAGCGGTGATGTCACTCTGTATAATATATGTTATATCTGGAGAGTGGTGATGTCACTCCTGTATAATATATCTTATATCTGGAGAGTGGTGATGTCACTCCTGTATAATATATCTTATATCTGGAGAGCAGTGATGTCACTCTGTATAATATATCTTATATCTGGAGAGTGGTGATGTCACTCTGTATAATATATCTTATATCTGGAGAGTGGTGATGTCACTCCTGTATAATATATCTTATATCTGGAGAGCGGTGATGTCACTCTGTATAATATATCTTATATCTGGAGACCAGTGATGTCACTCTGTATAATATATCTTATATCTGGAAAGCGGTGATGTCACTCTGTATAATATATCTTATATCTGGAAAGCGGTGATGTCACTCTGTATAATATATCTTATATCTGGAGAGCGGTGATGTCACTCTGTATAATATATCTTATATCTGGAGAGCGGTGATGTCACTCCTGTATAATATATCTTATATCTGGAGAGCGGTGATGTCACTCTGTATAATATATCTTATATCTGGAGAGCGGTGATGTCACTCCTGTATAATATATCTTATATCTGGAGAGCGGTGATGTCACTCTGTATAATATATCTTATATCTGGAGAGCGGTGATGTCACTCTGTATAATATATCTTATATCTGGAGAGCGGTGATGTCACTCTGTACAATATATCTTATATCTGGAGAGCAGTGATGTCACTCCTGTATAATATATCTTATATCTGGGGAGCAGTGATGTCACTCCTGTATAATATATCTTATATCTGGGGAGCAGTGATGTCACTCTGTATAATATATCTTATATCTGGAGAGCGGTGATGTCACTCTGTATAATATATCTTATATCTGGAGAGCGGTGATGTCACTCTGTACAATATAGCTTATATCTGGAGAGCAGTGATGTCACTCCTGTATAATATATCTTATATCTGGAGAGCAGTGATGTCACTCTGTATAATATATCTTATATCTGGAGAGCAGTGATGTCACTCTGTATAATATATCTTATATCTGGAGAGCGGTGATGTCACTCTGTATAATATATCTTATATCTGGAGGGTGGTGATGTCACTCCTGTATAATATATCTTATATCTGGAGGGCGGTGATGTCACTCTGTATAATATATCTTATATCTGGAGAGCGGTGATGTCACTCCTGTATAATATATCTTATATCTGGAGAGGGGTGATGTCACTCCTGTATAATATATCTTATATCTGGAGAGCGGTGATGTCACTCTGTATAATATATCTTATATCTGGAGAGCAGTGATGTCACTCTGTATAATATATCTTATATCTGGAGAGCGGTGATGTCACTCCTGTATAATATATCTTATATCTGGAGAGCGGTGATGTCACTCCTGTATAATATATCTTATATCTGGAGAGCGGTGATGTCACTCTGTATAATATATCTTATATCTGGAGAGCGGTGATGTCACTCTGTATAATATATCTTATATCTGGAGAGTGGTGATGTCACTCTGTATAATATATCTTATATCTGGAGAGCGGTGATGTCACTCTGTATAATATATCTTATATCTGGAGAGCGGTGATGTCACTCTGTATAATATATCTTATATCTGGAGAGTGGTGATGTCACTCTGTACAATATATCTTATATCTGGAGAGCGGTGATGTCACTCTGTATAATATATCTTATATCTGGAGAGTGGTGATGTCACTCTGTATAATATATCTTATATCTGGAGAGCGGTGATGTCACTCTGTATAATATATCTTATATCTGGAGAGCGGTGATGTCACTCCTGTATAATATATCTTATATCTGGAGAGCGGTGATGTCACTCCTGTATAATATATCTTATATGCCCGGATATGGATTTTGGGGGGGACCCCACGCCATTTATTTTGGGGGGGGGGTTGTGGCGTAGAGGTTCACCTTAAAATCCATACCAGACCGAAGGGACCCCACACTGTTTTTTTTTTGGCGTGGGGTTCCCTTCATGATCCTCAGAGCACAAGTCGCACCACAAGTCGGATCATCATGATTCGACTTGGAAGCGACTTAGTTTCAAATCGATGGGCTAAAAGTCGGATCAAAGATGGCTCTCATAAGAAACCATTGATTTTGAATAGAGGCAGAGAAACGCTGCTAATAGTGAACGCGGCTAAACGCGCATAAACACCAATAGAAAAAGCTACTAAAAGTGCGTTTTTACAGTCGCTTTTTCCTGGCGTTGGAAGTGGCTCTGCACCTCATTTTTTCTAACGCCCCGTGTGCATGGGGACTTGAAAAAGGCTTTCTGAAATGACATTAATGAACAGGTTTTTTATGGTGGGATAGAAAGCTGCATATCAAACGCGGTACAAAGCAGCACTGAGAGCGCCCCTCCTCCCCGTTGGCTCTCTGGGCTTTCCGCATCCAGAACGCGGTCCTTCCATATCTCTGACGGTAGACTAAGCGGCGGATCCTGTTCTGTCCTATCTCCTCTTCATTAACTCATTATCTATGCTGTTCAGTCCATTAATTTGGCGGTTTTATTAGCCGATTCGCCGTGTTTGGTCCTGTCGCAGTGACAAGCATTTCGAGAAGCTAATCTGACAGCTAATGACTCCATTAAGCCCGGAATACTAATTGGTTTACATCAGGGGACTGAAATTAATTGGTGTAAATAAATTAGCACCTGAGCGTGCGTTGTCCCACCGCGGGGATCCGGAAATATCCAAGATATGATGGCGAGGGTCGTTATGTGCTACGCAGAAGGAGGTGACCGACCGTCCCGCCATATCTGTGACCGATCCACCGGACAGCCTATGCCAGGGGAGACAGGGGGGGGGACAGCCTATGCCGGGGGAGACACCGGGGGACAGCCTACGCCGGGGGAGACACCGGGGGACAGCCTACGCCGGGGGAGACACCGGGGGGACAGCCTACGCCAGGGGGAGACACCGGAGGGACAGCCTATGCCAGGGGAGACACCGGGGAGACAGCCTATGCCGGGGGAGACACCGGGGGGGACAGCCTACGCCAGGGGAGACACCGGGGGGACAGCCTATGCCGGGGGAGACACCGGGGGGGAACAGCCTACGCCAGGGGAGACACCGGGGGGACAGCCTATGCCGGGGGAGACACCGGGGGTGGACAGCCTACGCCAGGGGAGACACCGGGGGGGATAGCCTACGCCAGGGGAGACACCGGGGGGACAGCCTATGCCGGGGGAGACACCGGGGGGGGACAGCCTATGCCAGTGGAGACACCGGGGGGACAGCCTATGCCGGGGGAGACACCGGGGGGGACAGCCTACGCCAGGGGGGACAGCCTATGCCGGGGGAGACGGTGGGGGACAGCCTATGCCGGGGGAGACACCGGGGGACAGCCTACGCCGGGGGAGACACCGGGGGACAGCCTACGCCGGGGGAGACACCGGGGGGACAGCCTACGCCAGGGGGAGACACCGGAGGGACAGTCTATGCCAGGGGAGACACCGGGGAGACAGCCTATGCCGGAGGAGACACCGGGGGGGACAGCCTACGCCAGGGGAGACACCGGGGGGACAGCCTATGCCGGGGGAGACACCGGGGGGGAACAGCCTACGCCAGGGGAGACACCGGGGGGACAGCCTATGCCGGGGGAGACACCGGGGGGGGACAGCCTATGCCGGGGGAGACACCGGGGGGGACAGCCTACGCCAGGGGAGACACCGGGGGGACAGCCTATGCCGGGGGAGACACCGGGGGGGGGGACAGCCTACGCCAGGGGAGACACCGGGGGGACAGCCTATGCCGGGGGAGACACCGGGGGGGGACAGCCTACGCCAGGGGAGACACCGGGGGGACAGCATATGCCGGGGAAGACACTGGGGGGACAGCCTATGCCGGGGGAGACACCGGGGGGACAGCCTATGGCAGGGGGGACAGCCTACGCCGGGGGAGAGAACGGGGGGACAGCCTACGCCGGGGGAGACATGGGGGGGACAGCTTATGCCGGGGGAGACACCGGGGGGACAGCCTATGCCGGGGGAGACACCGAGGGGACAGCCTATGCTGGGGGAGACACCGAGGGGACAGCCTATGCTCGGGGAGTCACCGGGGGGGACAGCCTGTGCTGGGGGAGACACCGGGGAGACAGCCTACGCCGGGGGAGACACCAGGGGGACAGCCTACGCCGGGGGAGACGCCGGTCTATGAGGAGGGTGAAATGATACTTTGTTACTTCTGTCCCTCATTTCCCGGATATTAGATACATTGTATCAGCTTTGTATCTGCTTGTGAATAGAATGGAAGGGTTAGACCCTCGGCCTCTTCCAGGTGCAGAGCTCTGCGTGTCAGGAATGCGCACAAAATCACAAATGTTCAAGACACGCAGAGAAACGCGCCATTCTTTAGCAGATGCGCGGCGGTACCAATAAGCCTGGTTCACACCAGAACGCGGTCCAGGTAATGCGCTGGAGACGAACGCCAACGCATTTCTAAAAGCACCTCAGCCACAGATCGCAAATGCAGCACCCACACAAATTTGTGTGGTGCGTTTTTTATAAGTAGCAAATTGAGTACTTTCTACTTTCAGTCCGTTCAAAAAAATAGGTTGCAAAATTGCACCACATAAGAATGCACTGGAATCGCACGGGAATGCGGCATTCATTCCACTGCGATCCTGGTGTGAACCGGCCCTTATTGGTAATGGCACCTCCATGCATCTGAAAACGCACACCATGCGATTCAGTGCAGTAAATGTTTGGAAAAGAGTCAGGGACTTGAAATAAAGGGGCTGTTTTACATGTGACGCCGCAAACATGCAGAAACGCACCTGCGCTCGGTCACACCTTGAGGTGTGAATCAAGCCTCCCATTGGCTTAGGGCTCAAGGGGTGGTTGACAGGCGGCTGTGAGGTTCTATGTTGCCTTCTCACCAACTGTTTTAACCCTGAAAAGCCCGCACCACCATGCCACAACCAGTCATAGCACAGCCCCAATCACATGATTAGGTCATGTTCTGCGGCCAGCACTGACATGCGTTATCATTTTTGTTGCAGCAGCAGCAGTCTTTGTATGACCCCATTTCAGGGGTCAAGTCCTGGGAAAAAAAGTGTGGCAACTCACCCAAGATCCCCCCCCCCCCCCCCACCACCTCAAAAATAAAAAAGTGTGTGGTTGTATGTATATATACAGTATCTCACTAAAGTAAGTACACCCCTCACATTTCTGTAAATATTTTATTCTAACTTTTCATGTGACAACACTGAAGAAATGAGACTTTGCTACAATGTAAAGTAGTGAGTGTACAGCTTGTATAACAGTGTAAATTTGCTGTCCCCTCAAAATAACTCAACACACAGCCATTAATGTCTAAACCGCTGGCAACAAAAGTCAGTACACCCCTAAGTGACAATGTCCAAATTGGGCCCAAAGTGTCAATATTTTGTGTGGCCACCATTATTTTCCAGCACTGCCTTAACCCTCTTGGGCATGGAGTTCACCAGAGCTTCACATGTTGCCACTGGAGTCCTCTTCCCCTCCTCCATGATGACATCACAGAGCTGGTGGATGTTAGAGACCTTGGGCTCCTCCACCTTCTGTTTGAGGATGCCCAACAGATGCTCAATAGGGTTTAGGTCTGGAGACATGCTTGGCCAGTCCATCACCTTTACCCTCAGCTTCTTTAGCAATGCAGTGGTCATCTTGGAGGTGTTTGGGGTCGTTATGTTGGAATTCTGCCCTGCCCCCCAGTCTCTGAAGGGAGGGGATCATGCTCTGCTTCATTATGTCACAGTACATGTTGGCATTCATGGTTCCTTCAATGAACTGTAGCTCCCAGGGGAGGACTGGGAAGGGGGGCAGGGTGGCAATTGCCCCCCGGGCTGCTCTGATGCTGGGTAAAAAGGCTGCACTCAGGGCTGGATTAATGTAGGGGCCAGACACTGTATACAGCTGCTGGTCGCCGCTATACAATTTTATATTTGCAGAGCTGCAGCGGAGCGGTATGAGTGTGCAGAGTACGCTCCTGCACCCGGCCGGCACAATAATAAAATACAGTCACTTCCCTGTCAAGCAGAGTGATCTCCGCCCGACAGGAGCTTCCTAGGCCCCGCCTGGAGTAATGTCATGTATTTTTGGTAAAGCTCCTTTGTTGCTATTAACATTCAATTATGTTACCATATTGCATCATGTTTGTCTTGCTTCATAACATCAATATCCATTATAAAACCAGGTGGGCCTGGATGGTGAGCTGATTCGATGGTCCAATGGGCCACTTGACTGGACTTGCCCCCTAGGCCTAAGGCTGCCAGCCCTCCCCTGGTAGCTCCCCAGTGCCGGCATCACTCATGCAGCCCCAGACCATGACACTCCCACCACCATGCCTGACTGTAGGCAAGACACACTTGTCTTTGTACTCCTCACCTGGTTGCCGCCACACACGCCTGACACCATCTGAACCAAAAAATGTTTATCTTGGTCTCATCAGAGCACAGGAGATGGTTCCAGTAATCCATGTCCTTAGTCTGCTTGTCTTCAGCAAACTGTTTGGGGGCTTCCTTGTGCATCATCTTTAGAAGAGGCTTTCTTCTGGGATGACAGCCATGCAGACCAATTTGATGCAGTGTGCGGCGTATGGTCTGAGCATTGACAGGCTGACCCCCCACCCCTTCAACCTCTGCAGCAATGCTGGCAGCACTCATACGTCTATTTCCCAAAGACAACCTCTGGATATGATGCTGAGCACGTGCACTCAACTTCTTTGATCGACCATGGCGAGGCCTGTTCTGAGTGGATCCTGTCCTGGTAAACTGTTGCATGGTCTTGGCCACCGTGCTCAGTTTCAGCCTAGGCCATCTTTATGTAGAGCAACAATTCTTTTTTTCAGGTCCTCAGAGAGTTCTTTGCCATGAGGTGCCATGTTGAACTTCCAGTGACCAGTATGAGAGAGTGAGAGCGATGACACCAAATTTAACACACCTGCTCCCCATTCACACCTGAGACCTTGTAACACAAACGAGTCACATGACACCGGGGAGGGAAAATGGCTAATTGGGCCCAATTTGGACATTGTCACTTAGGGGTGTACTCACTTTTGTTGCCAGCGGTTTAGACATTAATGGCTGTGTGTTGAGTTATTTTGAGGGGACAGCAAATTTACACTGTTATACAAGCTGTACACTCACTACTTTACATTGTAGCAAAGTCTCATTTCTTCAGTGTTGTCACATGAAAAGATAGAATAAAATATTTACAAAAATCTGAGGGGTGTACTTACTTCTGTGAGATACTGTATATTTACCTGTTGCACCTTAAAAAAAGCATAACATTTAAAAAAAGATGAATTTATTTCATTTGAAAATAACTTGTCAATGCTTTGTAGCATTGCTGACAGCTGATGTGTAAACAAAACAGTTGTGGTCGCTATCGGTAACTGGTATTGGCGAGTACTAAAAATAAGTAACAGTACCCGTTGTAAAAAAAAAATGGTGTTGGTGCATCCCTCCCAACCTATAGATAATGTAAAGCTGCCACATAGTGGTGCAGAACCCTCCAACTTATAAATATTGTAAACCCGCCACGTAGCGGTACAGAATGATCCAACCTATAGATCATGTAAAGCCGCCGCGTAGTGGTGCAGAACCCTCCAACCTATAGATAATGTAAAGCTGCTGCATAGTGGTGCAGAACCCTCCAACCCATAGATAATATAAAGCCACCTGTAGTGGTGCAGAACCCTCCATCCTAAAGATAATGTAAAGCCGCCGCGTAGTGGTGCAGAATGCTCCAACCTATAGATATTGTAATGCCACTTGTAGTGGTGCAGAACGTTCCAACCTATAAAAAATGTAAAGCTGCCGCATAGTGGTGCAGAACGCTCCAACCTATAGATAATGTAAAGCTGCCACGTAGCAGTGCGGAACCCTCCAACCTATAGATAATGTAAAGCCACGAGTAGTGGTGCAGAACGCTCGAACTTATAAATATTGTAAACCCACCGCATAGCGGTACAGAATGCTCGAACCTATAGATAATGTAAAGCCGCCGCGTAGCGATGCAGAACCCTCCAACCTATAGATATTGTAAAGTCACGTTTAGTGGTGCAGAATGCTCCAACCTATAGATAATGTAAAGCCACGTTTAGTG
The DNA here is from genome assembly GCF_965119305.1 of Pelophylax lessonae. NCBI lineage: Eukaryota > Metazoa > Chordata > Amphibia > Anura > Ranidae > Pelophylax > Pelophylax lessonae. The sequence continues at coordinate 4,037,246 of NC_138774.1, read as the reverse complement.
GTGCAGAACGCTCCAACCTATAGATAATGTAAAGCCACGTGTTAGTGGTGCAGAACCCTCCAACCTATAGATAATGTAAAGCCACCACATAGCAGTAGGGAACACTCCAACCTATATATAATGTAAAGCCACCACGTAGCAGTAGGGAACACTCCAACCTATATATAATGTAAAGCCACCACGAAGCAGTAGGGAACACTCCAACCTATATATAATGTAAAGCCGCACAGTTGCTGAAATGTCGCAGAGATTTATGGCTCTTCACAGATGTCGTCTTTGTGTCGTTCGCAGCCAAACACGGCGCTCGTTCCCCATACTGCGGAAGGGAACATCTGTTAACAAATGATTTCATGCCGGAGCTAGGAAGATGAAGACTGTGAAGGTGGAAGAAAGACTGCTGGGGGGGGGGGGGCAGGGCCCAGCAACAAACCCCCTCCAACTCCACCGCCCCTGCCAGGGGCCCCCATCTGCATGCAGGGCAGACATGGTGCAGTTTCTGCCCCCCGATGGACTGCGGTCAGACCTCAGCAATGAGACCAGGGTAAAAATAGACCCTTTTTGTTTTTTTAGAGAAACCTATTTTTTGGGAGAATAGAGGACATTTTTTAAAAGTGATATGAGGGCGCCGCACGTAACAACGACATAAGAAGTCAGAGGAATCCAAAGAATCCATTATTGTGAGAATAAGTTTTGGTGTCGTTTTCTACCTGACTATGTAACTCTGTAACTCTAACCATGTAACTCTAACCATATAACTCTGTAACCATGTAACTGTGTAACTTTGTAACCATGTAACTGTGTAACTTTGTAACCATGTAACTGTAACTCTAACCATGTAGCTCTCTAACCATGTAACTTAGGGATGGGCCGATCGACCCCCTGGTTCACACCAGAACTGGAAAAATCGAAAGCGCCCATTTTGAAGGCTTATATGCAAGTAATTGGGCTTACAATGGTTATGGGGGTCCGGGTACTGCCTTGGGGGACATGTATCAATGAAAAAAAGTTTGTAAAAAACATAATTTTTATAGGAGCAGTGAGTTACTAATGCTTAAAGTGAAAGCATAAAATTTTAGAAATAACAATAAAAATGAAAAAATCCTTCCAATATAGTGCCTAGGGGGGTCCCATTAGTCTACCTGTAAAGTGGCGCATCTGTACTGTGTATAGAAGCTGCTGCAGAAATAATTGCATTTATAAAGCAGACTTTGGAAAGAAGTAACAGGTGTGGAAAATTGGACTTTGAGGTGCCTTCACACCATAACCCTATAAAGGTACTCTTGAAAAAAGCAAGAATTGGCCTTGCTGTCAAAAATTAAAATGATATGCACCTGTCAAACAAGTGCAGAAAAATTGGTCTATGGGTGTATGGGTGTTAAATGTGCCCATGAATCCTACACCAAAAAAATTCTTCCAGATGAAATCAACACTCACAATGCTGCCTAGAAGTCTTACAGAGATTCCACAGCCCAAAAACACTTAATCAGTGACATCGGTATCAGGGCTTCATAGCTGCTGGTAATCCAGGACTGATTCATTTTGATAAATGTCAGACGGTCTACGGAGTCTGTGGATGGACGTGCTCTATTATCAGTAACAAAAACCTCCAGCAGCACTGAATTGCTTATTCAGAAAGCACGCTGGATGCAGGGCAGCCCAGCAACTCAATTGCATACTGGGCAAGTTCTGGCCAGGTGCCAGCGGTCTATTTACATGACCCAGTGGATCATCAACTGGAAAGCTCTCCATCTCTGTTTTACTGCACTTTTATCGCAGTATATTTCTGTGCGTTAAATGTGCACTAACGCACAGAAATATACTGTGTTAAATGTGCACTAACGCACTGAAATATGCTACGTTCAATGTGCATTAAAGCACTGAAATATACTGAATTAAACATGCATTAAAGCACTGAAATTTACTGAATTAAACGTGCAGTAATGCACTGAAATATACAGCGGTAAATGGCACATAATGCACTGAAATATACTACATTAAACAAGCACTAATGCACTAAAACATACTGTGTTAAACGTACAGTAACACACTAAAATATACTGTGTTAAACATGCACTAACAAACTGAAATATACTGCGTTAAACATGCACTAACGCACTAAAATGTACTTCATTAAACGTGCAGTAACACACTGAAATATACTGAGTTAAATGGCACCTAACGCACTGAAATATACTGCATTAAAGGTGCAGCAACGCACAGAAATATACTTAGTTAAACATGCAGCAACGCACTGAAATATACTGTATTAAACGTGCAGTAACGCACAGACGGGACTAAGAGCAATGAGCCATGATTGGATAGAGTCATCATTACTTTCTCCAATCATGGATCTGACAGTGCTCTATGCCCTGATTGGCAAAGCTTTCATTGCTTCAGCCAATCAGGGCTTCCGATGCACTGTGCGGTGGCGCAGTACATTGTGGTCATTCGATGTCATTCAAACGGGTGAACGCCCCGATAATTTGGGCGTTCTTTGAAAGGGGAAACAGCCAATGTTCGACTCAAACTCATTCTCGGGCGGAACTGTTCCCCCATTCCTAATTATAATAAACACACTTAGATCAAATAAATGTGAAAGAAGCACCTGAAGCAGATGGCTGACACCCATGGGCCCTAACAGAGTGTAGATTTGTTTTTTCTAAGCCATTTGGGGTTGATCTACTAAATGCAAAAAAAAAAAAACTGTTTACCTTGCACGGGTTTGCTGCACTTTGCAGGGGAATTTTTCTTACAGCTTAGTAAATGAAGTAAGGCTCTGCTGATTTTCATCTTCCAATTATGTGCAAGCAAAAATACAGTTTTTTTTTCCTGCACGTGATTGGGTATTTCTTGCTGGGTGAAGCTTCACCCCTTTTTACTAAGCTCTGGGAAACGTCCCTTGAAAAATGCAACTTCTGTTGCGAACTATCAATTTGCCTTTGGTAAATGAACCACATTGTATCACATTTTTAGAGCCTTTTTAATGTCTGGCCTGGTGTCAACGAATTGGCACAAAATGGTGCCTATTTTTTAAATGGGGCCTAGAAACAAGAGACCTGTGAGTTTAATTTATATATTAGGGAAGATATTTGAACTCTAATAAAGGACCAAATGACAAGGAGGCAATTTGACAACAGTTCATACCTTCAGCCATGTAATTCATGTAAGAAATAACACCTATGCTGACTTCCAGACACCAAGGATGGGATGATGTAACTAGAACTGAGGGGGGCGGGGGGTCAACAACTTTATTATGGACAATTAGATAATATAAATGAGATAAAGGCACCTGGATCAGATGGCCTACACCCATGGATCCTCAAAGAGTTGAGGTTAGTTGTTTCTAAGCTGGTAAGCCATTGTACTTCTTGTGTATTCACTGTGGTCTGTGTATACCAAGTAAAACGATGGAGCTGATGTACAATTTGATGTATCCACATACTTTCCAATGCACCGCAAGAGCTCAGCTTTGCTATGCACAATTAGATAAAATAAATAAGAAGCTCTTGAAGCAGACGACATCCCCTTGGCCCTAACAGAGTTGAGTTCAGTTATTTCTAAGCCATTGGGGTTGATCTACTGAAGGCAAATAGACTGTTCACTTTGCAAGGGTGTGCTGCACTTTGCAGGGGAATTTTCCTTACAGCTTAGTAAATGAGGTGAAGCTTGGCTGATTTTCCTCTTCCAGTCACGTGCAATCAAAAATGCTGTTAGGAAATCTGCATAGGTGTTAAGAATTCTTAACACCCAGAATGGAATGATATATCTAGGACAGGGGGAAGGTGTTCAACAACTTTACTATGGACAATTAGAAAATATAAATGAGAAAGAAGCAATTTGATCAGATAGCCTACACCTACGGGCTATCAAAGAGTTGTGTTCAGTTATTTCTAAGCCATTGGGTTTGATTTACTAAAGGCAAATAAACTGCTCACTTTGCAAGGTTTTGCTGCGCTTTGCAGGGGAGTTTTTCATTACAGCTTAGTAAATGAGGTGAAGCTCTGCTGATTTTCTTCTTCCAATCACATGCAAGCAAAACTGCTGTTAAGAATTCTTAACACCTTATGCAGACTTCCTAACACCCAGGATGGAATGATGTAATTAGAACAGGGGAAGGCGTTCAAAAACTTTACTATGGACAATTAGATAATATAAATGAAAAAGTAGCATCTGGATCAGATGGCCTACACCCACAGGCCCTCAAAGAGTTGAGTTCAGTTATTTCAAAATCATTTCTAATTCTATAGTAGGGAAGATATTTGAGGTACAATAAAAAAAAAACAAATGGCAAGGAGGTGATTTGACACTAGTTCACACCTTCAGCCAAGCAATTTGTGTAAGAATTAACACCTATTCAGACTTACTGACACCAAGGATGGGATGATGTAACTGGGACAGGGGGAAGCCGTTCAACAGCTTTACTATGGACAAATAGATAATATAATATAGTTACATAGTTACATAGTTACATAGTTAGTGAGGCTGAAAAAAGACACAAGTCCATCCAGTTCAACCTATGATGTGTGTGTGTGTTTGCTTTTAACCGTACATTGTATACCCCTGTATGTTGTGGTCTTTAAGGTGTCCATCCAATAGTTTTTTGAAACTATCAATGCTCCCCGCTGATACGACTGCTTGCGGAAGAGAATTCCACATCCTTACCGCTCTTACAGTGAAGAACCCCTTACGCACTTTAAGGTTAAACCGCCTTTCCTGAAGTTTTAGTGAGTGGCCACATGTCTTATTGTATCTCCTTTCTCTGAATAGTTTGTTCCTTATGCTAGGGTCGCCAGTACAGTATTTGTACATTGATATCATACCCCCCCTCAATCGTCTCTTCTCCAGAGAGAATAGGTTCAGTGCTTGTAGTCTTTCCTCATAGCTGATGTCCTCCATTCCCCTAATTATTTTTGTTGCCCTTCTCTGGACTTTCTCCAGTTCCAGCACATCCTTCCTGAGGACCGGTGCCCAGAACTGGACAGCATACTCCAGATGTGGCCGGACCAGAGTCTTGTAGAATGGAAGAATAATCTCTTTATTTCTGGAGTGAATCCCCTTTTTTATACATCCCAGTATTCTGTTGGCTTTGCTTGCAGCGGCTTGGCATTGCATGCCACTTCCAAGCCTGTTGTCTACCAGTACCCCCAGGTCCCTTTCCATCCTAGACTCACCCAGAGGTTCCCCCCCTAGTGAGTAGCTTGCTTTCTGGTTTCTGGCCCCCAAGTGCATTACTTTACATTTTTCTACATTAAATCTCATCTGCCATGTAGTTGCCCACCCCGTTATTTTGTTCAGGTCTGCTTGCAAGATTTCCACATCCTGCATAGAAGATATTGGCATGCCTAATTTAGTATATAAATGAGTATGAAGCAACTTGACCAGATAGCCTACACCCACATGCCCTCAAAGAGTTGAGTTCAGTTATTTTTAAGCCATTGGGGTTGCTGTACTACTCGTGCACAGGAACCACCACCAACATCAGAGGGGGGCTTACAGAATAAAATGGACTCACATAAGCTTACGCCTAGTGGGTCAAAACCAGCATGTATAGATGGATAAAAAGCCAAAGGACATCCGGATAAACTTCGACTGTAACAACAGCATCAACTGATTATTCCACTTGGATACAGATAATTCCCACAATGGAACATCCAGATAAAATCCTAGGATCAAATGAGACGCAGTGGTAACATGGCAGTTTTGGGTCTGCTGCCATGTTACCACTGTGTCTTATTTGATCTTAGGATGTTCTATTTTGAAAGCACTTTTTATTCATCTACATTGTAAGTGTTCTGGATATTAAATAAGTTAGACATTTTTGTATGGTTTTACACTATGTGGAGCTCTCTTTTTTATTGAGTACACGTGGAGAAGAACTTGTGGCCCCAATTTTATCTGGATGGTCCATTGTGGGAATTATCTGTATTCAAGTGGGATAATCCATTGATGTTGTTACCGTGGAAGTTTATCCGGATGTCCTTTGGCTTTTTATCCATCTATACATGCTGGTTTTGACCCACTAGGCGTAAGCTTATGTGAGTCCATTTTATTCGGTAAGCCCCCCTCTGATGTTGGTGGTGGTTCCTGTGCACGAGTTTGAAAATTCACATGGAATAAAGTTTGAAGATTTTGCTTTTCACTTCACATTTTTGGACTCACCTTTGACTTTTTCTTATTTATTTGCAGGGATCAGCTATTATTATCACTATATTTTTTTGGTTATACTATTATATGTGTGTTTTGTATCAATTGTCATATAGATATTGTAACCTCAACCCACACTGTACTTGTGGTCTTCCATCTGTCAGAATTAATAATAAATTAATAATATCTCGCTGTGCCTCCATTATGTTAGAATGTTTATACTGCTCTGAATATAACAGTGTCTATTTATGTCAATAAGCAAAGATCTGTGCGGAAGGAGAATCTCAACTTATATCCATAAATCAATATGTAGCGAATTCTTTTTATTGATTAATTTCTTTTTAAAAGCATATACCAATCTTAGTGAAAACAGTCTACAGTATGGAATATATATAAGAATATTTATTCACCAGACATGTAATCACAATAAATGATCAGACTTGAGATGACACCAAAAAAAATAACTTCACAAAAATACAAACTTCAAACAATTAATGCAATGTGATTTGTAGCTCAATAATGAAAGTGAAAATAAAGCAAGATTACGTTTTCTCCAGGTATAGTATAAACCATAAATTAATGTTCTATATAATCAGACCACAATTGTCTGCGCAATGCACAATCTGATAGTCACTCCACTGCAGATGAAGCGAGAATAGGCTATGCAAAACGTGAGACTAATACGCCAATATGCGCTAAATCTGATATTAATAAAAATGTTATAAAAACAAAAATCAGCTTTTTAGAGAAAAATCTACATATGGTTTATACGGCTGGGATTGTACTCTCGTTACCCTTGAATATGCAATGTAAAACATTTAAGGCAGTACATAAACAATATTGAATAATAATCAAATAATTAGGAAGGCATATTTACCATATTTAAAATGGCCGCTAGCTTAGAATGGTAGTTACCAGAGTCTTTAAGATGGCTGCTTTTTTAAGATGGTGGCCAATTAGGGAGGAGTTTCGTTTGGCGTCCCTCAAAGTTTCAGATACATGATGGAGCAAGATGGAGTCTGTGTAGATGAGTCTATGCATGGTTGTAGTAGCGTGTATGTTGTATGTGTGATGTATATTGGGCAAAATGTGATGTGTCTTGTGTCATCTGGGCTTTTTATATGGTATAGAACAAAAGACTAATAAAATTACCATAAGTTAAACCCAGAGGGAGTAACATGATCCCCATTGGCTGGGACATCTTATTCATTAACTGGTGATGTCATAGGGTGACACCTCTTGATTGACCAGAATATTGAATATTAAATAAAGATTTCTCCATTTAAGACTATTATAAAACAACATAAAAAGTATCCATGCTCTCATCTATTACATGTCCATTTAATATCCACCAGGTATCTGAATAAAGATTAAATCTGGTAACACCATCTTATTATTTAATATATCTTATTTAATATATATTGGATTTTACTTTTTAACCCAAGACTTCAATTACCGTAGTAGCATTCAGTCACCAGTGATGGCAGTATTGCATTGCTCTTAGGTTCAGTATATAGCAATATAGCAGCATTATTTATCTTCAAATAAACTTTGCACCTTATATTGACAAAGAGCTTACAATTCAGACCTCCTAGAGCCTAGCAAGGTTACAAATGTTTATGATGCTTTCTACTAAGGATGATCGAACTTTTGAAAAGTTCGGTTCGACCAGAACACCCGAATTTTGCAAAAGTTCGGCCCGGATTTCAGAACCCCATTGAAATCAATGGGACCCGAACTTCGGTAATCAAAAAACACCATTTTTAAGCCCTAAAACCAAATTAATGGCCCTAAAAAGTGCCTAGGGTTCTGGGTCATGCCCCATTAACTATTAATCACACAAAAAAAAGTTCTTAAAAATTGTCATTTTTGATAAAAAAAAGCCAATTATTGAAAAAATTAAAAAAAAAAAGAGAGATTTTTTGATTTTTACTTTGGATTTAGTATCTGGGGGTCTAAAAGGTGTGCATGTGAAGTTTCAGCTCTGTAGCATGTCCAGAACCATGAAAAAAAAAGATAATTTTTCAGTAGAACAGGGATGTGGGTCGGGACCCTCCTTTAACTTTAACACCTATATGATCTTTTTTTCTGGTTCTGGACATGCTACAGAGCTGAAACTTCACAGGTACACCTTTTAGACCCCCCAGACACAAAATCACACAAAAAAAAAGTTCTTAAAAATTGTCATTTTTAAAAAAAAAAGGCAATTATTGAAAAATTAAAAAAAAAAAAAGAGATTTTTTGATTTTTACTTTGGATTTAGTATCTGGGGGGTCTAAAAGGTGTACATGTGAAGTTTCAGCTCTGTAGCATGTCCAGAACCAGAAAATAAAATATTGTTTGCATTAGAAAACTTTCTGACAGGGGGTTGGCTTCGCTGCTGTAACACCTTGCCGGTTTAATAGCAGGCATTTTTTTGAGTTCTTTGCAGTCAGGAAAAACATCTGAACTTGTGTATAGTGGTACTGTGCACAAGTTCTGATGTTTTGCCTGCCTCCAAAAACCCCCAAAAAATGCCAGCAAAAACACACCTGGGCATTTTTTTTTTTTTTTTGACGCTAGCGTTTTTTTTGGCATTTTTTGGGGTTCTTTTGAGGCAGGCAAAACATCTGAACTTGTGTATAGTGGTGTAAAAACACACATCCATATATTTATATACACACCTAGACATATATAGGTGTGATAGTAGCAGAAATATATGCTTGCGCTAATGAAATAATTTGCAGGCAAAACATCTGAACATGTGTATAGGGGGTATATATAGACATATACGTCTGAATATATACCCCTAGACATATATAGGTGTGATAGTAGCAGAAATATATTACTGTAAATGATTTCATTAGCGCAAGCATTTATTTCTGCTACTATCACACCTATATATGTCTAGGGGTATATATTCAGACATATATGTCTATATATACCCCCTATACACATGTTCAGATGTCATGTCTGACATCAAACATGTCCTCAAAAAAGCACTGGCAGTGGCAGCCCCTGCAGCATAAAAAATGCTTGGCTGGTGAGAAGCCATATTCCTGTCCCAAAGCTATTCAGAGAAATGATCATTTCTCTATAGCGGTCACCCTGCTATGGAAGGGTTTTGTCACCCTGCCATAGCAGTCACTGCCAGTTAACCCTACACTACACTACGGTCCCCTTACACTTAACACTTTCCCTACAGAAACTAAATTTTTGAAGCTAACTAAAGTGTAAAGGAGCACTCTAACTACACTAGATATCCCTTTCCTCACACTAATAAATGCTAAATGACACTTTTAAAGTAAAATTCACAGAACTGCTTCCACTCTCTTCCATGTCCAGTATAACAATGCTAGGAATATGGCGGGGGCGATCTTATATACTGGGGGGCGTATTCACTAATGATTGGTCTAGGGACCCCCTAGTCACTCCAATCACATTCCTAGCATTCTCCTGCCCCCTCAATTGGCTTTTGCTAATGGTTCTGGTCCAATCACGGGCTTTTAAAGCCCATTTCCTGAAGCATTGCATTTTGGGCGGTTCTGGTTGCCGAATTCCGAACTTTTTGGGCAAAAAGTTCTAAATTCAGACGAACCTCGAACACCCAATGTTCGGGCCGAACCGATGGTGGACCCGAACCGTTCGATCATCCCTACTTTCTACAACTTACAATTTACAAATGTTTACTGAAGCCTCTCTTGACATACAGATAAGATACCTTGGTATAGCGTCTTAGACTTATATCTAAGGAAAGTCAACAGACTATTTATTTATTACCTTAGGTCAACACAGCATGTCTGGGGTAAACCTGTTTAAGAATTTCCTGAACAGGCACTTTTAAAGGAGATTTAACCTTTCAGTAACCTTCTACAACATGGATGCCACTGCTTCATATTTCTATACAGAACAAAATATAACATTTCATTTTCTTCTTATTAAATTTAACCTCCCCAAATAACCCTGACACATCGGTATACGGCTTCCTCCCAGTCATGCATATAGATATCAGATTTTCCCAGCCACCCTACATAAAAAGCTAGCCGACAACTTAGCTTGTACTGGAATCTCTACTTTATTGAACAGTCACACAGAATTTATATACAGCATGGACCTCCCTCTCCTGATTAGATTACCACACACAGGTCAGGGGTTGCCTGACCTGTGTGTGGTAATTATCCTATGCATTATCCTATGCAGATGAAATTGTATACAGAAATATAATTAACCTGAACTAATTATATGGCCATCTGGACAGAAACAGTGTGAGGTCATTAACATTTAACAATGGAACAGACAGACTTAACACAATCCACATCACACCTCAATAGATAGACAATAGGGAGAGCCTGCCAGTGACAGTCTGCCCATCTTCTACATTGAAATACATGGAATACACATCTAAAGCATTGCTTTGAGTATTTAGGAGTCACAGAGTTCATGGCAACAGGCTATAGGTCTCAAAGTGTAAAGTGGGTTTAAATCTACATATTTCTTCGGAGATATTGTTGATAAATATTACTCTCCCATTTGAAGTTATCCAAACCATATTCTCAGTGTCCATTTAGTATCTGTCTTTCACTCCCTGGGACGGTGAGTACCGTCACAGATATAATTTATCATTGCACTATTTATGCACTTTATTTTTTATAATCCACTAGCGCTGCACTTTATACATTTTTATTTTACATATGGGTTGTCATCTGTAGTGCTAGCTGCTCTCTTTATAATCGATTCACTTTAGCGCGGTGTCCCCCCCCCCCCCCCCCTGTTCCCATCCACTATTGCTTTACTACTAGTGATGGACATTTCAGTTTGACATTCGATGCAAGTCATTTGTTGAGCATTGGAAGGGACCACTTTTAGATTAGGTCTCCTTTCTTCTGAAATGTTTTCACAATTACTAGCAAATGCTATTAAAACCTTTTCTGCATAAACCAGTTGATGCCATCTATGCGTTGTTACTATGTAACACATATTAGCACGCTCTGAATATTAACGTTCATTTGCTTTTGGTCCATCCATCCAGCATCTCCATGGGCAGCTGTTTATTTGCAGACGGTTATTTAAAGTCCCTGTAAGAAGCTCCTCCAACAGCAAAAACACTTTGGATAAATATCAGCGCTTCCCGAGCACAAACACAGGATTAGAGCTATCTAAACACAGTTTAACCTGAGATGGCCTGCTGCCCAAAATTTGTACAAGACGAATAAAAAAAATATATATATAGAGTTCTGGCTTGTCTACGAGTGCTGTGACAATGCGGACAGTGTGCGGCCTGCTGGAAGGGAGATGAGGGGGCCGCCCGTTCCAGCTGATCTCCTCTGAATGGCCTGCAAGAAGGATGGGGCGCCATGTGCTGCCAAGAATGTGAACGCTACTGTTACCGTCCTTTCATTCTCTGGCATTGGCCGATAGCGCATCCCGTACAACTCGCCATGACTTGGACGCTTTCCCAGAACAGAGCATGAAAAAAAGAAAAACAGGTGACTGTTACACCCCCCCATGTATTCCGGTCTCTGTCTGTTCTATTGGGCGATGTGCGGCCAATTATAACACGGTTGACTGACAATAGCGGATGTGACCTTACATTTACTTTTATCCCATCGTTGGCTTCAATTACCATTTTTTTTCCCTTTCTCTCTCTCTTGTCACTCATTATGTTAATGAATTTAATTTGCAGGCTGATTAATGCTTTGGCACATGCGCCGCAATGTTCTCAATGAGACGCTGCTTTGGTGATAAGGACGTCTTCCTTGGGGGCAGTTCAACTTCTCGAATAAAAAGGGAACGATTCAAAGTCCATAATTTTGTGGAACTTGACTCGGCATCAGCCATTTTGCCTGTATCGAATGTTGTCTAAGTTAGCCTCCAATTTCGAACTTGTACTGCTAGGCAAAATTAGAAACAACTTTAAAGAAGTACATGGTGCTCTAATGGTGGTGAGACCTCCTTGTTGCATGACATGGCTTTGTTGATAAACGTAGCCATGTGATCACATGACTGTATGACATACGGTTGAGTTTGTAGGTTTTTCATTAATTTCTTTGTGCCCATTACTGTTTCTGTTTGTCCTGCTGACTAGGGTTGAGCGAACACGGACTGTATTATTCGTGTTCGTACCAAATAATTGTTTTTTTGTTACCCGAACACGGACCCGAAAACTTTACTGTATATTCGGGTAAAAATCCGTGTTCGGACGTTTTATTTCCGGGTTTTGTATGCATCGGCGCGCTTTTCATGGCGGGCTTTCAACAGCCAATCAACAAGCGTTTAACTGGTGTGCCTTAAGCCATCCCAGCCATGCCTACAAATGTATTAGTAGCTGTGATTGGCCATCTGAAGCATGTGACCAAGTCTTTAAGTTCGAGACCGAGCGCTGCTGCGTCATTCTGCTGTGTAGTTCAGGGACAGAGCACACATCATATTTGCTGGCTGCTGATTAGGGACAGACAGGCAAAACTCATTTGTGTCCGCATAGAATTGAGGGACAGGTCGGAGTGTGTTAGGCAGGGCGGGTTGTAGGGCATTTTAGGGAGAGGCTGCTGATTTTTAGGGTCAGTTTTCTACAATCGATTTTGCAGTGACCGATCTTATCAATCCTTTTAGGGAGAGGCTGCTGATTTGTAGAGTCAGACAGTGTGTTCTACAATCGATATTGCTGTGTGGGGTGGGGTTTGCAGTGACCGATCTTATCAATCCTTTTAGGGAGAGAGGCTGCTGATTTTTAGGGTCAGACAGTGTGTTCTACAATCGATATTGCTGTGTGGGGGGGTTTGCAGTGACCGATCTTATCAATCCTTTTAGGAAGAGGCTGGAGATAGGCAGGTGTCAGTGGTCCACATCGATTTTGCTGTGTGTGGGGTGCAGTGAACACAATCTTTTTTGCCCACTGAGGAGGAGGGAGAAAAGTCTTTTTCTATCAATCACTGTGTGCAGCCTTTGTCCTTCAGCTGTGCTGTGCTGACTCTGATCATACACTGCTGTGTTCAGTGTTCAGTTCACATGTGCTATTATTGAGTGGTTTCAAAAATCATACACTTTTTTCTATTCCACTATTCAATATACAGCCTTGGGTTAAAAAAAATTAAATTGTGGCCTACAGCAGAGCTGAATGTTATAAGACACTGCTGTTCACATCATGTGCTATTGATAAATCACACCAATTTTATATCATATTTTCTATTCCGCTATTCTATAAAAACCTTTGGGTATCAATTAAATTGCGGGATAGTCTGTGTTGGTAGGTGTGAGATACACCTTTCCAAGTTTTTGGGGTTCATCTCATACTTCTGAAGATTTGAGGGTGCTGCCTGTTCCAAACTCCTCCTACTCCTCATCCTGCCTTTTAGGGGTACAAACAATAGTAATTGGGGCCTAGTCTGGTTCTGTACGTGTGAGATACATACACTTTTTTTGATCATATTTTCTATTCCGCTATTCAATAAAAACCTTTGGGTAAAACAATTAAATTGCGGGATAGTCTGTGTTGGTACGTGTGAGATACACCTTTCCAATTTTTGGGGTTCATCTCATACTTCTGAAGATTTGAGGGTGCTGCCTGTTCCGTACTCCTCCTACTCCTCATCCTGCCTTTGGGGGTACAAAAAATAGTAATTGGGGCCTAGTCTGGTTCTGTACGTGTGAGATACATACACTTTTTTTGATCATATTTTCTATTCCGCTATTCATTAAAAACCTTTGGGTAAAACAATTAAATTGCGGGATAGTCTGTGTTGGTACGTGTGAGATACACCTTTCCAAGTTTTTGGGGTTCATCTCATACTTCTGAAGATTTGAGGGTGCTGCCTGTTCCAAACTCCTCCTACTCCTCATCCTGCCTTTAGGGGTACAAACAATAGTAATTGGGGCCTAGTCTGGTTGTGTACGTGTGAGATACATACACTTTTTTTGATAATATTTTCTATTCCGCTATTCAATAAAAACCTTTGGGTATAAACAATTAAATTGCAGGATAGTCTGTGTTGGTACATGTGAGATACACCTTTCCAAGTTTTGGGGTTCATCTCATACTTCTGAAGATTTGAGGGTGCTGCCTGTTCCGTACTCCTCCTACTCCTCATCCTGCCTTTGGGGGTACAAACAATAGTAATTGGGGCCTAGTCTGGTTGTGTACGTGTGGATACATACACTTTTTTTGATAATATTTTCTATTCCGCTATTCAATAAAAACCTTTGGGTATAAACAATTAAATTGCGGGATAGTCTGTGTTGGTACGTGTGAGATACACCTTTCCAAGTTTTTGGGGTTCATCTCATACTTCTGAAGATTTGAGGGTGCTGCCTGTTCCAAACTCCTCCTACTCCTCATCCTGTCTTTTAGGGGTACAAACAATAGTAATTGGGGCCTAGTGTGGTTCTGTACGTGTGAGATACATACACTTTTTTTTATCATATTTTCTATTCCGCTATTCAATAAAAACCTTTGGGTATAAACAATTAAATTGCGGGATAGTCTGTGTTGGTACGTGTGAGATACACCTTTCCAAGTTTTTGGGGTTCATCTCATACTTCTGAAGATTTGAGGGTGCTGCCTGTTCCGTACTCCTCCTACTCCTCATCCTGCCTTTGGGGGTACAAAAAATAGTAATTGGGGACTAGTCTGGTTCTGTACGTGTGAGATACATACACTTTTTTTGATAATATTTTCTATTTCGCTATTTAATCTACACCTTTGGGTAAAAACAATTAAATTGCGGGATAGTCTGTGTCGGTACGTGTGAGATACACCTTTCCAATTTTTGGGGCGCATCTCATACTGCCGAGGATTTGAGAGTGCTTCAGTCTGCCTCCTGCCTGTTCTGAACTCCTCATCCTGCCTTTAGGGTACAAAAAATTGTAATCGGGGCCTAGATTGTGTTTGTACGTGTGAGATACACCGTTTTGTAAAATTTGTCCTATTCTGCTATTCAATATACACCCTTTTGGAGTGTAAAAAAATTAAATTACGGCATAGTCTGTATCGGTACGCGTGAGATACACCTTTTAAATTTGTTCTTCCACCGCCAAGGATTGCAAGGCGCTTCAGTTTGCCTCCTGTTCCCAACTCCTCCTACTCCTCTTCCTCATCCTCCCTTTAGGGTACAAAAAATTTTAATCGGGGCCTAGTCTGTGTTTGTACGTGTGAGATACACCGTTTTTTATCCTTTTTCCTATTCCGCTTTTCAATATACACCCTTTTGGGGTAAAAAACATTAAATTGCGGCATAGTTTGCGTATTTGACTGTGAGATACACCCGTGCGATACTGTTGTTGCTTTGTTCCGCTATTCAATAAACACCTTTCTAGGGCAAGATCATAAATTACAGTAATATGAGGAGACCGTCAAATAGGGGCCGTGGCCTGGGTCGTGGTGCTGCTGGTAGAGCTCCTGTTGCAAGGAGAGGACGTGGTCGATCTGTGCCAGCTACACGCACAAGTGAAACACCTTCCTCAAGTGTGAGTAGGCGACAGAACCTGCAGCAGTATTTGGTAGGGCATCATGCGCCTCTAGAAGTGATGAGGCCAGAAGAAGTAGAGGCGATAGTAGATTGGGTTGCTGACAGTGCCTCCAGTTCCTTCACATTGTCTCCCACCCAGTCTACTGCAGAAAGGTCAGAGTTGGCACCTGCAGCCGATGTCCAACTGTCTTTCACCTCACCCCCTTGCAAATCAGACAAGCAGTCTGAGCCCCAAGTCATACAGCAGTCTCTTCTTCTTTTTGAGGTCTCTGTCAGCAGGGTTTCCCAGGGCCATCCACCTAGCCCTGCCCCAGAAGTGGAAGAGATTGAGTGCAGCGATGCCCAATCACTTATTTCTCAAGATGAGTACATGCAAGGACCATCGCAGCACGTCTCCGATGATGACGAAACGCAGGTGCGAACTGCTGCGGCGTTCAGAATTGTGGAGACCGACAAGGAGGGCAGGGGTGAAGACTGGGTGGAAGATGATGTGGAGGACGATGAGGTCCTCGACCCCACATGGAATGAAGGTCATGCAGGTGACCTGAGTAGTTTGGAGGAAGAGGTGGTGGTCGCACAGAGCCACCAGCACAGCAGAAGAGGGAGCAGGGTGCAGTAGCGGAGCGGCCGTGCCCTAGACACTACGCCTGCTACTGCCCAACGCAGCAAGGGAACGAGCGCACCAAAGCCAGCTCAAAGGAGTTCTCTAGCGTGGAAGTTCTTTAGAAAATGTGCTGATGACAGGACACGAGTGGTTTGCACCCTGTGCAATCAGAGCCTGAAGCGAGGCATAAACCTTCTCAACCTGAGCACAACCTGCATGATCAGGCATCTAAGTGCAAAGCATGAGCTGCAGTGGAGTAGACACCTTCAAAACCAAGAAACGTCTCTGGCTCATCCTGCTTCCTCTTCTGCTGCAGTCTCGGCCGCTCCAGCCACATCTGTAGTGATACCGGCACCGGCCACCCCGCAAACAGAGGATCTGTCAGCAACACCACCACCTGGGTCACCAACCATCTCCACAATGTCCCGTGAAAGCGTTGAGCTTTCCATCTCCCAAACACTTGAGAGGAAGAGGAAGTACCCCCCTACCCACCCACGATCCCTGGCCCTGAATGCCAGCATTTCAAAATTCTTGGCCTTTGAAATGCTGTCATTCCGTCTGGTGGAGACGCACAGTTTTAAAAACCTTATGTCGGTGGCTGTCCCACAGTACGTCGTGCCCAGCCGCCACTACTTTTCCAGGCAAGCCATCCCTTCCCTGCACAACCAAGTGGGGGAAAAAATCAGGTGTGCACTGCTCAACGCCATCTGTGGCAAGGTCCACCTAACTACTGATACGTGGACCAGTAAGCACGGTCAGGGGCGTTATATCTCCCTAACGGCACACTGGGTAAATGCAGTGCCGGATGGGCCTGAGGCAATTAGCAATTTGGCGCATGTCCTTCCACCACCGAGGATTGCAGGGCGCTTCAGTTTGCCTCCTGTTCCTAACTCCTCCTACTCTGCTTCCTCATCCTCTACCGCCTCCTCATCCGGACAGCGTAACACCTTCACCACCAACTTCAGCGCGGCCAGGGGTAAACGACAGCAGGCAGTTTTAAAACTTGCCTGTTTGGGGGAAAAACCACACACCGCGCAGGAGTTGTGGAGGAGCATGGAACAGCAGACAAATGAGTGGTTGCTGCCAGCGAGCCTCAAGCCCGGCCTGGTGGTGTGCGATAACGGGCGAAATCTCACAGCAGCTCTGGGCCTAGCCGGTTTGACGCACATCCCTTGCCTGGCGCATGTGCTGAATTTGGTGGTGCAGAGGTTCCTTAAAAACTACCCCGATATGTCAGAGCTGCTGCAGAAAGTGCGGGCCGTCTGTGCGCACTTTCGGTGTTCTCACCCTGCTGCTGCTCGCCTGTCAGCGCTGCAGCGTAACTTCGGCCTTCCCGCTCACCGCCTCATATGTGACGTGCCCACAAGGTGGAACTCCACCTTGCACATGCTAGAAAGACTGTGCGAGCAGCAGCAGGCCATAGTGGAGTTTCAGCTGCAGCACGCACGCGTGAGTCGCTCTGCGGAACAGCACCACTTCACCACCAATAACTGGGCCTCCATGCGAGACCTGTGTGCCTTGTTGCGCTGTTTTGAGTACTCCACCAACATGGCCAGTGCCGATGACGCCGTTGTCAGCTTAACTATCCCACTTCTATGCCTCCTTGAAAAAACAATTCCGGCGATGATGGAAGAGGATGTGGCACAGGATGAGGAGGAGGAGGAGGATGAACAGGTAACATTTCCAAGGCTTTCAGGGCAGTCATTCACAAGGGGCTCCGAGGGTGGGTTCCTGCACACACAAACGCCAGGGACACAATTGTCCAGCAGGTGCACAGTTCTGGAGGATGAGGAGGAGGAGCTGGAGAAGGAGATGAAACCATGTTCACAGCAGGGTGGCACCCAGGCCAGCTCATGGCCATCACTGGTGCGTGGCTGGGGGGATACAGAGGACACAGACGATACACCTCCCACAGAGGACAGCCTTTCGTTGCCTCTGGGCAGCCTGGCACACATGAGCGATTACATGCTGCAGTGTCTCCACAACGACCGCCGAGTTGCCCACATTCTAACTTGTGCTGATTACTGGGTGGCCACGCTGCTGGATCCCCGTTACAAGGACAACGTACCGTCCTTAATTCACTCACTGGAGCGCGATCGCAAGATGCACGAGTACAAGCGCACGCTGGTAGACGCGATGCTGCTGGCATTCCCACCTGACAGGGGGGCCACAGTGGAAGCACAAGGCAGAGGAGGAGGAGGAGGAAGAGGTCGCCAACGCAACCAGGGCACCGCCAGCACCTCAGAATGCAGGGTTAGCAATCCCGAAATGTGGAAAAGCTTTGTCAGCACGCCACAACAAACAGCAGCACCAGCAGCTCATATGGAACGTCTTAGCAGGAGGCAGCATTTCATCAACATGGTGGAGCAGTATGTGTGCCCACGCCTACATGTAGTGAATGACGGGTCTGCCCCCTTCAACTTCTGGGTCTCCAAATTGGGCACATGGCCTGAGCTTGCCCTTTATGCCTTGGAGGTGCTGGCGTGCCCTGCAGCCAGTGTATTATCTGAACGGGTATTTAGCACGGCTGGGGGCGTTATCACAGACAAGCGCAGCCGCCTGTCCAGAGACAATGTGGACAAGCTCACGTTCATTAAAATGAACCAGGCATGGATCCCACGGGACTTTTCCGTACCTTGTGCAGAATAGAGATGGATACCGACCTTACCCAGCCATTGTTCTATTTTTGCTCTTTCTCACTCTTTTGGGGTGTACCCTCATTTAAAATTTCTGAAAAAAAGCAGTGTTGGCTACCTCGTCCTCCTCAGGGCCAGATTAACATAGGGGCTATTGGAGCTACAGCTCCAGGCCCCTACCTTAATATAGGCCCCGGGTTGGCCATATTCACTGTTACCGCTCATCTGTCACTTGTAAACACAGAAGTCTGGCTTCTATGCTCGCTTCCCCAGGCAGCTCCCTCAGAACCTCCCCACACAGCACGAAGGCCGGACAAGGAGGGACAGTTGCCGATGCATGGATGTGTTTATGGGCTTCAGAGACAGCATCCCATGTTGAATTAGGCATGCATGGCTGCACCCTTCCTCCTCTGGGTGCATGCCGAGGCACGGCCCTTAAGGCCCTTCAAAATCCTCAGCACCAAGCCCATGATGCTCTTAATCCGGCCCTGGTCCTCCTCCACCGCCGCTTCCACCTACACCGCCCATAGGTGTGCGCAGCCTATTGCATTAGGGTGTGCACCCCAAAGTTTAAATACACATGCATGTGTTTACCTACATGTACATGGCCCCGATACATTACTCTCCCTGCTGGCAAAGAGAAATAGAGCAGAGCAGGTCCGAGGGAGATCTTTCCCATCTCCTCACTGGCAAACAGAGCGATAATGCTATGTGCCCTAGGTGATTAGGGTGTGCCCAGGTACACCCGGCACACCCTGTGTGCACGCCTATGACACCGTCACATCCACCACCACCTCAACCTCCCTCCTACTCCATATGGGCCTCGTCCTTCAGAGATGAAGAACATTGTTTTATTTTTCTGTTTTTAGTTATTTCCCTGTCCACATTTGTTTGCAGAGCACTCGCCATGGTCTTAACTACGTTTTGATGCCATTTGCAGCACTCTAGCCCTTTCCATTGGTGTTTTAGAGCCATTTTAGTGCCTGAAAGTTTGGGTCCCCATTGACTTCAATGGGGTTCGGTGTCCGGGAAAAGTTCGGCAAAAGTCCGGGACACGGACCCGGACTTTTTTTTAAAGTTCGCCTGAACCCGCCGAACACGGACATGCAGGTGTCCGCTCAACTCTACTGCTGACCATTGTCACCGGGACGGTAAGTGAAAATAGAAGAAATACAACATTTTGAGTTGGCACCAGAGAGGAGATTCACTTTCACTGTTGTGACTGGAGGAGCTCTTGCTACAAGAGTTCTTCTCACTTAAAGGACTTTTTGAAATATTTAATGGTTGAGAGCATCAAATAAAGCCAACGCGTTTCAGGGTTAAAAAAGTTTCTCCCTTCTTCAAGGCTTGAACAGTCAAAGTTAATAAAATCACAACCGAATCTGTTAAGGCTTAATGAAGACTAACGTCTCCTGATGGCACTACGGGTGGCTGGCTCAAGCCCTGGAGAAGAGGGTGGCTTTGGCCGATAGCGCATCCCCTACAATTGGCCACGACTTGGAAGCTTTCACAGAACAGAGACTGGAAAAAAAAAAAAACAACACCCCGATGTATTCCGGTTTCTGTCCATTCTATTGGGCGATGTGTGGCCAATTATAACACGGTTGACTGACAATGGCTGATGTGACCTTATATTCACTTATATCCCATCGTTGGCTAATACTGTTTTTTTTTCCCTTTCTTTCTCTCTCGGCACTTATTATGGTAATGAATTAAATTTGCAGGCTGATTAATGCTTTGGCACATGTGCCGCAATGTTCTCAATGAGACGCTGCTTGGGTGATAAGGACGTCTTCTTTGGGGGGGAGTTCAACTTCTCCAATAAAAGGGAACGAGAAAAAGTCCATCATTCTGTGGAACGTGACTCTGCAACAGCCATTTTGCCTATATTGAATGTTGTCCAAGTTAGCCTCCATTTTCGAACTTGTACTGCTAGGCAAAATTAGAAACAACAGTAAGGAAGTACATGGTGCTCTAATGGTGGTGGGACCTCCTTGTTGCATGACATGGCTTTGTTGATAAACGTAGCCATGTGATCACATGACTGTATGACATAGGGTTGAGTTTGTAAGTTTTTCATGAATCTCTTTATGCCCATTACTGTCTCTGTTTGTCCTGCTGGCCATTGTCACCGGGACGGTAAGTGATTAGAAATACAACATTTTGAGTTGGCACCAGAGAGGAGATTCACTCTCACTGTTGTGTCCACATTTTTGGATGTGTATAAAGGAGTGTTTGCTACAAGAGTTCTTCTCACTTAGAGGGCTTTTTGAAATATTTAATGGTTGAGAGCATCAAATAAAGCCAACGCGTTTCAGGGTTAAAAAAGTCTCTCCCTTCTTCAAGGCTTGAACCTGTCAAAGTTAAAAAAAAAAAAAAAAACACAACAGAATGTGTTAAGGCTCAATGAAGACTAACATCTCCTGATGGCACTACGGGTGGCCGGTTCAAGCCCTAGAGAAGAGGCTTGCTTCTTTCTTCCAAAACATGTCGGAAGAAAGCCACTCGATCACTTTTGCAGACGACAGAAAGAGGTTCCCCCCCTTCCCACCGCTGCCGCCTTTCCCAGGCTCAGCCGTTTGATTGCGGCAATCTGGTGGCAATGGCGGCACTACACAAAGAGCGAGGAACTGACGGTTTTCCTCCCTCTATGTGCCCCCGGAAGAGACGAGAATTTTGTCACTTCCAGTTTCGGCCCTTTGCTTACCTGGCCATTACCAGCCATTGGAGCCCAGAGGAGAGATAAGGGGTCTAATAGACCCCTGACCTCTCCATAAAGATGACCTGTCATGGCCCATGCTTTCGCAAGGGATGTTGGTCATCCCTTGTGAAAGCAAAAAAATTTATATAAAAAAAAAACTGAGAGTGTAAAAAAAAAAAAAAAAGTTTTGAATAAAATAAATAATAATAAAAAAAAATGTAAGCACCCCCTCCCCCCTTGCTTACACATAAACGCAAATGCATATGTAGGTCGAATGTGTAAATGGTGTTCGCACCACACACGTGAGGTATTGCTGCAAACATTACAGTGAGAGTAATAATTCTAGCTCCAGACCTCCTGTGTAACTCTAAACTGGTAACCTGTAAAGACTTTTAAGGCAGTCATTTCCTGCACTTTGCATTTCCTGCACTTTGCACTTCCTGTTGTGTCTACATTCCCAGACGTGTATGGAGGAGTGCCTGGCACAAGAGTTCATCTTGTCTAACCACTCGCCTACCGGGCACTTCCCTCTCCTTCCTGCCAAGGTCAATTTTCAGCTTTCAGCACTGTCACACTTTAAATGACAATTGCGTGGTCATGCAACACTGTACCCATATTACATTTCTATCATTTTTTGAGACAGATAGAGCTTGCTACTGGTGGCATTTAACCACTTACTACCCGCCCGCTGTCAAATGACAGTGGAGCGGTGGAGCTATTTTCCTGGGACACCGTCATATGACGGCGCACCAGAACAACCTCTCTCGCGCGCCCCTCTCGTGTCCATCAGTGCAGCCTGTCAGTGTCCATCAGTCCTGCCCGTCAGTGCCGCCTCTCAGTGCCCATCAGTGCCACCTATCAGTGCTGATCAGTGCCACCTATTAGTGCTCATCAGTGCCACCTATCAGTGCGGCATGTTAGTACCGCCTCATCAGTGCTACCTTATCAGTGCCCATAAGTGCCACCTCATCAGCGCCCATAAGTGCCACCTCATCAGTGCCCATTAGTGCAGCCTATCAATGCCCATCAGTGCCGCCTCATCAGTGCACATCAGTGAAGGAGAAAAAGTTATTTATTTTCAAAATTTACTCACAGAAAATAAGAAAAACCTTTTTTTTTTTTTCAAAATTTTCTGTCTTTTTTCTTTTTTTTTTTGTAAGAAATAAAAAAAAACCAGCGGTGATTAAATACCACCAAAAGAAAGCATTATTTGTGTGAAAAAAATGATAAAAATTAATATGGGTACAGTGTAGCATGACCGCACAATTGTCATTTGAAGTGTGAGAGCTCTGAAAGCTCAAAATTGGCCTGGGTAGGAAGGGGGTGAAAGTGCCCTGTAGGCAAGTGGTTAATCACCACTGGGGGGGTCATTTTTTGCTAAACAAACAAAAAAGACGGAAAATGTTGAAAAAAATTTTGTTTCTGTTTTAAAATTTAGCAAATAAGTAATTTTTCTCTTTCACTGATGTGTGCTGATGAGGCTGCACTGATAGGCAGCACTGATGGGCATTGATGAGGCAGCACCAATGGGCACTGATCTGATGAGACTGCACTGATAGGCACTAATGAGGCTGCACTGAAGGGCACTGATGAGGCAGCACTGATGGACGTTGATGAGACTGCACTGATGGGCACTTATGAGGCGGCACTGATGGGCATTGATGAGGCAGCACTGATGGGCATTGATGGGGCGGTGCAGATGGGCATTGATGAGGTGGCGCTGATGAGATGGCACTGATAGGCAGCACTAATGGTCACTAATGGGAACTGATAAGTGGCACTAATGGGTACTTATATGCAGCACTGATGGACACTGATATTTGGCACTGATGGGCAGCACTGATTGGCAGCACTGATGGGGCTGCACTGATAATCAGGGTACTGATTATCTGTGTGCATGTCCCCTGTCAGAATTGCCCATTGCTCTCCTCTCCTCATGCTGTGACAGCACGTGGGGAAAGGAGAACCCATAACCAGCAACTCTGTTTACATTGTAATTAGCTGTGATTGGATACAGCTGATGGTGTGGTAAAGAGCTGATGTGATTGGCCCTTTACCACGATCTGTGATCAGTTGTGTCCGAAGGAGACAGAAATCACAGAGCATGCCGAATGAGTGCCCCAGGGGGGCGTGTGAGAGGCATGGTTCCTGGAGGACGTCCATGGATGCCCTCCTGGAACGAGAGGGCCGCACTGTAGGTGTCTTTCGGCTATAGCGTGGTAGGAAAGAGGTTAAAGGACTTTTTGAAACATTTAATGGTGGAGAGCATTGAATACAGCCAACACATTTTTGGGGGAATAAAGTTCCCCATTCTTCAGGGCTTGAGTAGTCAATCCCTTCAGTGGTTCTAAGAGATGCTAGTTTTCATCAAGCCTTAACACAGGTCCCTTAGGGTATTCTGTTGTGATTTTATTAACTTCACCTGCTCAAGCCCTGAAAAAAAGGGGGTATTTTTTGGCCGTATTTGATGTTCTCAACCACTGAATTAAAAAAGTCCCAAGATTAACTGTTGTACCAGGCTGTCATGGTCAGGGTCAGGCTCAGAGACCAGTAGCTATATCAGTATAGAAGCTCAGAAGCAGGTCACCCTGGCGGATGACACAGCCTAACCCGAGGTGTGAGGTGTAAGCACTTAGCGGTATTCACCAGAGCTCCTGATGATAGGGATGGGTTTTGCTGTGTGTAAGTACCAGGTTGCGGTCTTGAGGACCGCCCCACCGGGAGGTGAGCAGGCTGGGGTCCAGTAGCAGATATAGCAGGTTAGAATCAAGCAGAAGCCTGCTCAAAAGTTCAGTAATGAGCGGTTGCAGGTTGGGATCAAGCAGATGTGTAGTCGAGGAACAAGCCAAAGGTTAGTAAAGAGAGGTAGCGGAGATAAGGAGGTCAGCAGGAGTGACAAGGAGTAAGATATTGGCTGGAGAGAGCACAATAATCTGGCAAACAGGGAGTGTAAAGGCATGGCATAAATAGGAAGTTCATGGGAGGAGCAAAGGGTTCAAGGTTCAAGAGAAACAAGATATAAGGCAAGATCGTTCAAAGAATTGTCCAGGGAGCTGTCCAGCATCTCAGGTGGCTCAGCAAAAAGGAGACATTGCCAGACACAGCAGAGGTCGCAGGTACAGACCCAGGTCCTGACACAGTTGCTCCTCCATACAGAACCAAAAATGTAGACACAACAGGAAATAAGAGTAAATCTATGCAAATCTCCAGGAAACTTCTCTCTTAACCACTTCCCGACCACCAACGATATATTTACTGCTGGTGGGCGGCTCCTACAGGCTCAGCTACTTTCTCATACGTCACGGTGCTCATGTGCACTGCACGTGCCCCCTGGGACGCACAGCGGCGCGTTCTGCAATTGCGGTGCTCAGTATTGGGCTGCTGTGAGTGGCCCAGATACCACATGATCGCTGTGCCAACGCATGTTACATAGTAAACATTCATGACATCATTGTGTGTGATCTGTGATTGGTCACCGGTGATCACATGGTAATGAAAGGAGGTGGCGGCATACCACATTAGGATGGTGTATTCTTTATTCCTAAAATGACAGGTAAATTAGCACAGGATTCCAAGGAGGTTGACGCGTTTCACACAATAGAGTGCTTAATAATAACGACTAAGCACTTTGATATGACTAAATTCTAAATTGTGTGAAACGCGTTAACATTCTTGGAATCCTGTGCTATTCTACCTGTCATTTTAGGAATAAAGAAGCGTTATACGCCATCCCGTTGCGTTGTGAGGCCACCTCCTTTCATCGCCTCGGTTTGTTACCGCGGTGAGCCGGCTATCACCTGTCGGAAGGCAGAGGTGACAGAATTGGCTTTTCTGCTCACCTCTGGAGAGGTGTTTTCTTCATGTTTGTATCCAGTGATCACATGGTACCTGGGCAAATCACAGCACCCTGTACCATGTGATAGCCGTAGACCAATCACATCATTACAATAGTAAACAATGAGTCATTCATGACAGTTCAACAATTTGCTGTTACAGTGATAAGCAATCCCTTCCAGCCCAGGCCAATTTTCAACTTTCAGCGCTGTCATATTTTGAATGACAATTGCACAGTTATGCAACACTGTACCCAAATGACGTTTTTATCATTTTTTTCACACAAATAGAGCTTTTTTTGGTGGCATTTACCCACCGCTGGGTTTTTTATTTTTTTGTTAAATAAAGAAAAAAGGATGAAAATGTTGAGAAAAAAACATGTTTTTCCATTTGTTTCTGATATAAAGTTTTGCAAATAAATCATATTTCTTCATAAATGTAGGACAAAATGTATTCTGCTCCATTTCTTTGGTGAAAATAACCCAAATCAGTGTATTATATATAATGAACACATGATTCTTTCTCCAATCTCCACCTTCTAGCACAAATCCTCACTCCTTCAATCCCCCCCCCCAGCACAAATACTCCCCCTCTCCAATCCCCCCCCCTTCTAGCACAGATCCATCCTTCTCCAATCCTCCTCTTCTAGTACAAATCCTTCCTCCTCCAATCCTCTTCTTCTAGCACAAATCCTCACTCCTTCAATTCCCCCCCCCCCCAGCACAAATACTCCCCCTCTCCAATCCCCCCCCTCTTCTAGCACAGATCCATCCTTCTCCAATCCTCCTCTTCTAGTACAAATCCTTCCTCCTCCAATCCTCCTCTTCTAGCACAAATCCTCACTCCTTCAATCCCCCCCCCCCCCCAGCACAAATACTCCCCCTCTCCAATCCCCCCCCCTTCTAGCACAGATCCATCCTTCTCCAATCCTCCTCTTCTAGTACAAATCCTTCCTCCTCCAATCCTCCTCTTCTAGCACAAATCCTCACTCCTTCAATCCCCCCCCCCCAGCACAAATACTCCCCCTCCCCTCTTCTAGCACAGATCCATCCTTCTCCAATCCTCCTCTTCTAGTACAAATCCTCCCCCTCTCCAACCCCCCCCCCCTTCTAGTACAAATCCTTCCTCCTCTTCTAGCACAAATCCTCACTCCTCCAACCACCCCCCCCAGCACAAATCCTCCCCCCTCTCCAATCCCCCTCCCTCGAATACTACAAATCCTCCCCTTCTCCAATTCCCCCCCTTCTAGCACATATCCTTCCTCCTCCAATCCCCCCTTTTAGTACAAATCCCCCCCTATCTAATCCCCCCCTTCTAGCACAAATCCTTCCTCCTCCAATCCTCCTCTTCTAACACAAATCCTCCCCCTCTCCACCCCCCCCCCCTTCTAGCATAAATCCTTTCTCCTCCAATCCTCCTCTTCTAGCACAAATCCTCCTTCCTCCAACCTCCCCCTTTCTAGCAAAAATCCTCCCCCTCTCCAATCCCCCCTCCCTCATCTACCACAAATCTTTCCCCTCTCCAATTTTCCCCCCTTATGGCACAGATCCTTTATCCTCCAATCCCCCCTTCTAGTACAAATCCTCCCCCTCTCCAATCCCCCCCTTCTAGCACAAATCATTCCTCCTCAAATTCTCCTCTTTTAGTTCAAATCCTCCCCCTCCCCAATCCCCCCTTCTAGCACAGATCCATCCTCCTTCAATCCTCCCCTTCTAGCACAAATCCTCCCCCTCTCTAATCCCCCGCTTCTAGCACAAATCCTCCCCCTCTCAAATCCACCCCCCCCCCCTGCATCTAGCACAAATGCTCCCCCCCCCCATCTAGCACAAATCCTTCCTTCTCCAATCCTCCTCTTTTAGCACAAATCCTTCCTCCTCCAATCCTCCTCTTTTAGCACAAATCCTCCCCCTGTCCAATTCCTCCCTTTTAAATCAAATCCTCCCCCTCCAGTTCCCCCCCCCCTCCTAAATTGCCCTTGAGCACAAAACCTAATAGATAAATCCCACTCGAATGCCGGCACATCCATATACATATACCAAAATACTAAAAGTAAAACCCCCGGACTTTCCTGGTCTGAAGGGAAAACACACAATAATGTATTCAACCATAAAATGTTTTATTACAAGACAATAAAATACAACTAAAAAAGGTAATTAAGAACAAATCGTACGTGCCATGGGCACTGCAGCTTAGGCATATACACTATATTGTTAAAAGTATTGGGACGCCTGCCTTTACACACACATGAACTTTAATGGAATCCCAGTCTTAGTCCATAGGGTTCAATATTGAGTTGGCTCGCCCTTTGCAGCTAAAACAGCATCAACTCTTCTGGGAAGGCTGTCCACAAGGTTTAGGAGTGTCTATGGGAACGTTTCACCATTCTTCCAGAAGAGCATTTGTGAAGTCAGGCACTGATGTTGGATGAGAAGGCCTGGCTCACAGTCTGCGCTCTAATTCATCCCAAAGGTGTTATATCAGTTTGAGGTCAGGACTCTGTGCAGGCCAGTCAAGTTCCTCCACCCCAAACTCACTCATCCATGTCTTTATGGACCGTGCTTTGTGCACTGGTCCAAATCATTTGGTGGAGGGGGGATTACGGTGTGGGGGGAGGGGGGATTATGGTGTGGTGGAGGGGGGATTATGGTTTGGGGGTGTTTTTCAGGGGTTGGGCTTGGCCCCTTAGTTCCAGTGAAGGGAACTCTTAAGGCGTCAGCATACCAAGACATTTTGGACGATCTCATGCTCCCAACTTTGTGGGAACAGTTTGGGGATGGTCCCTTCCTGTTCTAACATGAATGAGCACCAGTGCACAAAGGAAGACAGCAGGGGAGTGTAGTCAAAGCCCACAAAGAGGTTGAGGCAGGTGGCAGGTAAAAGTAGTCAGAGCCAAGGCAGGAGTCAAGGAAATTTTGGCATACGAAATTAGTCAGAGTCTAGGTAGAGTTCAAGGAAGGCAGCAGGCAAGTGTAGTCAGAGTCCAGGCAGAGGTTAAGGCAGGTGGCAGGAGAGAGTGGATTGAGTCTAGGCAGAGTCAGGGTGGGTGGCAGGTGAAAGATGTCATTGTCCAGGCAGAGGTTGAGGCAGGTGGCAGGAGAGAGTGGATTGAGTCTAGGCAGTCAGGGTGGGTGGCAGGTGAAAGACGTCCTTGTCCAGGCAGAGGTTGAGGCAGGTGGCAGGAGAGAGTGGATTGAGTCTAGGCAGAGTCAGGGTGGGTGGCAGGTAAAAGAAGTCATTGTCCAGGCAGAGGTTGAGGCAGGTGGCAGGAGAGAGTGGATTGAGTCTAGGCAGAATCAGGGTGGGTGGCAGGTAAAAAAGTCATTGTCCAGGCAGAGGTTGAGGCAGGTGGCAGGAGAGAGTGGATTGAGTCTAGGCAGAGTCAGGGTGGGTGGCAGGTAAAAGAAGTCATTGTCCAGGCAGAGGTTGAGGCAGGTGGCAGGAGAGAGTGGATTGAGTCTAGGCAGAGTCAGGGTGGGTGGCAGGTAAAAGAAGTCATTGTCCAGGCAGAGGTTGAGGCAGGTGGCAGGAGAGAGTGGATTTAGTCTAGGCAGAGTCAGGGTGGGTGGCAGGTAAAAGAAGTCATTGTCCAGGCAGAGGTTGAGGCAGGTGGCAGGAGAGAGTGGATTGAGTCTAGGCAGAGTCAGGGTGGGTGGCAGATGAAAGATGTCATTGTCCAGGCAGAGGTTGAGGCAGGTGGCAGGAGAGAGTGGATTGAGTCTAGGCAGAGTCAGGGTGGGTGGCAGGTGAAAGACGTCATTGTCCTGGCAGAGGTTGAGGCAGGTGGCAGGAGAGAGTGGATTGAGTCTAGGCAGTCAGGGTGGGTGGCAGGTGAAAGACGTCATTGTCCAGGCAGGGGTTGAGGCAGGTGGCAGGAGAGAGTGGATTGAGTCTAGGCAGAGTCAGGGTGGGTGGCAGGTGAAAGAAGTCATTGTCCAGGCAGAGGTTGAGGCAGGTGGCAGGAGAGAGTGGATTGAGTCTAGGCAGAGTCAGGGTGGGTGGCAGGTGAAAGAAGTCATTGTCCAGGCAGAGGTTGAGGCAGGTGGCAGGAGAGAGTGGATTGAGTCTAGGCAGAGTCAGGGTGGGTGGCAGGTGAAAGACGTCATTGTCCAGGCAGGGGTTGAGGCAGGTGGCAGGAGAGAGTGGATTGAGTCTAGGCAGAGACAGGGTGGGTGGCAGGTAAAAGAAGTCATTGTCCGGGCAGAGGTTGAGGCAGGCAGCAGATGAGAGTAAAAATAGAATGAACAGAATTGGCTAGAGATACTAGCAGAGCCAGGCAGATGGTTCAGGTGAATAACAAGGCAGGAATTAGAACCCTCGGGAATAAGGTAGTTAGTGAGAGGTCAAAGGCCACCAAAAGGGAATGAGTTTAAATACCCTCCTTGGTCTATGTGCATGCCCAGCATTAAAGACAAATTCCAATGCCTATAGGTGCGACCAACCATAGCTAAATGGCCATGGTCCAACAAGCAAAACATGCTATACAAAGACAGGACAAAGAAGCCCCTGGATATACAGATGCTGACCCTAGACTGTAATACAATCACTTTACATATTAATACATTGAATATTCCTTTATATGACGTGTCAGTGAAGAAGACCTGTTTATATTTTAGG
Organism: Pelophylax lessonae; assembly: GCF_965119305.1. Classification (NCBI taxonomy): domain Eukaryota; kingdom Metazoa; phylum Chordata; class Amphibia; order Anura; family Ranidae; genus Pelophylax; species Pelophylax lessonae. The sequence continues at coordinate 4,007,273 of NC_138774.1, read as the reverse complement.
ATTTCCATGCCATGCATTTCAGACTCGGGCAGATGATTACTCCGTCTCTTCACGTCCACCTATCGCTCCTCTTCTATTTATGAAGTTTGACAATCTGTACTTCATAACAAAGTATGATTAATGAATCCTGACACAAAGTATCAACAAGAGGACTCGTCCCCCACAATCCCTTTCCGATCTGTTTCTCCGTGCCGCTCATACGGACGAAGGTATTTATATGACTGTCACACCGTGCCATCTCCTCCATCAAATGGAAGAAGCTTCATTAGGAAATGGATAGTGAATCATTGTCAGGCTGACAGGGGGAATAAAATCGTCATATTTCACCAAATCTCATCGCTAACCACTTTCGATGGATTAGGATTGGCTGCTTAACCGTGCCATGAATGCCTTATTATGGAGGAACCGAACAACACCAAAGACAAGTTCTCTTGAAAATATTTCCACATTGCAAACAGCTTTGTCTTGTCACTGAGATTTACAACTGTTATCCTATTATCGATTAGCAAAATGAAGAATTTTCACTTTAACAAAATCCTGCCAAAATTTGGTAAAATTCGAAAATTTGATAAAATGCAGTGGGGTCAATGAATCATTATATCAAAATTGCTCAATCTATATGGGATGTGGATGGGAGTGATCCTCAGGGGTCTGATGGGTCAAGCCAAAAAAGCAACTTAAGACTTATTGGATGGTGCACTAGAAAAAGACAAGAGGGGAGGTGGGAGAGCCTTTATAGTGTAGTGCAGTGGTCTCCAAACTGCGGCTCTTTGCTTGCTTTTATCCAGCCCTTGGGGCACTATTTCATCCATTGATACCAACGATGGGGCATAATTCCCCCAAATGACACCAATTAGGGTGCAAATTTCCTCCCAATGACACCAACGATGGAGTGCAATTTCTCCCACTGACGCCAATAATGGGGCACAATGATATCAATGATGGGGCCCATTTTCTCTCAATTACGCAAACGATGGGGCCCAATTCCTCCCACTTACACCAATAATGGAGCCCAAGTATTCTCACTAAAACAAACAATGGGGCATTATTTTTTTCCACTGACGTCAGGAGCTTTTCTACTCCCACTGGCCATGGTCCGGCCCTCCTAAAATCTGAAGGACAGTAAACTGGCCCTTTGTTTAGAAAGTTTGGAGACCCCTGGAGTAGTGTATTCTGTTCATGTATTATGGTTGTTGAATTAAAACCAAAATTTTCTAGATGACTTACATCTGATGGTCTCCCCATGGAGTATAGTTACATAGTTACATAGTTAGTGAGGTTGAAAAAAGACATCAGTCCATCCAGTTAAACCTATGATGTGTGTGTGTGTGTTTGCTGTTAACCATACATTGCATACCCCTGTATGTTTACATTGTATACCCCCTGTATGTTGTACATTGTATACCCCTGTATGTTGTACATTGTATACCCCCTGTATGTTGTACATTGTATATTCCTGTATGTTGTACATTGTATACCCCTGTATGTTGTACATTGTATACCCCTGTATGTTGTACATTGTATACCCCTGTATGTTGTACATTGTATACCCCTGTATGTTGTGCTCTTTAAGGTGCCCATCTAATCGTTTTTTGAAACTATTGATGCTCCCTGCTGATACGACTGCTTGCGTAATAGAATTCCACATCCTTACCGCTCTTACAGTGAAGAACCCCCTGCATATTTTAAGGTTAAACCGCCTTTACTCTAGTTTTAGGGAGTGGCCACGTGTCTTATTGTATTCCCTTTCTCTGAATAGTTTGTTCCTTATGCTAGGGTTGCCAGTACAGTATTTGTACATTGATATCATATCCCCCCTCAATCGTCTCTTCTCCAGAGAGAATAGGTTCAGTGCTTGTAGTCTTTCCTCATAGCTGATGTCCTCCATTCCCCTAATTATTTTTGTTGCCCTTCTCTGGACTTTCTCCAGTTCCAGCACATCCTTCCTGAGGACCGGTGCCCAGAACTGGACAGCATACTCCAGATGTGGCCGGACCAGAGTCTTGTAGAGTGGGAGAATAATCTCTTTATTTCTGGAGTGAATCCCCTTTTTTATACATCCCAGTATTCTGTTGGCTTTGCTTGCAGCGGCTTGGCATTGCATGCCACTGCCAAGCCTGTTGTCTACCAGTACCCCCAGGTCCTTTTCCATCCTAGACTCACCCAGAGGTTCCCCCCTAGTGAGTAGCTTGCTTTCTGGTTTCTGGCACCCAAGTGCATTACTTTTCATTTTTCAACATTAAACCTCATCTGCCATGTAGTTGCCCACCCCGTTATTTTGTTCAGGTCTGCTTGTAAGGTTTCCACATCCTGCATAGAAGATATTGGCATGCTTAGTTTAGTATCATCCGCAAATACTGAGATTGTACTAGATATCCCCTCCTCTAGATCATTTATGAATAAATTAAACAGGATTGGCCCCAGGACAGAACCCTGGGGGACCCCACTTCCACACCCGCCCAATCCGAGTACTCCCCATTAATCACCACCCTCTGGACTCTCCCCTGGAGCCAATTCTCTATCCAGGTACTCACCCTATGGTCCATACCTACCTTCCTTAGTTTGTACAGTAAGCGTTTGTGGGGAACGGTGTCAAAGGCCTTTGCAAAGTCCAGATACACCCCATCCACAGGTAAGGCATGCAACCCTCCATGATTCCATGTGGAGATAATCCCTGTCTCCATTTATGACAGTGTCGCTCTGCAGGACCCCGGGGTCCCAATCTTCCTGAGTCCTCCGAGGAACAATCGTGCAGGTGGTAAAATTCTTGGGTAGGAGGAAAACACAAATCCTGTTGGTTTCTGATTTGCAGTGGTACCTGTTGGAGTATGTAGTGGGATTTTGGTGTGTCTGAGGATGGATCAGAGACGTGATGTTGGATGAATAACAAAAGGCTTTATTTCACAGACAAGACGCATTTTGTGGCTCACAATCACCACTTTCTCAGTTTGGAGTAATATACAAAAGTTTCCACTTTTTTAGTTCCAGGCTCGGAGGAGCTTCTCACAAGAATACACTCCGCAAAGTGGAAACTTTTGTATATCTTTCTAAACTGAGGATTGTGAGCAGCGAAACACATCTTGTCCATGAATTAATGCCTTTTGCTATTTATCCAACATCACAATTCATCCATAAGCACACCACAATCCCAATACACACTCCATCGGGGGCCTCTGCTAAATGAAAAACCAACAGGCCTTTTGTCCTTCTCCTACCCAAGAGCTCAATCCATACGGCTCCTTATGAGGCCAGCAAGCAGGAAGCAGCAAGTTGCCAAAGTTTTGAGCCATCAAATAGGTGTAATAAGACTCCTGTCTGGTGGCTCTATATTTTGGAGCCATTTGATCTGCAAGTTATTTCTGCACGTGGCTTTTGGAATATTGTAACACTGAGATGCCCAATTTGTGCCATTAGGCTGTTGTTTCTATGCACAAGGAATTGGCTATACTGATGAGCAGATCAGAGTGCATTATACAAGACATGGTGGGGTGGATGCATTTAACTCAAAAAAAAAAAATAAGGTGGCAAAATTAGGTTTTTGGTGGCAGTGATGGGCATTCAATGGCCTGTATGGGTAAAGGAGGCTCCTTTAAACTTATTTTGTTATATAAAGCTCATTGCATCCTCAACCCTTCCATGCCGCCTGCAGCTAGTGCTTTAATTGGGCTCTAATGCCCAAGCCTAGTTGGAGGCAGTAGTAGTGTACAGTACTGGGGGAGCAGATGGAGCGTGCCCCAGATCTACACAGCGACGCATATATGCAGTAGCTGGGCATTAACCACTTTACCACCGGAGGATTTTGCTGTCTTACGTCCAGGCCACTTTTTGCGATTCGGCACTGTGCAAATTTAACTGACAATTGCGCGGTCGTGCGACGCTGTACCCAAACTAAATTGACGTCCTTTTTTTCCCACAAACAGAGCTTTCTTTTGGTGGTATTTGATCACCTGTGCGATTTTTACTTTTTGCGCTATAAACAAAAAAAGAGCGACAATTTTGAAAAAATAACAATATTTTTCACATTTTTTTATATGAAATCCCCCCCCCCCCCCCCCAAAATGTAAAAATCAAATTTTTTTATCATTTTAGGCCAATTTGTTTTATGCTACATATTTTTGGTTAAAAAAAAAAAATCCGCAATAAGCGTATTTTGATTGGTTTGCGCAAAAGTTAATGTGTTTACTAACTAAGGGAAAGATTTGTGTCATTTTTGGTGTTTTTTGTTTAACGAGTAATGGCGGCGTTCTGCGATTTTGTTTGCGGTACTGCGACATTGCGGCGGACAGATCGGACCCTTGACTGACATTTTTGACACTTTTGGGGGTACCAGTGACATTACTGCAGTAATCAGTGCTATACATATGCACTGTTACTGTAAAAATGACACTGGCAGGGAAGGGGTTAATTTTTATTGGAGAGGGAGGGGTTAATGTATGCCTGGTGCTTACTGACGTGTGTGGGGGGAGGGGACTGAGTGACACAAGGACAGATCGAGGGTTCAGCTATGCTGAACCCTGTAATCTGTCACTCCCTGTCACTTAGGAGATCCGCCCGCTTTGTTTACACAAGCGGGCAGATCTCCACACTCGATTCCCCGACGATCGGGGAAGAGCGGCGGTGATCACCGCTGCTCCTCCCCTGGCCCGACTCCCGCTGTGACTGAATACTGAATTTCTGGTAACGCCAGACGATAACGAACCACTTTGCCGCAGTACAGTCAACGTGACTGGTCGGCAAGTGGTTAAGGCCCACCCACCCTGCTGCCGCGTAGATATAGTGGTCGCGAACGGGTTAAAAAAACACGAAATACATCTTTCATTTTACCACCTTGAATTTTTAATTCCCAATTGACTCCAATGCATTTTCCCAAATGGTGACATTCCATCGAAATCTCCTGATTTTTGTCAAAATTCAATATCAAGTGAGGCTAGAAAAAAATATGGTGGTAGTTATCTCTCACGTGTATTTCTTACAAAAAAAAAAAAGGAGAGCCAGTAGGTAATCTTTAGAGTCCATCATATTTTATTGTTAGTAAAATTGAGACAACAGGGAGATAAACAGAAACAACACAATTTTTGGTTTTAACCAGTCTGTCAGGATGCCATCCGGGGGAAGAGGTCCATGTGCATCAACATGCAGGCTAGGAACTTCTGCCAGTATCCTGCGCGTTTGCACGAAAATGCTGCAGGCACGTTGTGTAGGCTCACACACATGTATGCCTGCATTCAATTCCAGGACTGGTGCCAAACCTAGTCTGTGATTCCTGCTTCTCTGCATCTTTCCTGATCTTCTGTTACCAACTGGGCCTGCCCCTGCATTTCCCTTTTCCGGTTGTGAACTCAGCTTGGTTAAGGACATTGTTTCTACTAATCAACCATGTATGACTCTGGCTTTGGTTCCTGACCACTCAGTTATCTCCAATCCTACTGACGACCCGTGTATGACTATTTTCTTGGCTCCAGTGTTAATTTTGGCAGCAAATTTCAATTTAGTTTTAGTCTTAGTCTTAGGACTAAAATGGCATTTTAGTTTTAGTCCTATTTTAGTCTTCTGCAAGTGTTTTAGTTTTAGTCGTATTTAGTCGACTAAAACTCCAGTATATTTTAGTCGACTAAAACGCCCTACATTTTAGTCGACTAAAACTCGTTTTAGTCATCTATAATCTAATGGGTGTAGTTCAATTGTAATTTGTAATGCATTATTTAAGCATTTCTCTACAATTTCCAAACTCATTATATACTACTGCTGGTCCTGGAGTGAAAAATCGAATATGTTATTATTTATGCTTTGAGCATGCACCAGTGTTAATTTTTGGCAGCAAATTTCGATTTAGTTTTAGTTATAGTCTTTTGACTAAAATGCCATTTTAGTTTTAGTCGTATTTTAGTCTTAGGACTAAAATGCCATTTTAGTTTTAGTCGTATTTTAGTCATCTGAATTGTGTTAGTCGACGAAAACGTTTTAGTCGGTTTTAGTCGACGAAATTAACACTGCTTGGCTCCAAACCTCAACTCTCTCATCTATGTTCTACTGACAACCCCTCTACAATCTTGGCTTGGCTCCAGGCCTCAACTCTCTCATCTACATCCTACTGACCACCCCTCTACAATCTTGGCTTGGCTACAGGCCTCAACTCTCTCATCTATATCCTACTGACCACCCCTCTATTACCTTGGCTTAGCTACAGACCTCAAATCTCTCATCTACATCCTACTGACCACCCCTCTACAATCTTGGCTTGGCTCCAGGCCTCAACTCTCTCATCTATATCCTACTGACCACCCATCTATTACCTTGGCTCGGCTCCAGGCCTTGACTCTCTTATCTACATCCTACTGACCACCCCTTTATGACCTTGGCTTGGCTCCATGCCTCAAATCTCTCATCTACATCCTACTGACCATCCCTCTACAGCCTTGATTTGGCACCAGGTCTTGACTCTCTCATCTACCTACTACTGGCTACCCGTCTATGATCTTGGCTTGGCTCCAGGCCTCGACTCTCTCATCTATATCCAAATGACTCACCCATCCACAACCTTTGCTTGGCTCTAGACCCCAACTCTCCATTTACACCCTACTGACCACCCCTCTACAACCTTGGCTTGGATCTAGACCCAGACTCTCATATCTACATCTTTTGACCACCATACCTTGGAACCTTTTGAGATGGGAACAAGGGACACCTATTAGCAAAAGTATGAAGGCATAGAACACAGCCCCTGACACACCCTCCTAAAGGAAAATTAAACAAAAACAAATTGGTTAAATCCACAAGTGCTTTTTTTACTGCTATTATTCCTTTTATATAGTCTTTTGACAGTTACAAATGCAGCAATTTCGGAAAACACTTTTTGAAAGATAAATAGCGCATTTTATATAAAACTATATAGATCAGACCAAAATGAGTACAAATTAGGAGGAAAGAGGGACAAAGGAACATTGTTCCAAATCAGAGACAGTCCCTCAACATTAGGGACAGTTGGGAGCTATGCTGACCATCCGTCTACTATCTTGGCTTAGCTCCAGGCCCTCGACTCTCATCTACATCTTACTGACCACCCATCTACAACCTTGGCTTTGCTCTAGACCCCGACTCTCTCATCTACATCCATCCTATTGATCACCTGTCTATGACTACAACCTTGGCTTGATTTCAGGCCTCAACTCTCTCATCTACATCCTACTGACCACCTGTCTATGACCTTGGCTTTACTTCAGGTCTCAACTCTCTCATCTACATCCTACTGACCACCTGTCTACAACCTTGGCTTGACTCCAGGCCTCAACTCTCTTATCTAGATCCTACTGACCACCTGTCTATGACCTTGGCTTGGCTCAAGGCCTCGACATTCTTATCTAAATCCTACTGCCCACCAATCTACAACCTTGGTTTGGCTGTAGACCCCGACTCTCTCATCTATATCTTACTGACCACCTGTCTACAACCTCAGCTTGGCTCCAGGCCCCTGACTCTTTCATTTACATCCTACTGCTCACTTGTGTATGACCTCAGCATGGCCCTTGACCCTAACCACTTCCCCCAAATGGATGTACCCGTACATCCTTGGGGTTCAGTGGTAATCCTGGGATGATGCCTGCATCGACAGGCATCATCCCGGTATCATTTTGTTAAGCTAGCTATTCTTTTTTTGGCAGAAGTGATCTGAGTGGCTAATTAGCCACTCGATCACTTCTGCCGATCGCGGAAGGAGGGTCTCACCCCCCTCCCGCTGCTGTTGCCACCTCTTCCTGGCTCTCTGGTCCGAATAGCTGCCATGTACAGAGAGAGAAGAAATTATCCCCTCTCTCTGTAACCCTGGAAACTGGGAGCGATGAGTATTCGTCACTTCCGGTTCTGCCCCTTTGTTTACCTGGCCATCAGTGGCCAGAGAAGCAGCCGGTCGGACCGATCTCAGTCTGATCGGCTGCATGGGGTGCCAGAGGAGAAATCTGGGGTCTAATAGACCCCAAATCTCTCCATAAAGGGGACCTGTCACGACCCATGCTGTCACAAGGGAAAAAAATGAATTAATAATAGTAAAAAGAAAAAATGTAAAGTGTCCCTGTCCCACCGTGCTTACGCGCAAAAGTGAACACATACATTACTCCAGCATGCATAGGTAATTGGTGATAGCACCACACATGTGAGGTATTGTCACGAACGAGCGAGAGCAATAATTCTAGCACCAGGTCCCCTGTACAACTTCAAACTCGTAACCTGTAAAGGCATTTAAAGCACCGTCTATGGAGTATTTTAAGCACCGTAGTTTGCTGAAATTCCAAGGGCAGATGCAATTTTGAAGCGTCACATGTTAGGTATCTATTTACTCGGTGTAACATCATCTTGCACACTATACGAAAAAATTTGTTTTAGAGTAACTTTACTGTTTTGTTTTATTCATGAAAGTGTTTTTTTTCCTAAAAAAATTGCGTTTAAAAAAAACGCTGCGCAAATACCATGTGACATAAAAAAAATTGCAACACACACCATTTTATTGATGTAGGAGCAAAGTGTCAGAATACTGTAACAAAAAATCAACCAGCGCATCCCTCTAACGAAGTGAATTAGAAAAAAAAATGTGTAATATAAATTACTCCGGCTGCTATCACTAATAACGTGTTTTCCACCACACATAAATATAAAATAAATCACAAAAAAACACAGTGCTGCTGCCAAGATGTCTACAATAATCAATTAAACAGTGCAAAATAAAGTGCAATATAAAAGGTCCATAAAATATATAGGTTGGCACATCGCGCCGCTGGAAATTCTGAAGAATCATTTGATAAACTTCCCAAATTCCACATCTATGTGCCAGAAAGAGACATCAGAATCCTCGCTGTCCTCACTTTCCGTACCTGATGACCAATTTTCCCACCAATCGCTGTCGCTCAGTTCTTCATGTAACTCCGTTTCGCTGTCGCTGTTTTCCAGTTCGTCTAAAAGCAGTTTTGCACAAAAAGAACGCTTTTTGGATGCCATGGTCATTCAAAATTTTCCAGGCACAAAGCACTGGAAAAGCACAGGCAGGGCACTGGAAAAGTCACCAGGTGAGATCCTGTGGTGAGATGGGATGATACAGTGTAATCTGTTAGGATCACAGCTTTCTATCATCTCATTTGGTGGATTTACAGTTTTGAATTTGCCGCCGGTTCCATCACCTGCGTCACACGCTCGCAGGGAAGGGAACCGGAAGGCAAGTGCCGACAATCGGCAGTGCACAGAGCGGGGAGAGAGTGTGAGGACGCCGGGGAGGATGGCGGGGGATCGTAGGTAAGGTGAGTAACATTCTGGGGTAATCCCGAGTGTGGCTCGGGGTTATCGCTTTTGGTACTGAAAATTAACCCCGAGCCACACTCGGAAATACCGCCAGGGGGGTTAAAGCAATCTAGTGAGCTGGCCAGAACCACCTCTGGAGGGAGTCTATTCCACATTTTCACAGCTCTTACAGTGAAGAAACCTTCCTGTATTTGGAGACTAAATCTGTTTTCCTCTAGACGTAAAGAGTGCCCGCTTGTCCTCTGTGTTGACCTTAAAGTGAACAACTAAACACCATGTTCACTATATGGTCCCCTTATGTATTTATACATGGAGATCATATCCCCCCTTAATCTCCTCTTCTCAAGAAAGGATGAATTCAGTCCCTCTAATCTTTTCTCATAGCTGAGCTCCTCCATGCCTCTTATCAGTTTGGTTGCCCTTCTCTGAACTTTCTCCAGTTCCCCGATATCCTTTTTAAGAATTGAAACTCATAATTGAACTGAACTGCATATTCCAGATGAGGTCTTACTAATGATCTGTACAGGGGCAAAATGATATCTCTCTCTCTGGAGTCCATGCCTCTGTTAATACAAGAAAGGACTTTGCTTGGTTTGGAATGCTATTATTAAGCTTTTGATCTACCAGAACACCCAGATCCTTCTCCGCTATGGATTCCCCCAGATCCTTCTCCGCTATGGATTCCCCCAGATCCTTCTCTGCTATGGATTCCCCCAGATCCTTCTCCGCTATGGATTCCCCCAGTTCTACTCCACCTAGTATGTATGTTGCATGCATATTCTTAGCCCCCAAGTGCATAACTTTACATTTATCAACATTAAACCTCATTTGCCATATAGTTGCCCAATGAAACAGTGCATTGAGGTCAGCTTGTAAGTTGGAGACATTCTGTAAGGAAGTTATTCCGCTGCAAAGCTAGGTGTCATCTGCAAAGACTGAAATGCTACTTTTAATCCCCGACCCTATATCATTTATAAAGATATTAAAAAGTAAGGGTCCCAACACTGAACCTTGGGGTACCCCACTGATAACCTTAAACCCATTCAGAGTAAGAATCATTAACCACTACCAGGGCTGCTGTTAGAAATCGCGGGGCCCCGTACAGACTACCTGGCAGGGCCCCCCCAAGAAAATATTTAAGATATATTTAGCTAAAATTACAACAAAATCACTATTAGCAGACACAAATATAACATAACTCACATAATTCCTGCTAAATCAAAAAAAAAAAACTATGTTAATAAATAAAAATGAAGATGAGATGAAAAAAATATACAGGCTGGGCAGTTGGAGCGCCTGGATCAGAGAGACAGAGGGAGAGAAACAAAGTTACAAATAAACTCCTGAGCAGAGATAACATTAGAGCCTGTGCTGGGAGGGGGACCACACAGGAAGGGGGATTAGTGAGGGACAACTGCCTTTCTCAGCAGATAAAAGCTGATAGGGAGAGGAACAGAGATCAGATTCAGGTGCTGGAGGAAAATTTCTGTATTTGTTGCCCATCACTAATCCCCCTCCCTGTGTGGGCCCCCCCTGTGTGCTCGGGCCCCCTACAAGAGGGCTGGTGGTCCCCCCCTATCAGCAGCCCTGACCACTACTCTCTGAATTCTATCCTTTTTTTTTTACAAACAAGGTTGCTCTTTATTGAAAGAATCAGAATTAAACAACAGTATACAACAAACGTGTAGCCATTGGCCAGCAGCATAGACAGATGGGAGAAACCAGTGCGCTAGTAGCGCCCGAGTAAGCATGGTGGAGAAACATTGCATACATACAGCAACAGAAAATACAGAAAGCAGTAAATAGGTACAGAATCGGCAGACAAGTGAGCCAAATAGCAGCAAGGAGAAGTGGAGCTAAACCGCACCATCCACCCAGGGCTGCCAAATCTTTTCGTATTTGTGGGGACAGTTTCTATTAATGTAAGTAAGTTTGTACAGAGGGAGAGCCCCATTCACAAGGGCCACCCACGCAGTCAGCATGGGGGGGGGGAGGGAGAACCCCAGCGCAGAATGATTTCCTTCCTAGCATAATACAGCAACAAAGAAATCATCAGCCGCGAGTACCATTTCCCAGGCAGTCCTCCCTTTCCTCCCTATCTAGAGCAGGCAAATCCGAAGACCAGCGTTGCCAAAGACGCTCCAGGGCAGGAGAGTCCGTAACCAACAAGGTAGCGTAAAGGGCAGAAAGAGGCTTAGGGAGCTCAGCCTGCGCGAGCACATCCTCCAGACAATTGGTATGTAGGACCGGGGTGGTCGGGAACTGGGCACGAACCGCATGGCGCAGTTGGAGATAGCGGAAACCTATCCAGCGAGGCAGAGCGAAGGAGCCACACAAGTCCGGAAGCGTGCGAAGTGTGCCAAGTGGCATAACTTCTTTTAGCCGCTGGATGCCACATCAGGCCCACACCTGCGGATCAGGAAGCACCTGCAAATGAGGGAGCGATGGATTGCCCCACAGGGGCTGATAAGGAGACCAACTATTAGGCTGGAGAAACCGCACTCTGGCCACCTGCCAAATCCGGAGAGTAGTCCTGGTGGGGAGGGGAAGAGACGGATAAGCACCCGCGCCACGGTAGGCCAGGTTGCCGAGACCCACCAGGGAGCACAGACAAGCAGCCTCCAGGCACGTTGCCGCATTCAACCTAGACCCCACAAACCACCAGTGTATGGTAACCAGGACGGCCGCCCAAAAATAAAATTTGGAATGAGGAAGGTCCAGTCCCCCCGAGGACACCGGGAGTTGTAAGGTAGAGCGCGCCAGCCGGGGATGCGAGCCAGCCCACAACAAAGAGCCGATACAGGCGTTTGGGTCATGGAAAAAACAGCAGGGATCCACGGCGGGGAATGGCGAAAAACATAAAAAAAATGTAGGTAAAAAAATAATTTTGATGATGTTAATGCGGCCCAAAAGATTCAGAGGCAAGGACCCCCAGCCTGCACAGCGCTCGCGAAGTCGGTCCAGGATAGGAGCAACATTGCGAGAGAGGTAATCTCTGGGGTCTTTAGTGATCTCGACACCCAGGTACTTAAATTTGTCAACCCACAAAAGGGGTGAAGGGGCCGCCAGGGTCCTCGCATCTGGATCCAGGGGGAACAAAACCAATTTGGTCCAATTAATACGTATCCCCGAAAACCCGCCGAAGGATTCGAAAATGGCCAGGGCAGCCTGAAGGGACGAGTATGCATCAGCTAAATAGAGCAGGGTATCATCGGCATACAGGGACACCTTTTCCTCAAGGGGACCAATCCGCCAGCCGTGCACAGCCTCCGAGGAGCGAAGCAAGGCCGCCAGGGGCTCCAACGCCAGGGCAAAAAGACCTGGCGAGAGAGGGCACCCCTGCCTCGTCCCCCTACCCAACGGAAAGGCAGCGGAAGTAGCACCATTAGTGTGAAATCGGGCCAGCGGGCAACGATAGAGCAGGCGCAACCAACCCATAAAGCAAGGGCCAAACCCAAAACGACAGAGCACAGACCAGAGATCGAAGGCCTTCTCCACGTCGAGGGAGGCCACCACCCGTTGACCAGGATTAAGATGTGAGGCAGAAAGGTTCAGGTGAAGACGACGGAGATTAATATCCATCCTATTCCCTGGCATAAAACCGGTCTGATCCACATGCACAAGATCCTCAATGACTGAGGACAAACGAATGGCCAAGACCTTGGCCAAGAGCTTGGCATCAGCATTCAGTAGGGAAATAGGACGGTACGAGGCACAGTCCTCCGGGTCCTTACCAGGCTTAAGTATTAGTACAATGAGGGCCTTAGAGAAGGAGTCCGGCAAGGCGTCCAGGTCCGTGAACCGACCCAACAGCTCCACCAACCACGGAGCCAGGGATTCCTGAAAAGAGGAATAAAATTCCACAGGGATACCATCCGGGCCCGGGGCCTTGCCAGACTGCATCCGAGACAGAGCGGTCTGGACCTCCTCCAGCGTGATAGGACTATCTAAGCGGTCTCTAACCTCATCATCCAACTCCGGGAACGAAATACCGGCCAGAAAACACTCCAGATCATCTGCACTATAATTCACCCTAGATGTGTAGAGAGTGCGATAATAATCACGGAAACAATCATTAATAGCAGGTAATTCAGACAACAAGGTGCCCGACAGCGACCGGATCCAACCAATGTGCGTGACGGCAGTCTGTTCCCTCGACAGCCAGGCCAAGAGGCGCCCATTCTTGTCACCATATTCAAAAATGCGTTGGGCCGGCGAGAGAAGGGACTTTTCCGAGGCAGCAGCCCTGCACACCGAAAGATCACGAAGCGCACGCTGGAAGGATGCATAATGGTACGCTTTAGGGCATGTCACATAGGACTCCTCTGCAGAGCGGAGGGCCGCTTAAAACTGTTCCAGAGACTGCACAGAATTTCTGTGGGCCGCAGCAATACGAGTGATATACACACCCCGCAGCCAGGCCTTGAAGGCATCCCACAAGACCAAGGGATCAGGATGCTCTTCATTGCGTGACCAGAATTGGGATAACTCAGCCGGCAGGGCAGCAAAAATAGAGGGCTCCATAATCCAGTATCTGGACAGCCGCCAGCCGCCACCCGACCTCTCAGCAGACACCCGGAGGGAAAGCAATAAGGTGTAATGTTCTGGTACCTTTGGGTACCCTAATTACTCTTTCATAAGTGTATGCGCCCCACCATTCTCTTTTGGTAAGGTGCGCATACACCTTTAAGACTGATGCTGTCATCACTGAGCGCCGGACTGGATGGCTATTTAGATCGCCGGCTCTCACTCACATGTGTTCATTCAAACTGCTTTGTGCCTTGATGCTAACCTGTCTTGAAGCTCTCATGCTTGCAAGCATACCTCGCTGTCGGAACCACGCTGCGCTGATCCCTGTATCCCGCTACCGGATCATCCGCTCTTGCCGAACCTCTCCTCTGCTACATTGCTATTAGTGATAAGTACCCCACAGGGGAAACCTCTATAACCTTCATACTAAAGCTTACACTATCTAGCTCTGCATACTAAGGACTATTACTACATCTGCATTATCTAAGATTGCTAGCTCTTGAACCTACTACCACCTGTTCTTGCACTGGGTTGATCTCTCCTGTATGTCCACCTGCTACTCTGTCATCTGCTACCATACATGATTGCTAAACCTATCTGTATCCCATCTGCTACTATCTTACTTTCAAGAACATTTCCTTTCAAGTGTCTGTCATCTACCATCTCTACCCAACCTGTCTCTTCAGCCTATCATCACTGTGTTACTATATACATAAGTCACTCTAGGAAACATCTTATTGAGTGTGTGTATTTACTTGCTGAATTGAGATCATCCACACATGATGAGTCATTGGGAGTTGGGATTGGATTCTCAGCGTTTCTGTACATGACTACTGAAGTGGAATATTTCTGCAGCTGAAAATCCACATCATACATAAAACGCAGGAGCGTTACATAAGGGGACATGGTCAGATATACCCCTAGGCAGAATAGAGGCAGATGTGACCATTCGAACGACCTCCATAGAGGCCAGGGCTAAGTCTATTCGGGAGAAAGTCCGATGAGAGGCTGAGTGACAGGTAAAAGCCCTATCCGACGGGTGTAAGCACCGCCAGACGTCCACCAAAGAGAAGGTGGACATCCAGCGGGCCAAGGCGTCAGACCAGGCCAAGGGGGGGTGGAGGCGGTCCAGATCCAGAGTGGGGGACATATTGAAATCACCCAACAGTAATACATTTGATACATCAAAAGAAATAATTAGCTGCATAATGGTGTAAAGAAAAACATGGTCAACAGGGGAGGCAAATAAAGACCCACCAAGAGGGAGGGCACAGAGTGTATAGTAGCATGTAGCAGTACATAGCAGCCGGCCGGGTCGGTCCGAACCTCCAACAAATGAAAAGGCAGGGACCGGTGCACGAGGACACTGACCCCACTGGAGTAACAGGAATATGTGGCATGGTAATGAGAGCCCACCCAGGCCCGCTTGAGGCCCAGAGTACGAGAGCCCAGCAGGTGAGTCTCCTGTAAGACACAAATGTGGGGGGTATATCTGCGCAGGAAGGTGAAGACCAGGGAGCGCTTGACCGCAGAGTTCATACCCCGCACATTCAAAGAAATCACATCAACCTTCGCCATGAAGAGCCGGGATTTCTATCAGCTATAGGATAGGCATACACCACCACGCCACTGACACCAGAAGGGCCAGGCCACCCGCCCACCATGCAGGCAGCAGCAGGGGCCAGGCAGAGGGCCTCAGCCACACTAGAACACGCACAAAGAGCAACAATAAGTAGAAAACTTCCAACAAAAAAACCCCCGGTCAAGCAAAAAAACTAAAAATTATTGGCAGAACCCACAGAAAGACCAGATTCCAACAACCGCTGATTCCCTCCCTCCCCCCACCCTGCCCGACCCCAAAACAGAGTTAGGCATGGATCCCCAAACCCCACAACAGTCAAATCAATGAAGTGGCGTGCAACCAAGGGCCAACGGGCACCAGGTCAAAACAGCAAAGAGAGGCACAACAGGTACCAGTTCGGTGCAGCTGCATGGTGCAGCCAAGAGCGAAAGTACCGGATCCCAACGCTTGAGCAAGTAAGGCCAAAGCCAGCTAGCCAGCCGGCAGGAGCAGCAGGACGACAAACCGGAAAGGTCCAGGCCTTGGAAGCCTAGGAGCAGGTCCACAGCTCAGACAGGGGTTAGTGCAGGCTGCCGCAAGCAGGGCATCAGGGTCGAAGGAGTGCAAGGGATGAAAGGGCCACAGCAGCCAGCGGCAGCAGCTTCAGGGGGAGACAGACGGAGGGAGAAAGCAAGATCATCCAGGGGGGGGGGGGGCAGTTGCTCCAGCCAGTCCGAGGCATCCCTGGGATCGGAGAAGAAACGGGTGGACTCACCGTTGACCACCTGAAGTTTAGCTGGGAAGAGCATGTTATACTTGATGCCCCTAGAGCGGAGCGCAGCCTTGACAGCATCAAAGGAATGGCGTTGCTTCTGGGTCTCCACCGTATAGTCCTGGAATATCATCAGTTTAGCATTAAGGTAGGACAGCGATCCTGCCACTCGCGCCGCCCACAGGGTTTCATCCCAATCCCGAAAGTTAAGTAGGCGGAGGATCAATGTACGAGGAGGGTGGCCTCCCGGGCCCTGGTCATGGGGGGACCCGATGCGCCTGCTCCACGGTATAGTGCGGGGAGTAGCGGGCCACAGGGAGCAGAGAACGGAGGAGCTCTTCCACAAACAGCGTCGGGTCTTTACCTTCCGCCCCCTCCGGGAGGCCCACTATCCGAAGATTGTTACGTCGGTTGCGGTTCTCAGCATCCTCAGCGCGAAACTCCAGTGTCCGCACCTTGGAGTGCAGGACCCGCAGGGAGGCCGAATGCTCAGCCAGAGTGTCCTCCACAGGGCCGACACGTTGCTCCACCGCGGTGAGCCGGGACCGGACCTTATCAAAATCCTGCCACATCAAGCTCACGTCCAGCTGCACAGCCTCGATCTTTGTGGTAAGTGCCAATTGACAAGACACTATGGCCGCCATGACCTCCGGGATACCAGGCGGAGGGGCGTCTGCAACAGCCTGCGGATCAGTCTGTGAAGCCATGTTGGCAGAGGCTGGCGGTAGCTGCGGCCTAGTCTGCGCGGGAACGGAAGCCACAGGGGAGTGCGCCGTCTGTGGGAAATTTAGCTTCTTCCCTCGCTGAGGTCGTGCAGACGACTTGCTGGGCATGCAGAAGGCTGGATCAGGGTATCAAGTAGAAAATCAAGCCACGGATATCAAACAGGATAAAGCGCTCTCGGAGCTCTCAGCAGGCACGTCTGCTCAGATCGCCATCTTGGACACGCCCCCCTGAATTCTATCTTTTAGCCAATTTTCGATCCAATTACTATTTTTTCTATCCAATTATTCGATCTTTCCAAGCCTGTAGACTTTACCTTACACATTAGCCGTGTGTGGGGAACTGTGTCAAATGCTTTTGCAAAATCCAAGTATACCACGTCCACAGCCACCCCTCTGTCCAAGTATACCACGTCCACAGCCACCCCTCTGTCCAAGTATACCACATCCACAGCCACCCCTCTGTCCAAGTATGCAGCGTCCACAGCCACCCCTCTGTCCAAGTATACCACGTCCACAGCCACCCCTCTGTCCAAGTATACCACGTCCACAGCCACCCCTCTGTCCAAGTATACCACGTCCACAGCCACCCCTCTGTCCAAGTATACCACATCCACAGCCACCCCTCTGTCCAAGTATACCACATCCACAGCCACCACTCTGTCCAAGTATACCACATCCACAGTCACCACTCTGTCCAAGTATATCACATCCACAGCCACCACTCTGTCCAAGTATACCACATCCACAGCCACCACTCTGTCCAAGTATACCACATCCACAGACACCCCTCTGTCCAAGTATACCACATCCACAGTCACCCCTCTGTCCAAGTATACCACATCCACAGCCACCCCTCTGTCCAAGTATACCACATCCACAGCCACCCCTCTGTCCAAGTATACCACGTCCACAGCCACCCCTCTGTCCAAGTATACCACATCCACAGCCACCCCTCTGTCCAAGTATACCACGTCCACAGCCACCCCTCTGTCCAAGTATACCACGTCCACAGCCACCCCTCTGTCCAAGTATACCACATCCACAGCCACCCCTCTGTCCAAGTATGCAGCGTCCACAGCCACCCCTCTGTCCAAGTATACCACGTCCACAGCCACCCCTCTGTCCAAGTATACCACGTCCACAGCCACCCCTCTGTCCAAGTATACCACGTCCACAGCCACCCCTCTGTCCAAGTATACCACATCCACAGCCACCCCTCTGTCCAAGTATACCACATCCACAGCCACCACTCTGTCCAAGTATACCACATCCACAGTCACCACTCTGTCCAAGTATATCACATCCACAGCCACCACTCTGTCCAAGTATACCACATCCACAGCCACCACTCTGTCCAAGTATACCACATCCACAGACACCCCTCTGTCCAAGTATACCACATCCACAGTCACCCCTCTGTCCAAGTATACCACATCCACAGCCACCCCTCTGTCCAAGTATACCACATCCACAGCCACCCCTCTGTCCAAGTATACCACGTCCACAGCCACCCCTCTGTCCAAGTATACCACATCCACAGCCACCCCTCTGTCCAAGTATACCACGTCCACAGCCACCCTTCTGTCCAAGTATACCACATCCACAGCCACCACTCTGTCCAAGTATACCACATCCACAGTCACCACTCTGTCCAAGTATACCACGTCCACAGCCACCCCTCTGTCCAAGGTTTTACTTACCTCCTCATAAAAAGAAATCAGGTTTGTTTGACAACTTCTGTCTTTCATGAATCCATGCTGTCTGTTGCTTAAAATATTTTTTTACAGCAAGAACTCATCTATGTGGTCTTTTATTAAACTCTCCAGTATCTTCCCGACTATAGAAGTTACACTGACAGGTCTATAGTTACTTGACTATTACATGACACAGTCCCTACAGTACAGAGATGGCCTCGTTCACATTTATTACCTGTCTGAGGGAAAATAAGAGAGAAAAGTCCACAATTTGAAGTCTACAAAAGTTGGAGCATTATAAGAGACTCTAAGCGATTCTCAGGTGTTCTGGGGACGTTGTTTCTCAGGCAGATGAGATCTGACAATTTTATCATAAATTATACCGGCAGGTCACCGTGTCTCAGTTTCAGGACAATTGCTGGTGATTATCCCCCAATCTGCCCCAACCAATTACCCCCCCAATCTCCGCAATCTCTGTAAAGATTGTCTCTCCGGAGGACAAACCGCAATCCAGCGATGAGACTGAAATTCATTCCATGGGGAAAACGAACACCATGCGGCTAGAAGACATTTTTGGGTTGTTTTTTTTTAAGAATTTCCCGCATGTACTTTTAGCTGCCCCCCCCCCCCCCCAATCCCCCAGAAATTGGATCCTGGCAGGAGTTCTCCCACTGGTCACCTTTTCACCCAATACGCCAAATGAGCTCAGAGAAGTGCAGTAAACAAACATTAAATCCCACCGGTGATTTCTCCCAATTTAGGTCACCTTTATTTTCTCCTTGTGGGGATCTGCAGATATTTTTTTTTCCTGACGTCCAAATGAGTAAAAACGGCGCTCACTGCCAGGAAGAGTCATTTCTGCCGAGTCCAATCCTTTCCCATTCAGACAAGGACGCCCAGCTGTCCAGCCGTCTTCTGAGATGTCAGTTTTACGGAGAGACGAAACCTTGGGGTCGGAGGTGGCCAGAAATATTGCTGCTTGTCTCGAAGTGCGCGATGTGGTCGTAATGAGGAGCGCGTGAGGACAAATGCTGTGCGGAATATGTTGGGGGAATATTAATGGGGAATCGGCTTTATTTATCAGAGGCACCCAAGTAAAAGTCAGTGCCGTTTTCAGACAGCCACCAATCAGAGCGGCCTGGTGCAATATGGGAGAATGAATATCAGAATCCGATTGGGCGCTTAAAAAAAAATCACCGCCCTTCTATCAGTTGGTTTTGCGATAGCGCAGTTTGCCACAGTTACCTAAAACAGAGGTCCATTGAAGTTAGAGGATATCTAAACCCAAAACCACAAAATAATATGTAGCAATAACCCGCCCTTAGATGTGGTGGCTGCATTTGTTTTCTTTTTTTAAGGTATGAGCACGTACAAAAAAATCCCCTTTGATCCTGCCAGAAATCCAGTATCCTTGTTACCTTCTAAATAATTCTTCTCAAACAGTGTTATCAGCTTTCCCTACTACAGTGAAGGAAAAAAGTATTTGATCCCCTGCTGATTTTGTAAGTTTGCCCACTGACAAATAAATGATCAGTCTATAATTTTAATGGTCGGTTTATTTTACCAGTGAGAGACAGAATAACAACAAAAAAATCCAGAAAAACGCATTTCATAAAAGTTATAATGGGGGGCGTATCTGACTTCCGGTATGTAAGCAGCCTTTCTTTGGAGCACTGAAATCCTACATCATCCTGAACAGCCTGAGGCTCGCTTATCCTGCCTGAAACTGCAACGATCGGTGGATACAGATACAGTCTTCACTATAGGCCGGTCAGCCTAACATCAGTAGTCTGCAAGATATTGGAGGGGATGTTAAGGGACCACATACAAGACTTTAGTAATGAAACTGGTATTATTAGTAGTAATCAGCATGGATTCATGAAAAATCGTTCTGGCCAAACCAATCTATTAACCTTCTACGATGAAGTGAGCTGCCACCTAGATAAAGGTAAGCCTGTGGATGTGATGTATCTGGATAAAGGAAGGTCTGTGGATGTGGTGTATCTGGATAAAGGAAGGTCTGTGGATGTGGTGTATCTGGATAAAGGAAGGTGTGTGGATGTGGTGTATCTGGACTTTGCAAAGGCCTTTGACACCGTTCCCCACAAACGCTTACTGTTCAAACTAAGGAAGATAGGTATGGACCATAAGGTGAGTACCTGGATAGAGAACTGGCTCCAGGGGAGAGTCCAGAGGGTGATGATTAATGGGGAGTACTCGGATTGGGCGGGTGTGGAAAGTGGGGTCCCCCAAGGTTCTGTCCTGGGACCAATCCTGTTTAATTTATTCATAAATGATCTAGAGGAGGGGATATCTAGTACAATCTCAGTATTTGCAGATGATACTAAACTAAGCATGCCAATATCTTCTATGCAGGATGTGGAAACCTTACAAGCAGACCTGAACAAAATACAGGGGGTGGGCAAATACATGGCAGATGAGGTTCAATGTTGAAAAATGTAAAGTAATGCACTTGGGCATCAGAAACACGAAAACAAGCTACTCACTAGGGGGGGGGACCTCTGGGTGAGTCTAGGATGGAAAAGGACTTGGGGGTACTGGTAGACAACAGGCTTGGCAGTGGCATGCAATGCCAAGCCGCTGCAAGCAAAGCCAACAGAATACTGGGATGTATAAAAAAGGGGATTCACTCCAGAAATAAAGAGATTATTCTCCCGCTCTACAAGACTCTGGTCCGGCCACATCTGGAGTATGCTGTCCAGTTCTAGGCACCGGTCCTCAGGAAGGATGTGCTGGAACTGGAGAAAGTCCAGAGAAGGGCAACAAAAATAATTAGGAGAATGGAGGACATCAGCTATGAGGAAAGACTACAAGCACTGAACCTATTCTCTCTGGAGAAGAGACGATTGAGGGGGGATATGATATCAATGTACAAATACTGTACTGGCGACCCTAGCATAAGGAACAAACTATTCAGAGAAAGGAAATACAATAAGACACATGGCCACTCACTAAAACTAGAGGAAAGACGGTTTAACCCTTAAAATACGTAAGGGGTTCTTTACTGTCAGAGCAGTAAGGATGTGGAATTCTGTAATGTTCCGGTACCTTTGGTACCCTAAATTACTCTTTTCACAAGTGTATGCGCCCCACCATTCTCTTTTGGAAAGGTGCGCATACACCTTTAAGACTGAAGCTGTCATCACTCAGCGCCGGACTAGATGGCTATTTAAATCGCCGGTTCTCACTCACATGTGTTCGTTCAAACACCCTTATCTGGATGCTAACTTGGCTTGAAGCTTTCGTGCTTGCAAGCATACCTCGCTGACGGAACCTCGCTGCGCTGATCCCTGCATCCCGCTTCCGGATCATCCGCTCCTCCTGAACCAACCTTCGGCTGTATTGCTATTAGTGCTAAGTACCCCGCAGGGGAACCCTCTATAAACTTATACTAAGCTTACACTATCTAGCTCTGCATAGTAAAGACTATTTATCACATCTGCATATCTAGATTGCTAGCTCTTAAGACTACTGCTACTTATTCCTGCACTGGGTTGATCTCTCTTGTATGTCCACCTGCTACTCTGTCATCTGCTACCATACATGATTGCTAAACCTACCTGCATCCATCTGCTACTGTCTTACCTTCAAGTGTCTGTCACCTACCACCTCCACTCAACCTGTCTCTTAAATCTTCATCACTGTGTTACTACATACATAAAGTCACTCTAGGAACCAGCTTGTTGAGTGTGTGTATTTACTAGCTGAATTAAGACCTTCCACACATGATGAGTCATTGAGGTTGGGAATGGTATCTCAGCATCTCTCTTACATGACTACTGAAGTGGAATATTTCTGCAGCTGAAAATCCACACCATACATGAAACGCAGGAGCGTTACAAATTCTCTTCCACAAGCAGTGGTATCAGCAGGGAGCATCAATAGCTTCAAAAAACTATTAGATGGGCACCTTAAAGACCACAACATACGTTTAACATGACAAACTGATAAGAGGCATGGAGGAGCTCAGCTATGAGGAGAGATTAGAGGAACTGAATTTATTCTCTCTTGAGAAGAGGAGATTAAGGGGGGATATGATCACCATGTATAAATACATAAGGGGGGATATGATCACCATGTATAAATACATAAGGGGGGATATGATCTCCATGTATAAATACATAAGGGGGATATGATCTCCATGTATAAATACATAAGGGGGATATGATCTCCATGTATAAATACATAAGGGGGATATGATCTCCATGTATAAATACATAAGGGGGGATATGATCACCATGTATAAATACATAAGGGGGGATATGATCTCCATGTATAAATACATAAGGGGGATATGATCTCCATGTATAAATACATAAGGGGGGATATGATCTCCATGTATAAATACATAAGGGGGGATATGATCTCCATGTATAAATACATAAGGGGTCCATATAGTGAACTTGGTGTTGAGTTGTTCACTTTAACCACTTAAGCCCCGGAGGATTTGGCTGCTAAAGGACCAGGGTTTTTTTTGCGCTTTTTTACTGCGTGACTTTAACGGACAATTGCGCGGTCGTGCGACGCTGTACCTAAACGAATTTGACCCCCTTTTTTTCCCACAAACAGAGCTTTCTTTTGGTGGTATTTGATCACCTGTGCGATTTTTTGATCACGCGCTATAAACAAAAAAAGAGCGTAAATTTTGCAAAAATAACAATATTTTTCACATTTTTTTATATGAAATTCCCCAAAAAAAAAAGTAAAAATCAAAATTTTTTAACATTTTTCGGCCAATTTGTTTTTTACTACCTATGTTTGGTAAAAAAAATCGCAAAAAGCGTATTTTGATTGGTTTGCGCAAAAGTTATCGCGTTTACTAACAAAGGGAAAGATTTTTGTCATTTTTGTTTTTTTTTTTTTAACGCGTAATGGCGGCGATCTGCAATATTTTTTTCGGTACTGCGACATTGCGGCGGACAGATCGGACCCTTGACTGACATCTTTGACACTTTTGGGGTTACCAGTGACATTTCTACAGTAATCAGTGCTATACATATGCACTGTTACTGCAAAAATGACACTGGCAGGGAAGGGGTTAACTTTATTGGACAGGGAGGGGTTAAGTGTGTCCTAGGGGCGTGATTCTAACTGTGTAGGGACATTGCTATTGGTGTAAAAGCAAAGATCAACCGTTCTACATAGTAGAACGGTCAGATCTCCACTTTTACACAGGGAGAACTGACAGGCAGCTTGTTTACACAAGCTGCTCTGTCTTTCTCCCTTCACAGGAGCGATCGCAGTGTGACTGGCGGACATCGAGTCCGCCGGTCACACGCACTGACTTGCCTGTGAACGAGCCGCGGCGGGCGCGCGCCTCGGCGGGCGCGCGCCCGCCCGCGATAGGCTCGCAAGTCAGTGACAGGCGAGTGACGTACCGATACGTCACTCTGCCTGGCCGGGGCTGACCGCCGCAGTATATAGTCGTGCGGCGGTCGGCAACCGGTTAAGGTCAACACAGAGGACAAGGGGGCGCTCTTTACGTCTAGAGGAAAACAGATTTCGTCTCCAAATACGGAAAGGTTTCTTCACCATAAGAGCTGTGAAAATGTGGAATAGACTCCCTCCAGAGGTGGTTCTGGCCAGCTCACTTGATTGCTTTAAAAAAGGCCTGGATTATTTCCTATGTGTACATAATATAAATGGGTACTAAAATTTTTTTCTTAGGTAAAGTTGATCCAGGGAATATCCGATTGCCTCTCGGGGGATCAGGAAGGATTTTTTTTTCCTGCTGTAGCAAATTGGATCATGCTTTGCTGGGGTTTATTTTTGCCTTCCTCTGGATCAACTGCGGGTATAGGATTGTGTATATGGGATTGTATGGTTGGGTTTTCAATACTGTTTTTTTTTTTTTTTTTTTTATGGTTGAACCGGATGGACTTGTGTCTTTTTTCAACCTGACTAACTATGTAACATCAAATCACACACACACACATCATAGGTTGAACTGGATGAACTGATGTCTTTTTTCAACCTCACAAACTATGTAACTATGTAACTATGTAACCAAACACCCACTGAGAAGCTCTTCCGCTTCACCCACGAGGCTGGCCAAAATGGCGCCTGGGACCTACAGGAACCGCCACACTCTCCTAGTGCAGACGCTCAGCCCCGGGCTGAGGGGGAGACTGGCTGGAGGCGACAGACCCGATGGCTGCTCCAGCGGCCTCCTCCTCTTCAGAACTGTTGACAGAAACCTCTGGGGTACAGGCAGGAGAACCGACCCCATCACAAATTATGGCGGCCATTAAGACTCGCCAGGCCTCGGTCACCACACAAATAGACACTTTGGGGGTGGACTTTGCTATCCTGAAAGATGATGTTCACAAAGTTCGTCACCGCATAGCTAATGCAGAACAGCGTATTAGCACGGTAGAGGATGATTTAAACCCACTTATGGTGACTGTTAGAGATGTGGTGACGGACCACAAGTCTCAGGAGGCTAAGCTGGGAGATATTGAGGATCGACTCAGTAGAAACAATCTCTGGTTCTTGGGCTTTCCAGAGGAGTCTGAGGGCAAATATCCTAAATCATTTCTAATCAGATGGCTGAAACAAACCTTTGGGGAAGATTCCTTTTCCCATTTGTTTGCAATCAAAAGCGCTCATCGAGTCCCACTAAGGGCACCCCCCTCCAGGACGGTACCCATGACCATTTCTGGCTCGCTTCCTCTACTTCAGGGATAAAGGAATAATCCTTCAACGCAGTGGTGTATTTAGGTTTTGTGCTGCCCTAGGCCTGACTAAACTTGTGAACCCCCTAAATTAAATATGACCCACCCCTTCCTGTAAAGGCCACACCCCTATCTGTTTATGACCCACCCTGTCATCTGTAAACCACAGACCATAACCACAGTCTATCAGTGTCCATGAGCATAGCTTCATCAGTTCCCATAAGGTCAGCCTTATCAGTGCCGCCTCTTTACTGCCCATCAGTGCAGCATATCAGTGTGGCCCCATCAGTGGCCACCAGTGCAGTTTTATCAGTGCCCATTAGTACAGCCATATGTCACAAGATTTTTAAGATTGATCTTTTAGGATATTTGGACTTGTGTTTGCTGCCACTGATTGTAATTATAGGATTATTTCACTTATTTGTATAATAAATAGGAAGTCCATAGTCATTATACAAATAATGAAATATTTTTTTTGCTGCCCCCCTGAAAAGTGCCGCCCTAGGCCTGGGCCTTGTTGGCCTAGGCCAGGATACAGCACTGCTTCAACGTGCTAGGACTATGCCTGAGTTGCTCTATAACAACAACCGTATTAGCATCTTTCCTGATTTCTTAGCAGCAACTCTGAAACAGCATGCAGCATTTCAAAGTATGAAACAACGCCTGCGAGAACGCAGTCTACCATACAGTATGATGTATCCTGCAAGGCTCCGAGTGGTGTATAAGGACAAAGCTCTTCACTTCACCTAAAGAAGCTAACAGATGGCTGGAATCTTTGGGAAGCATCTGATCATTGACTTCCTACTTCCCATTACTTTATCCAAGGGCAGTGGGCTAAGGCCCCTCTTCTGTTTACGGTTACCATTGTTTGTTCTATTGCAATTGATAATGATGGTAATACTTCCTTATAAAAGCCGTATTGCCCAGCTGGCACATACAGTATGGACATGAACTCTGTTGCGGTCCATGGCCTGTTCTGCTGCTCCTTGCACTTACACCCTTTTCTTCCTCTCCAGCTGGACGAAGAAGAATCGCCCCACAAGGGTGACATTGTTACATTGTTGTTTGGGGTGGAAGCCTGTAGTATGTTTGGGACTGCGGGCAGGGTGGTGGGGTTTGGGGACACGTTTCTAACTTTTGAAACATTTCGTATTTGGTTATCTAATTTTGTTGTTTTCGTTTTGTTCTTCTTTTCTAGTCCACATCCAAAACTTTTCTATGCTTTACAGAATGTCCATGCTTTCCACCGATCAGGGGCAGACTGGGAAACTTTTGGCCCAGGGGGCAAGCACAAACCAGAGGCTCATGATGTAGGGACTCGGCCTCCCTCCCACTCCTCATCTTGACCCCCATTCCAAGCTGAAGCTCTGATCCAGATACTTTCTACTTACCGGCTAAATCCAGGTTCCCAACCTGGGCAGCAAGGGGTGGTTACGGGGAGCTGGGACAGCTCGGTTGGGGCTGGCCGGGGGAGAAGAGTCTCCAGTGGGGTATGGAACTGGCCTCTGCTCAGACACAGTTTACACCATCCATGCTGGGGGGCGCCTGCACTCTGTTTTTGTTTTCAACCCGCACTCAGTAGGTCAGTGGCGGGGACTTTTTACTTCTCTTCACCAGGAATCCTTTAGGCACAGGAGCAGACTGGCAACTTCCGGCCCAGGGGGGAAGTAGAAACCAGAGGCCCATTGTGCGAATCAGCCCTGCTCCACCCTCCCTATTCCTGTTCTCCTCCTGACCCCCGTTCCAAGCTGAAGCCCTGCTCCAGATACTTTCTACTTACCGGCTGAATCCGGGTTCCTCACCTGGCCAGCAGAGGGCGGTTAGGGGGAGGTTAAACAGCTCGGTTTGGGCTGGCCGGGGGGGAGAAAAGTCTCCAGTGGGGCATGGAACCAGCTTCTGCTCAGACACAGTTTATACCATCCATGCTGGGGGGGGAGGATGGGAGAGGCCTGTGCTCTGTCCTTGTCTTCAACCCGCACTCAGTAGGTCAGTGGCAGGGACTTTTTAGTTCTCTTCACCAGGAATCCTTTAGGCATGTCTGTGGCAGAAGCAGTGCAGCCTTTTCATGGGGAATCATAGTGGCCCAGGGGGCAATTGCCCCCCTTCCCCCTGGCCCAGTCCTCCCCTGCATGTGAGTTATAGAGCAGAGGAAGTTCAGCAATATCTTGAGCAAATCCCTCTCTCAATGCTGTCTCAGAAGGCTGCCGCGGAGTTGGATCTTCCTATCTCCATGCTTGAAATAGAGGCGGCAATGCATTTCTTACATCCCAACAAAACTCCGGGACTAGATGGGTGATGGGTACCCGGTTGAATGATATTGTACTTAAAAAAACTTTTTGCACAAAAACTACTGGAGGTTTATAAAGATTCTACAAAACAATTGTGGAAAGAAGAAAGTGGGGCTTTGCGGGCCGATGGGAGGAGAAGGATCACAACAATACCAAGATATATAAAAAATATATTTTATTTTACAACTTTAAAAAGGCATGGGCAAAAATGCACATGTTGAACAAGAGACAATGAAAAAAGAATATAAAAAAAAAAAAAATACCCTAGATAAGGTCACAAGATAGAAATATTTCCCAATAAGGGAAAGCTAATAGCCTGTATAACTAGATGGTATAAAGGTCTCAGATGGAGCACGGTCAATGAAGGTCCCCAGCAAGCCGACGCGTTTCTCTCAAGGCTTCCTCAGGGCCAGAGAGGCCATAACAGACCTGTGACGGTACTCGCCGTCACTGAGACTGAAAAAAACTATGTGACAGGTAAATTGATGATTTGGACTGCTTAAGTTGATCAGACTTGTAACAGATGCATGTCATCAGCTCAAACACCTGTCTTCCATGGATTGTAAATCATGTTGATTTGATCATCTATTGTTTACTGTGGGTTCTCAGTATTTACACTATAATATGTGTATTTGTATCTGTTTTACGTTTGGTGCCGGCAGTCTGGGCTTCCAGGCTGACTTAAGTACGCTGAGCTAATTAGCATGTGAAGGATAACCTTGTCTAGATGGGATTAGCCATGAGTCAGCTCTACCTCGTTATCTATTCATTGTGTGATGCTTATGTAAATGTTCAGGCCATTGTTCATGTAGTGACTGTCATGCTTCTCAAGTGTATAAAAGTCTACTGCTTGTGTTAATAAAGGAGTTAGTTGTTTCCAGACACATACAAGCTAAGTTCAGGCTAGTTCTTGTATGGGGGGCGGCTGGAATATCTCTATATGTCCAGACTGGAGGAAGCCTTATACTGACGGAAGACCACAAGCACGGTGTGGGTCGACGGCTCCGTTACATTGGTGGCAGTGGTGGGATGGCACAATTCAATCCGATTGGAACTCTGGGAGGAAGCACTAGCCCGTGAGCAGCGACACCAGGGAAAAATCCTCCCCTCCTTCCAGGAAAGGTACTGGTCGCAGTACGAAGTGCGAATGGTGTTTTTGGGGAGACAACCGCATAAGGAATGGAAAGCTGAGTTAAGCAGGCTGGTCCAGGTGGAGATGCGGTTGGATGAGAGCTATAGAGCCCTCCGCTGGTACGTAACCCAAGTGTGCCCATGGACAGCAGACGGCAGCCCAACGGAAGGCTTTTGCTACGGCGGCCTGGGGCTGTTATTAGAGAGGCTGTCTGAGGACCCCGACTTTGGGAGCGATTTGGAGTGGCGTTTAGAGGAAATCTTGGAATACAGAGAACAGATGCTGAATGTCTTGGACGTGCACTGGGCACTGGAAGATTTGGAATTTCTGGCCAATCAGGAATGGGAGCTGGAGATCACCTACAGACGGCTGCTAGACTCTGCTCAGTACCAGGCCTGGGCTCCCCTTGCCTGGGAATATCCAGAAGTACCAGCTGACAGTCCAGAAATCCTGACTGAAGAGTCGGCAATGTGGCACAGTAATAGTGTGCTTTGCACACCTGCACCCACGGTTTTGGATGCGGAGGTCTTATGGCGGATGCAGCAAGTGCTGACTCACCTTGACGAACCTGTTTCTGCACAGGACGAGCTTGGATGGAGGAATGCATCTGATCAGCCGCTGGATAAAGGTATGGGAGAAGAGGAAGCCATCTTCATTCCCAAACCACGGATTACAAATTTAATGGACTTTCCATCGGAAGAGGATTTGGATTATAAATCACCTACAAAAGTGTTGGCACTGGGCCCAAGTGCCACCAGTCTGTGTCCTGAACTTTCAGCAATTCCAGAGACTGGAGATTTATTAGACTTTTCTGCTGAGGAGGAACCTCCCAGTGAGCCTGCAGCGGAAGAGCGGGCATCCGGGCACAGCGTGGCTGACCTCTGCCTGCAACAATTGGTGACCCAGCAAGATGTGTGCAAGGCCACTGACTTTTCAGTTTATGTTCCTGCAGAAAAGCTGGCATCAGGGCCTAGCATTACTGAGCTCTGCCCAACACCAACAGCAGCTTCAGCCTCCCAGAGAGAAGAGGCAGCTGACCTGTCTGCTACACCACTGACAGGGACATAGGATTTCAGGCCAGCAGCATCTGTGGAGTTACAAGAAACTTCTACAGCAGAAGCGCTGACAACTGGACAGAGGGTCCAAGACCTCTGCCCCACACCTGCAGCAGTCCCGGAGACCCAGGGTGAGAAGGTGGTGCTCAGTCCCCAGCAGCAGATCAGGATCCAGGGGGAGAAGAGACAAGAGGTTGCCGGAGCAGATTACGTGGAGTCCCCAGCAGAAGTGCTGGCAACAGAGCAGAGTGCTGCTGGCCTCTGCCCTCAACTCACAAGGGATGGATTTCCTGAGCAGGTGGATGAGACTACAATCCCCACCTGTATACCCCAGGGATGCTGGGCAGTCGGCCCAGATCCCCAACAGCATGAGGGAGTGAGCCCAGCCACCCTGTCTTCTCTCCAGCGGCTGAAAGGACTCCAGGGAGAAGGGCCAGTCCACGCTTCTTCCCTACAGCGGGTATGTTCTACGAGAGAGGCAGAGGTTGGTTGGGTGAGTAATGCTCCCTTTGGGACAATTTGCTTGGGGTACTGTGTGGGTATAGACATTGGGGGGCTGGAACTACAGACTACCTTCAAAGTCAACCCATTTGGGGTCCCCTCCTGTGTTAGTCTCCTTCCAGAAGCAGAGAGATGTGACGGTAGTCACTTTGGTTGGGGGGTCCTTGGAACACAGCTTACCTTAGAGAGGTTGGGAAATACCTCTCTCAACCCCCTAGGCACTTCTTATGTCTAAATCACCCTGTGTCTTTTAGGGACACAGGGTGACCAAGAAGCCCAGTCTGGCCTGCCCAAACCAGACTTCCACAGACTGATTGGCTATGAGAGCTCCATGCGCCCTGCCGGGACAAACTTACAAGCTATGTGGAACTTTGTCAAGGAAGTTGCCATGATGGATTGACTCTTTGGGACTTGTTACCCGACTAACTCAGGCACAGACCAGTTGGGGGTCTGGTACCTGGTTCGTCTACCTTTGGGGGGAAGATATGTGACGGTACTCGCCGTCACTGAGACTGAAAAAACTATGTGACAGATAAATTGATGATTTGGACTGCTTAAGTTGATCAGACTTGTAACAGATGCATGTCATCAGCCCAAACACCTGTCTTCCATGGATTGTAAATCATGTTGATTTGATCATCTATTGTTTACTGTGGGTTCTCAGTATTTACACTATAATATGTGTATTTGTATCTGTTTTACGTTTGGTGCCGGCAGTCTGGGCTTCCAGGCTGACTTAAGTACGCTGAGCTAATTAGCATGTGAAGAATAACCTTGTCTAGATGGGATTAGCCATGAGTCAGCTGTACCTCGTTATCTATTCATTGTGTGATGCTTATGTAAATGTTCAGGCCATTGTTCATGTAGTGACTGTCATGCTTCTCAAGTGTATAAAAGTCTACTGCTTGTTTTAATAAAGGAGTTAGTTGTTTCCAGACACATACAAGCTAAGTTCAGGCTAGTTCTTGTATGGGGGGCGGCTGGAATATCTCTATATGTCCAGACTGGAGGAAGCCTTATACTGACGGAAGACCACAAGCACGGTGTGGGTCGACGGTTCCGTTACAAGACCGATATTTCCTTTGTGACTCAGGGGGTGGCAGGCAATAGCAGGACGCAGTAAAGGATAATAGCAATAGTGGAATTGGTTACCACACTTGGCACCTGTGGCTCAAAGCTTACTTTCATAGTATATATGAATATGTATTCATCTCCTTACTCCAAGCCGGAAAACTACTTAATATATTCAAGTGGATAGCATCTAGTCACTCCCAAAGAGGGGATAGCTGCAGCCGATTAACTAGAGAGTCCTAAGGCCGGATCTCTAGAGGCGGCACATCATGTATGAGACTTGTAGTCAGTCACCGATAATATAGGGAGAAAGGAGCAGTCCTTATTCAAACTAGAGGTGCCAAATAATTAAAGCCTATATACAATATATGGCTCGCCCCAGGCAGGTGATACTTCACGACATAATATCAACCTCTATTAGGGAAGAAGGTACAAACAGGTACCAGGCCACCAGTAAGCCTTGCATATGTCCTGCGTCATTATTCCTGCCTAGTCCTCCGTCGTTATTCCTGCCTTTATAAAGATGCTTTTGATAGTGGTATGCTCCCGGAGTCTCTCAGGGAAGCGTTAATTGTCCTGATCCCCAAGCCACACAAGGACTATAACTTCTGTGAATCCTACAGACCGATATCGCTGATTAATGTAGATGCTAAAATATCGGCCAAGCTTCTTGCTAGATGACTGAATAAAGTGATATCCTCTATTATAAATCCAGATCAGACCGGTTTAATACCGATGCGATCAACCGCTATAAATCTACGTCGACTGTTTATGATCCTCCAGTCTGCGGGGCCTAACCCAGATACTAGAATTGTAGTGTCACTGGATACTCATAAGGCCTTTGACTCTTTGGGGTGGCCTTATTTACTAGAAGTCCATGTGCGGATGGGTTTCGGACCCAACTTTGTAGCATGGGTGAAGTTACTCTATTCCTACCCTGTGGCTCGTTTATGAGTAAATAATATTATTACTGATGCCTTTGACATAGGGCGGGGCACACGACAGGGGTGTCCATTGTCGCCCCTGTTGTTCACCCTTGCTATAGAACCATTGGCTGCTGTCTTAAGGGCAGAAGATGTTAGGGGTTGTTGGATAAATACTTTAGAAGAAAAGACCTCTTTATATGCTGATGATATGTTTCTATGCTTAGCAGACGCAGATAGATCCCCAACTACAGCATTGAATATAATTTCAAGATTCGGGGATTATTCAGGTTTCAAAGGTAATTGGAACAAGTCAACTGTTTTCCCTTTTGATCCTGTGTTTGCTCCTAGGATGCCTCCAGGTGTTCCCTTACAAGTGGTCCCCAAATTCAGGTATCCAGGGATTGAGATCCAATTGCCAATAAATATATGTCTCCAATATCCTCCCCCCTCTAATAACACGCTTGTGAAACAGTCCCCAGACTTGGTCCAAACTGCCTCTGAATCTCCTAGGCCGAATCAATGTATTCAAAATGATATACTTTACCACGTTTTTATATATATATTGGCATGCCAATATATGCTTCAAAAGTAATTAAAGGGCCATGTCCTAAGAATATTCCGGCTTACTTTTATTAATTTCTGAAAACTGGATAATGTACAACCGGCGTAAATTGTGATGTGGCTGAATGTACCAATATCTGTACTCTATTCTACGCTTTGTGCATTGTGAATGCTGTTATACTTGTCTTCTTGAATACTAATACATTTACCCTTAAAAAAAAAAAAAAAAGTTATAAATTATGCAAAATAATTATTTGACCCCTTTGCAAAACATGACTTAGTACTTGGTGGCAAAACCCTTGTTGGCAATCACAGAGGTCACCAGGTTTGCACACATCTCAGGAGGGATTTGGTCCCACTCCTCTTTGCAGATCCTCTCCAAGTCATTAAGGTTTCAAGGCTGACATTTGGTAACTCGAACCTTCAGCTCTCTCCACATATTTTACATAGGATTAAGGTCTGGAGACTGGCTAGGCCACTCCAGGACCTTAATGTGCTTCTTCTTGAGCCACTCCTTTGTTGCCTTGGCCGTGTGTTTTGGGTGATTGTCGTGCTGGAATACCCATTCATGACCCATTTTCAATGCCCTGGTTGAGGGAAGGAGGTTCTCACCCCAGATTTGGCGGTACATGGCCCAGTCCATCGTCCCTTTGATGCGGTGAAGTTGTCCTGTTCCTTTAGCAGAACCCCCCCCCCCCCCAAAGCATAATGTTTCCACCTACATGTGTGACGGTGGGGGATGGTGTTCTTGGGGTCATAGGCAGCATTCTTACTCCTCCAAACACGGTGAGTTTAGTTGATTCCAAAGAGCTAAAGTTTGATCTCATCTGACTTCAAGACTTTCACCCAGTTCTCCTCTGAATCATTCAGATGTTCATTAGCAAACTTCAGACAGGCTGTATATGTGCTTTCCTGAGTAGGGGGACCTTGCGGGCGCTGCAGGATTTCAGTCCTTCACGGCGTAGTGTGTTACCAATTGTTTTTTTGGTGACGATGGTCCCAGCTGTCTTGAGATCATTGACAAGATTCTCCCGTGTAGTTCTGGGCTGATTCCTCATCATTTCTGATTATTGAAAATCCATGAGGTGGGATGTTGCATGGAGCCCCAGACCGAGGGAGATTGACAGTTGCTTTGGGTTTCTTCCATTTGTGAATAATTGCACCAACAGTTGTCACCCTCTCACCAAGCTGCTTGGCGATGGTCTTGTAGCCCATTCCAGCCTTGTGTAGGTCTACAATCTTCTCCCTGACATCCTTGGACAGCTCTTTGGTCTTGACCATGGTGGAGAGATTGGAATCTGATTGATTGATTGCTTCTGTGGACAGGTGTCTTTTATACAGGTAACAAGCTGAGATTAGGAGCACTCCCTTTAAAAGATTCCTCCTAATCTCAGTTTGTTATCTGTATAGAAGACACCTGGGACAGAAATCTTGCTGATTGATAGGGGATCAAATACTTATTTCACTCATTAAAATTCAAATCAATTTGTAGCTTTTTAAAATGCCTTTTCAAACTCTTTCTTTAGGGATCATACAGCTTGGGCAGCTGCTGCAGTGGTGCCCGATATATAGTCCCAGAGGAAGGAGTTTTAGGTCCCCGAAATGTGTTGGTTACCCACACTTGCATCATGTTTCATAAACTTTCTACTGGACATGTTCATTTGCTGCGGTGCTCTTGTCTTTCATATGTGCTGTTATCCAAAATAACGGATCCCTGGACCATGTAGTGCATCTATTGGTCTATCCAGTCCAAGCCCTAACATCCTCTCTTAAGTAATTAACCCTGCTGGAGGTACTAGCCAGGGGCAGACAAGGCCAAGCTGTGGTGTCCAAGATCAGGAGACAGTGGCAGAGTCATGCACAAACTGAGGTCAGGAACAGCTGAACAGCCTAGTAGTGGATCAAGAAGTAAGAACAAGGTCCAGGAAACAAGCTAGTCAGCCAAAGTAGATGGCAGTGCCCAGGGGAGGACTGGCCCAGGGGGCAGGGAGGCAGTTGCCCCCTGGGCTTCTCTGATGCCCCGTAAAAAGGCTGCACTGCTTCTTCCACAGACATGCCTAAAGGATTCCTGGTGAAGAGAAGTAAAAAGTCCCTGCCACTGACCTACTGAGTGCCGGTTGAAGACAAGGACAGAGCACAGCCCCTTCCCCCAGCATTGATGGTGCAAACTGTGTCTGAGCAGAGGCCGGTTCCATGCCCCACTGGAGACTCTCCTCCCCTGGCCAGCCCTGACCGAACTGTCCCAGCTCCCCCACCTGCCCCCTGCTGGCCAGGAACCCAGATTCAGCCGGTAAGTAGACAGTATCTGGAGCAGGGCTTCAGCTTGGAATGAGGGTCAGGAGGAGGACGGGAAGAGGGAGAGTGGGAGGGGGGCTGAGTCGCTGCACCATAGGCCTCTGGTTTGTACTTGCCCCCTGGGCCGAAAATTGCCAGTGTGCCCCTGGCAGTGCCAAGGTAACAGTGAGGAGGCAAAGGGTCGGAGGCCAGAGACAAGGAAAGGCAGAATTAGCATGTCAGGTAATCAGGAACTGGCTGAACACCCCTAAGCAACCTCTCCCTGTAGTGTTCCAGTTTATAGACGCTAGTGTGCGGTAACACCACGCTAATACTCACACAAATGTCTCAAGGTACATGCCTATAAGCCAGCACCAGTTTCCTTAGACCTGAGTGAACCCGACCTTCCTTACAATACCCAAGAGAGGCACCTGGGGGCCTCCATGTCAATCAAGAGCAGCCTCCAAAGATCTTACCCTTCGCACCATTGAATCATTTTGGAGTCTAGCGCTCCAGATAACGGGTCTTACATTCAATCAGCAGACCGCTACGGAATTGCCACCAAGTATAAACCTTCCCGAAATCTTCTCCCCCGTCCATTACCAATCTACTAAACTGAACTGAAGATGGAACACCATACAGCTTGTCTCCATGATGGAACAAACTAGTCCCAGCCTTTACCTCTCCCCACCTCTTCTTCTCCGATCCCCTGTCCTCTTGGATTTCCTATGTTTTGTGGCATTTTAGATCCAAAACCCCCCAGCACTCCCACATCACCAGAACCCACCAGATAATGCTACGTTCTCTCGAATTCTCCAAAGAACAATAACCAAAGCCACTCCTGCACCAACTATCCCTCCACCATCATTCCACAGAAGCATTAACCACCTCCTAAGAAGAGGAGCCCTCCTCTGTAGTGCTCCAGTTTTTACAGGCCACTGGGCGCCAACATCGAGCTAATGCTTGCACACATGTCACATGGAGCATGTACAGTTTCTTTAGACTCGAATGAACCTGATCTTTCTTACAAAACCCTATAGACTTTCCCTGGGGCCCTTCATGTTGATGAGGAGCCGCCTCCAAAGGTCTTCACTTCGAACCATTGAAACCTGTCACCTTGGAGTCCGCGCTCTAGATAACAGTTCTCTAACCTGCCCCACATTCTAACGATCGATCGATGCACTATTGCCACCGAGTGGAAACAATCTTCTCCCCCATACATTGCCAAGCTACTAAATTGACTTAAAGATAGAACACTATACAGCTTTTCTCTATTATAGATGTAACCAGTCCCAGCTTTTACCTCTCCCCAGCTCCCCTTCACCAAAATTCCCTGTCCACTGGACGACAACACCACGCTACTGACCATAACCGGACAGAACATCTTTGGGATGAATTAGAGTGGAGATTTCGACCCAGGCCTTCTCGTTCAACATCAGTGCCTGACCTCACAAATGGGCTTCTGGAAGAATGGTAAAGCATTCCCATAGACGCACTCCTAAACCTTGTGGACGGCCTTCCCAGAGGAGTTGAAGCTGTTATAGCTGCAAAGGGTGGGACAACGCAATATTGAACCCTACGGACTAAGACTGGGATGCCAATAAAGTTCATGTGTGTGTAAAGGCCGGCGTCCCAATACTTTTGGGAATATAGTGTGTGTATATATATATATATATATATACACACAGAGTATATATATATATATATATATATATATATATATATAAACGTTTAATATTTCAATACAAATGATATTATTGTAATAAATAATATTATTATAATAATATATAAATTGCAAAAAAAAAATCAATAAAATAATTAAACACAATAAGAAAATGATTATATTTAGAAGTATATTACATTTTAATATTAAAATTTATATTGAGGTACATATATCCCAGTGAAGTGACTGGCCTCAGGTGATACACAGAGATGAAACACATCCTCCTACATAAGTTGTGCCTGTTTATCTATGGTCTTCTCTTCTCTTCATCCATTCAAAGTGCAGAATATACACAGGATCTCTGAGCTCTGAAAAGTAGGGGGCGGAGAGCTGAAGTTACATGAGCGTGGAGAGCTCAGAGAGCTGATTGGAGGGAGGAGACACACACCCCTTCACATTTACACAGTAACAGAGCTGAGGCTGTCAATCACAGACTGTGTTCTGGAGGTCCCTCCTCTGTCACCATTTTTCTCTTGGTGTCAGGAAAACTTGTGAGAAGTGACTCATGCAAATAGCAGAGGAACGAGGCAGCAGACAGAAATGACACTTAGTGCTCTGGACTGAGACGAGTACACACTATGGAGGGATATGCTTTGTTCAGATTTCATGTCTTAAAGTTTACAGGCACTTTAAATATATTATTACATTACACAGGTTGAACTGGATGGACTATTGTCTTTATTCAACCTCACCTACTATGTAACTATGTAATATTAAACTAATTTATTTAAAAAAAATGAAGACAGTGCCTTGAAAAAGTATTCACACCCCTTGACATTTTCCACATTTTCTCATGTTACAACCAAAAATGTAAATGTATTTTATTGGGATTTTATGTGATAGATCGACACAAAGTGGCCATAATTGTGAAGTGGAAGGAAAATGATAAATTATACAAATAAATCAGTGAAAAGTGTGGCTGCATTTGTATTCACCCCCTTTACTCTGATACCCCTAACTAAAATCTAGTGGAACCAATTGCCTTCAGAAGTCACCTAATTAGTAAATAGAGTCCACCTGTCTATCATTTAATCTCAGTATAAATACAGCTGTTCTGTGAAGCCCTCAGAGGTTTGTTAGAGAACCTTAGTGAACAAACAGCATCATGAAGGCCAAGGAACACACCAGACAGGTCAGGGATAAAGTTGTGGAGAAGTGTAAAGCAGGGTTAGGTTATAAAAAAAAATCTCCCAAGCTTTGAACATCTCACGGAGCGCTGTTCAATCCATCATGGGAAAATAGAAAGAGTATGACACAACTGCAACCCTACCAAGACATGGCCGTCCACCTAAACTGACCGGCCGGGCAAGGAGGGCATTCATCAGAGAAGCAGCCAAGAGGCTCATGGGAACTCTGGAGGAGCTGCAGAAATCCATAGCTCAGGTGGGAGAATCTGTCCACAGGACAACTATTAGTCGTGCGCTGCACAAATCTGCCCTTTATGGAAGAGTGAGAAGAAGAAAGCCATTGGTGGAAGAAAGCCATAAGAAGTCCTGTTTGCAGTTTGGGAGAAGCCATGTGGGGGACACAGCAAACATGTGGAAGAAGGAGCTCTGCTCAGAGGAGACCAAAATTCAACTTTTTGGCCTAAAAGCAAAACACTATGTGTGGGGGAAAACTAACACTGCACATCACCCTGAACACACCATCCCCACTGTGAAACATGGTGGTGGCAGCATCATGGTGTGGGGATGCTTTTCTTCAGCTGGGACAGGGAAGCTGGTCAGAGTTGATGGGAAGATGGATGGAGCCAAATACAGGACAATCTTAGAAGAAAACCTATTAGAGTCTGCAAAAGGCTTGAGACTGGGGCGGAGGTTCACCTTCCAGCAGGACAACGACCCGAAACATCCAGCCAGAGCTACAATGGAATGGTTTACATCAAAGCATATTCATGTGTTAGAATGGCCCAGTCACAGTCCAGACCTAAATCACATTGAGAATCTGTGGCAAGACTTGAAAATTGCTGTTCACAGATGCTCTCCATCCAATCTGACAGAGATGAGATATTCTGCAAAGAAGAATGGGCAGAAATTTCCTCTCTAGATGTGCAAAGCTGGTAGAGACATTCCCAAAAAGACTTGCAGCTGTAATTGCAGGGAAAGGCAGTTCTACAAAGTATTGACTCCGGGGGGGGGGGGGGGGGTGAATACAAATGCAGCCACACTTTTCACAGATTTATTTGTATCATTTATCATTTTCCTTCCACTTCACAATTATGGACACTTTGTGTCGGTCTATCACATAAAATCCCAATAAAATACATTTACATTTTTGGTTGTAACATGAGAAAATGTGGGAAATTTCAAGGGGTGTGAATACTTTTTCAAGGCACTGTAAATGAGGATACACCACAGGAACCATAAAGGATAAATCTCTGCCGCATGGAGGGCACGCCGCCTCGCTCATACATCAGCTGTGAGACGTTCTGTGGCCGGCGGAGAGGTAAAGCTATGAGGGAATGGTGGTAACAAAGCATGGCGGTAAGAGTGACTGACGGAGCGCTCACCCCTGAATTTTGTATCCGCCGCGCTTCATCACCGCCAAAGACGAGGAATTCACTCTGAGGTTTAAAGCTGAACTCCGGGCAGCCATAGAAGACACAGCATTGTGGTTATGAATGCGTCATTAAAGGGTAACTCCACTTTTGTGGGGAAAAAAAGCTGCAAATAAAGACAAACAATATGGTGTATACAATTGCGGAGATGCAGGGGCTGCGGGTATGGTGCAGGAGATGCAGGGGCTGCAGGCATGGTGCAGGAGATGCAGGGCTGCCGGCATGGTACAGGAGAGGGAGAGGCTGCGAGAATAGTAAAAGAGATTCAGAGGCTGCTGACATGGTGCAGAAGATGCAGAGGCTGCGAGTATGTTACAGGAGATGCAGGGGCTGTGGGCATGGCGCAGGAGAGGGAGATAGTGCAGTGCTGCGGGCATTGTGCAGGAGATGCAGGGGCTGCGGGCATGGGGCAGGAGATGCAGAGGCTGCGGGCATGATACAGGAGATAAAGTGCTGCGGGCATTGGGCAGGAGATGCAGGGGCAGTGGGCATGGTACAGGAGATGCAGGGGCAGCGGGCATTGTACAGGAGATGCAGGGGCTGCGGGCATTGTACAGGAGATGCAAAGCTGCAGGCATGGTACAGGAGATGCAGGGCTGCGGGCATTGTACAGGAGATGCAGGGGCAGCGGTCATTATACAGGAGATGCAGGGGCTGCGGGCATTGGGCAGGAGATGCAGAGGCAGCGGGCATTGTACAGGAGATGCAAAGCTGCAGGCATGGTACAGGAGATGCAGGGGCTGCGGGCATGGTACAGGAGATGCAGGGGCTGCAGGCATGGTACCGGAGATGCAGTGCTGTGGGCATGGTGCAGAAGATGCAGAGGCTGGAGGCATGATGCAGGGGCTGCGGCCATGGTGCAGGAGATACAGGGGCTGCGGGTATGGTGCAGGAGATGCAGGGGCTGCAGGCATGGTGCAGGAGATGCAGGGCTGCCGGCATGGTACAGGAGAGGGAGAGGCTGCGAGAATAGTAAAAGATATTCAGAGGCTGCTGACATGGTGCAGAAGATGCAGAGGCTGCGAGTATGTTACAGGAGATGCAGGGGCAGTGGGCATGGTACAGGAGATGCAGGGCTGCGGGCATGGTACAGGAGATGCAGGGGAAGCCGGCATTGTACAGGAGATGCAGGGGCTGCGGGCATTGTACAGGAGATGCAAAGCTGCAGGCATGGTACAGGAGATGCAGGGGCTGCGGGCATGGTACAGGAGATGCAGGGCTGCGGGCATGGTACAGGAGATGCAGGGGAAGCCGGCATTGTACAGGAGATGCAGGGGCTGCGGGCATTGTACAGGAGATGCAAAGCTGCAGGCATGGTACAGGAGATGCAGGGGCTGCGGGCATTGTACAGGAGATGCAGGGCTGCGGGCATTGTACAGGAGATGCAGGGGCAGCGGTCATTGTACAGGAGATGCAGGGGCTGCGGGCATTGGGCAGGAGATGCAGGGGCAGCGGGCATTGTACAGGAGATGCAAAGCTGCAGGCATGGTACAGGAGATGCAGGGGCTGCGGGCATGGTACAGGAGATGCAGGGGCTGCAGGCATGGTACCGGAGATGCAGTGCTGTGGGCATGGTGCAGAAGATGCAGAGGCTGCAGGCATGATGCAGGGGCTGCGGCCATGGTGCAGGAGATACAGGGGCTGCGGGTATGGTGCAGGAGATGCAGGGGCTGCAGGCATGGTGCAGGAGATGCAGGGCTGCCGGCATGGTGCAGGAGATAAAGGGGCTGTGGGCATGGTACAGGAGATGCAGGACTGCGGGCATTGTACAGAAGATGCAGGGGCAGTGGGCATTGTACAGGAGATGCAGGGCTGCGGCCATTGTACAGGAGATGCAGGGGCAGCGGGCATTGTACAGGAGATGCAGGGGCTGCGTGCATTGAGCAGGAGATGCAGGGGCAGCAGGCATTGTACAGGAGATGCAAAGCTGCAGACGTGGTACAGGAGATGCAGGGGCTGCGGGCATGGTAGAGGAGATGCATGGGGCTGCGGGCATGGTACAGGCGATGCAGCGCTGTGGGCATGGTGCAGAAGATGCAGAGGCTGCAGGCATGATTCAGGGGCTGCGGCCATGGTGCAGGAGATGCAGGGGCTGCGGGTATGGTGCAGGAGATGCAGGGGCTGTGGGCATGGTGCAGGAGATGCAGGGGCTGCAGGCATGGTACAGGAGATGCAGGGCTGTGGGCATGATACAGGAGAATCTTTGAGATGCAGGGGCTGCAGGGGAGGTCTTACTTACCCATCTGTGAGGCGCCTTACATTTAAAAATGGCGCTGCCCGGTGCCATCACATCACTGCACATGTGCCGCCTGCACGAGAATTGCTGACCGTGTACGGGCTTTCCCGAACTGCGGTGGTGGCGGCGGCAGTGCATGCGCAGTGCAGATGTCAGGCCGGCCGCAGCCATTTTTTTTTACAGCTGCCACTGATGTTCAGCCAGCTCCAGGGCAGGAGGACTTTCCGGCTTACTGCAAAATTTCCCGGTATCCTGGTAGGCCAGTCCGGCCCTGTACCCAACATATAGAGAACATCGAAACCCCCAACATAGAGTAAACCGCACTTCCAACATAGAGAACACCGCACCTCCAACATAGAGAGCCCCGCACCTCCTACATAGAGAACCCTGCACCTCCTACATAGAGAACCCCGCACCTCCGACATAGAGAGCACCGCACCTCCTACATAGAGAACACCCCACTCCCAACAGAGGAAACACTGCACCACTAACATAGAGAACACCGCACCTCCTACATAGAGAACACCGCACCTCCTACATAGAGAACACCACACCTCCAACATAGAGAACACCGCACCCCCAACATAGAGAACACCACACCCCCAACATAGAGAACACCGCACCTCCTACATAGAGAACACCGCACCTCCAACATAGAGAACCCCGCACCTCCAACATAGAGAACACCACACCCCCAACATAGAGAACACCACACCCCCAACATAGAGAACACCGCACCTCCTACATAGAGAACACCGCACCTCCTACATAGAGAACCCCGCACCTCCTACATAGAGAACCCCGCACCTCCTACATAGAGAACCCCGCACCTCTGACATAGGGAACACCACACCTCCGACATAGGGAACACTGCACCACTAACATAGAGAACACCGCACCCCCAAATTAGGAACACCGCACTCCCATCACAGGGAACACAACATTTGGACACACTACACCCACACTATTCCTCTTGGAGCACCCTCTGCCAGCATCTCAATTATGAAGGTAGGGTTCTTCTATAAAGAACTATAAATTGCCTCCCTCTTTTGGAAATGCCGGTTGACTGGCTAGCATGCCGATTCAGCAGCTTCAAGACTGGCCAAATAAGTAGATCAGGAATTTTGACTTTACTGGCTGCATGCTTATTCCAGGCACGACAGTCTGAGAGTAGCGATAGCCAGAGAAATAGCATTTTCAGAAGCATCTCTGTGATGTTGGTTTCTTCTCACCCCTCTGTGAAGCCTTTGATTGAAGCTACCATCATCCACCCACAGGTGAGGACCAATTCCAAGGCGGTGAGGCTCCAGTACAGCATCGCTAAGATGGAGATGCCTGAAGGAAAAGTCAGCTTCCATCAAAGGATTCTCACATAGGAACCGGGCTCCATGCCGGCTTCCTCTCGGTTTGGCGAGCTCGGTGCGGCAGGTGACGGAGGGGTTAAGGTGTTTGAGATTCTCGGCCCGGTATTGTCTGCGTGTTTTACGGCCGCTTGTAGCCGTACAGGAAGGCGTGAGTAATTAGTTGCTTCCATCTGTGCCGTTTTCTCGCGCAGGCACGACGCGCGATAAATTATTGTTAGGGCGGCCACTTTGCAGCCGTAAAGATAAAACAAAACAGCAAAATTTGCTCTCCATTTTTCTGCATTTTAACGGCTCGCCATATTTCAGCGCTTTTATGGCGGTTTTATGTGTATTTACGTAGCTCCATCCCCCGAGCGCGAGCCGAGAAGCTGCATCAGCACCAGATCTGCGAGACAGCCGAGTTTTTCATGTTTATGGGGCGCCGTGTGGGAATGGCGGCCTGGGAGGGCGACTTTTTTTTTTTTACTGGCGGCATTGCTGACGCTGTTTATTATGTAACATCGAACGGACGGCGCGATCAACATGTCGCAACATCGCCTCCGAGAATCGTAACCCCAGAGACGTGGCCAGGAATAGAGAATCAACTGAGGTTCTTAAACCACGCCCACAACGCCAGAGTGCACTCATAGCGCCAGTTTACGTCTGTGCGGTGTGTAAAAGCACATGCCTTAACGCGCGTTACGTCGAACGTTAATTTGCGTTGCGTTAAGGCTGCCCATTAACATCAACGCGCCATAAGGTCCTAAAAAGCAGACGTGTTACAAAGTTTTTGCCGCATCGCGTTGGGTTGCTGTTCAAAATGATTGGCAGCAGAGTGCGCTGCACACAGAGTGGGTGTGTTGTCATGCAGTGTGACAATGTGTGTGACAATGCAGGTTAACGCATATGTTATAGTGTGCATTGCCACGATGCCAGGGGAGGACTGGGCCAGGGAAAGGGGGGCAATTGCCCCCTGGGCCGCTCTGATGCCCTGTAAAAAGGCTGCACCACTTCTGCCACAAACATGCCTAAAGGATTCCTGGTGAAGAGAAGTAAAAAGTCCCCACTGCTGACCTACTGAGTGCCGGAAGAAGACAAGGACAGAGCGCAGGCTCCCCCCCAGCATGGATGGTGTAAACTGTGTCTGATCAGGAGCCGATTCCATGCCCCACTGGAGACTCTTCTCCCCCGGTCAGCCCCAACCGAGCTGTCCCAGATCCCCCAAACCGCCCCCTGTTGTCCAGCTTGGGAACCCGGATTTGGCCGGTGGGTAGAGAGTACCTGGAGCGGAGTTTCAGCCTGGAATGGGGGTCAGGAGGAGGCCGGGAAGAGGGAGAGTGAGAGAGGGGGCCGGGTCGCTGCACCATGGGCCTCTGGACTGTACTTGCCCCCTGGGCCGAAAGTTGCCAGTCAGCCCCTGCACAAGGCACACGTGTGAATTGGCCCTCTTCCCCGTACTTGTATGTGGAGCCTAAGATGATGAGGGGGGCCCCTGGCTCTTGTCCAAGCACCCCTGAACATTTCTAATCATGAACGCCTGCAAAAAGTTACAATTGTGCAAAGAAATCCAAACACGGTGAATCCCACTCCATGTGAATCTCCACCACTTAAAGGGACACAGGCAAAGCAGAGTTCCACCCAAAAGTGGAAGTTCTGCTTTAAGGACTCCTCACCCCCTTACATGCCACATTTGGCATGTCGGTTTTTTTTTGGGGGGGGGGGGGGAACCTAGTTTTGACAGGTGCCCAGCTCCCACTTCCACTCAGAGTGCTGCAGTGCCCCCATATAATACAGTAAAATGGAGCAGCGCTAAATCCAGTGGCGGCTGCAGGGCGCCGGACGCATGGATTCCAATGGTTTTTTTTTTTTTTTTTGAAGCATGAGATTAGAGCCAGAGACTCTAATAGGCTTCAAAAAAGGGTGGACTCAGGGCGCAGAGCACTGC
Source organism: Pelophylax lessonae (assembly GCF_965119305.1). Taxonomy (NCBI): domain Eukaryota; kingdom Metazoa; phylum Chordata; class Amphibia; order Anura; family Ranidae; genus Pelophylax; species Pelophylax lessonae. The sequence continues at coordinate 3,962,402 of NC_138774.1, read as the reverse complement.
GCCCTGAGCCCTCCCCGTTGTGTGACTATAGCAAATTAATATTCGCTATCACACAGATCCTCCTCCCAGCCAATCAGGAAGCGGGTCCTGAGACCCTTTTCCCGATTGGCCAAAAGGGGAGGCCATTCTTTTGGCCAAGGAGGAAGAGGGAGGAGACGCAGGAGAAGCCACCGCTGGGGGAAGCCGCCGCCGCCTGCTCTCCACTTCAGTCCAGGGTGAATGAGCTGGCGACAGGGGGAAAGGATGGTATGTTGTACGGGTGAGCTGGTGTGGTCCAGGGGGGAGGGGTGTATGGTGTGGTCCGTCTGTCCACCCCCCCCCAGGCCCATGGAGCACCAGCCGCCACTGGCTAAATCCCTATGTGGTAATAAAATACAAATGTGTAAGACATCACATAAATAATACAATCACAAAACAGATGTCTCTTCCCCCAAAAGAAAAACATTCACCATATCAATACACTTGTACAAATACAGTAAACGTGTAGTGCAACGCACCCTTGAGAAAGTCACGTGTCAGTGACGCAACGTGTCGGGAGGAGTCGGGTGATGTCACTTCCGGTTACGGCCCAAAACTCGGATTATACAGCGCTTAGTTGCTGCGTGACCCCTTGGTCTGGATTAGGATTTGTAGCATTGTAATTTCAAATGTAAGTCTGCTTTTTTTTAGAGGATAAATCCACCCTAAAACGAAAATCCCTGTATCTATAGATCTCCACGTTCTAACACTGACATATCTCGCCCTGTAAAGAAGAAATCAGTACACATACCTATTTTGAAGCCAATCCAACCCGATCCCACGCTGAGCTGTCAGCGGGCGCTTTGCTGTGGAGTGTGGAGGGGGGTGCAGAAGACACAGCCGACAACGGAAGCCCCATAGTAAGTCTATGGGTGACGTCACTTCCCATTCATTTCACAGCCATTGTCGGCCGTGTCCTCTGAAGAGCTTCCGCCACTGGAGACCGGACCAGAGCAGCTTCAAAGAAGGTATACAGTATATACTAGTGTAGCAGGTTTTCCAGGCATTGGGCCTGATGTGGGTCTGCCATTGTTACCGGGGAGACCTTCAGCCCATTTAAGCTGAATACCCAAGTGTGAGATTGGAGACAATGACCATTCCGGCATCTTTGGTTTGTTTTGTTGATTTGATAATGGGGATGGGAGAAGGGAATGAGTGGGATACTCCTCTGGCTCAACTAGGTACAAATGGGACACTTTTGCAGAAAAATGCCTGTTAGCGCTGTCTTGACGCCAGCTGGATGCCGACCAACGCTTGCTGGCGCTTGAAAAATGCTAACTTGCTGAACTGTGCTTGAACTTGACTTTTGACACTCTGGTTAGCTCAAAAGTCCTGTGAACAGCTCCCTCCAGCCCTTCACTGACTGAGGTAGCTCCTTGTAACTGCTTGTGCTGCTGCAACTCTCAACACTGTACACTGCACACTGTATACTTTAACTCTTCAGGGCCCAACCGCTGGCGCCCCCTTTACACTTCAGGGTCCTCTCACTAGGCAACCCCTCTACACTTCAGGGTCCTCTCACTAGGCACCCCCTCTACTCTTCAGGGTCCTCTCACTAGGCACCCCCTCTACACTTCAGGGTCCTCTAACTAGGCACCCCCTCTACATTTCAGGGTCCTCTCACTAGGCACCCCCTCTATACTTCAGGGACCTCTAACTAGGCACGCCCTCTACACTTCAGGGTCCTCTAACTAGGCACGCCCTCTACACTTCAGGGTCCTCTCACTAGGCACCCCCTCTACACTTCAGGGTCCTCTCACTAGGCACCCCCTCTACACTTCAGGGTCCTCTCACTAGGCACCCCCTCTATACTTCAGGGTCCTCTCACTAGGCACCCCCTCTACACTTCAGGGTCCTCTCACTAGGCACCCCCTCTACACTTCAGGGTCCTCTCACTAGGCACCCCCTCTACACTTCAGGGTCCTCTCACTAGGCACCCCCTCTACACCTCAGGGTCCTCTCACTAGGCACCCCCTCTACACTTCAAGGTCCTCTCACTAGGCACCCCCTCTACACTTCAGGGTCCTCTAACTAGGCACCCCCTCTACACTTCAGGGTCCTCTCACTAGGCACCCCCTCTACACTTCAGGGTCCTCTCACTAGGCACCCCCTCTACACTTCAGGGTCCTCTAACTAGGCACCCCCTCTATACTTTAGGGTCCTCTCACTAGGCACCCCCTCTATACTTCAGGGTCCTCTCACTAGGCACCCCCTCTAAACTTCAGGGTCCTTTCACTAGGCATCCCCAATACACTTCAGGGTCCTCTCACTAGGCATCCCCAATACACTTCAGGGTCCTCTCACTAGGCACCCCCTCTACACTTCAGGGTCCTCTCACTAGGCACCCCCTCTAAACTTCAGGGTCCTCTCACTAGGCATACCCAATACACTTCAGGGTCCTCTCACTAGGCACCCCCTCTACACTTCAGGGTCCTCTCACTAGGCACCCCCTCTACACTTCAGGGTCCTCTCACTAGGCACCCCCTCTATACTTCAGGGTCCTCTCACTAGGCACGCCCTCTATCTTCAGGGTCAACACTGGCACCCCTGTTACCACTAGCTTGCTTCTGGATCCCTTGGACCTTCACCGGAGTTGTCTCCTCTCAGCTAGGCAGACCCCCAGGGGAAGTTTGCAGTACTTACGAACTGGGAACGCTTTCCTGGAACTGGACCCCCTCTACTCCGCTGGTCCTCGGCACACCGGATCCCCTCTGCAGCTCAGCTCTCTGTCACCTCAGGCAAGCCACCCGGGACACCCGATCCTGCTGACAGGAGGGTAGACAGCCGTACTCTCCCTCCTGGGACTCTGCTTCCCGCCAAACATGCTGCGTCATGCGCTCCCCTCAAACTTATACCCACTCCCAGAATCCTGTGCGGCAGGATCTGCCTTTCTGGGGTAGATACAGGCCTAAATGTGCCACTGATTGGGTTTCCTCCACTGCCCAATGAGAACCCTTCTCATGGAACCAGTGGGGAGACTCCCCAGTCTCAATAGCAACACCTGGGAGACATGACAGCCCAGCTGAAATCATGGTCCTGCTGTTAGGCAGCCAAGGCCCACTATACTTTGCCTAGCACCTACCTTGTAGGGTGCTACACTAATTTCTTCTTTACAGGGCTAGATAGGTTAGTGTTAGATCATGGAGGTCTATAGATGCCGGGAGTTTCGTTTTAGGGTGGACTTATCCTATAAATGCTTTTTCTAAATACTACTACATTTTTCTGTAATATACAGTATCTCACAAAAGTAAGTACACCCCTCAGACTTTTGTAAACATTTAATTCTATCTTTTCATGTAACAACACTGACTGGAACACCGCTTTAAGGCTTATTGCCAAAACGCGTAAGTCGGTGTATTTTGTGCGCTCCACTCGATGAAATAATGTGATTCTTTCGGACGGACAAGTAGCCCGCTCTCTACATTTCTATAATGGGACACAGCAAGAAGTTTACCGAGGAGATACGACTCTAATATTATAGAGAAGTCATGTACTGCGTGATGTCACTGCAACCGCTACTGGGCGAGGCGCAGGCTTCCATATAGTGGATAGGCAGCCCATAGAAAGCTTGATAGAAGGAGACTGAACGATCCACACAGTGTGAAATCGGAAGCAGTAATTTATTACAATTTAAATAATTGCACTTACATATGTAAAATAATCACAACACTGTATATAAATCTGTCTGATCACATTTACAGGGACACTTCTGGGTACGTGATGACGTCACATTACATAGCTCCACCCTACGCGTTTAGTCAGAATTGACGCTTTCCTTGTCCCTTGGACGCTATTTTCCCAGAAGTATTGGTTAGCTCACATGGTTCAGGAGTTCAGGTAGAGCCACTTAAAGTGGAACTTCATTCTCTCAATTAACATTGACTGTTTGTAATCCTTAGGCTGCTAGCGTTAGTAAATAGATAAGAAAGTATATCACACTTACTTGTTTTGAACTGTTTTTTTTTTTTACATTTCTTTATTTACTGTACTTACTAGTTTCCATGCCTAGGTAAATGATGTCATACATCCTAGGAGTCTACAGGATGGGAGGAGGGGTTTTCTCAGCTAAGCACACTGCATGTCTCAGCTAAGGTCAGATGGATTGCAGGAAGTAAATTAAATGCTACATCAATCATCTGCCCTTACTCAAAATGGCCACAGCTAGAAATGCTAGGGGGGGGGGGGGTGTTTTTAAAATTGATTTCTCAGAAAAATAGATAGATGAATGGATCATTGGACACGTGGATGGATAGAGACATGGATAGATGGATGGAAGTAGACATGGATGGATTGAGACATGGATGGATGGATGGATAGAGACATGGATAGGTGGATAGAAGGAGACATGGATGGATGGAGACATGGATGGTTAGAGACATGGATGGTTGGATGGAGACATAGATAGATGGATAAAGACGTGGATAGGTGGATGGCAGGAGACATGGATGGATGGATGGATGGATGGATGGATGGAGACATGGATGGTTAGAAACATGGATGGGTGGATGGATGGAAACATAGATAGATGTATAGATGATTGGAGACATGGATGGAGACATAGAGAGATGTATGGATGATTGGAGACATGGATGGATGGAGACGTGGATAGATGGATGGATGGAGACATGGATGGTTGGAGACAGGGATGGATGGATGGAGACATAGATAGATAGATGGATGGATCGTTGGACACATGGATGGATAGAGACGTGGATGGATGGATGGAAGAAGACATGGATGGATAGATGGATGGAGATGTGGATCGATGGAGGGGTGGAGACATGGATGGTTAGAAACATGGATGGTTGGAGACATGGATGGATGGATGGAGACATGGATGGTTGGAGACATGGATGGATGGATGGAGACATAGATAGATGGATGGACTGTTGGACACATGGATGGATAGAGACATGGATAGATGGATGGATGGAGACATGGATGGATGGAGATGTGGATCGATGGATGGGTGGAGACATGGATGGTTAGAGACATGGTTGGATGGATGGATGGAGACATGGATGGATGGAGATGTGGATCGATGGATGGGTGGAGACATGGTTGGATGGATGGATGGAGTCATAGATAGATGGATGGATCGTTGGACACATGGATGGATAGAGACGTGGATAGATGGATGGAAGGAGACATGGATGGATGGATGGAGACATGGATAAATGGAGATGTGGATGAGTGGAGGAGTTTGCTTTGAATATTAAAAATGAATTCAATAGAATTTTTGGTTTGTGGTGCTCAGATGCTGCGTATTTCTGCTTTAACCTCTTGCTAACCCACTCATTGTACATATACTGCGAGCGGGTGGTGCAGTGCATGCGCCCCCTGCTGACCCGTGCTGTGGTTGGAAACAGCAGGAGTTTGTCAGCAGATTTCAGCTTATGATTTTGGCTGAAACCTGCTTATAGGCTGTGACCAATCCCAGCACAGAGTTCTGTGTTGACAAACACACAGCACTCTGTACACAGGCAGGAATCAGGCTGTTTCTTCTCCCTGAAATCAACTTTAAAAAGCATAAAGATCTTTTAGTAAAAGCAACGCACATTACACACACATTGTTAGGCACACAGTTAACTCCTTCCCAGCCAGTGTTATTAGTACTTTGTACATTATTTTCACTGATGGCTGTATTAGTGTCACTAGTGACGTCAGTGTCAGTTAGTGTCCCCCCCCCCAGCCAGTGTCAGTTAGCTCTCGATTACTCGCCACACTTTCACAATCACACTATAAGTTACCGATCACCGTCATTACTATTATAGTGTCTGTACAGATCAGTATCCTAATCATGACCAGAACTATACTAGTGTCCCCAATAGTATAGTGTCCCCAATAGCATGGTGTCCCCAATAGTATAGTGTCCCCAATAGTATAGTGTCCCCAATAGCATGGTGTCCCCAATAGTATAGTGTCCCCAATAGCATGGTGTCCCCAATAGTATAGTGTCCCCAATAGTATAGTGTCCCCAATAGCATGGTGTCCCCAATAGTATAGTGTCCCCAAAATATCCAGATTTTTTTCTTTTACCAAAGATATGTAGCAGAATACATTTTGGCCTGAATTTATGATTTTATTGGATATGTAACAAAAAGTAGAAAATAGTTTTTATTTTTTTCTCAAAATTTTTCGTTTATTTAATAACCACTTTAAGACCAGGCCTATTTTTGACACTTTTTGTTTACAAGTTAAAATCAGTATTTTTTCCTAGAAAACTACTTAAAACCCCTAAACATTATATATATATATATATATTTTTAAGCAAAGACTCTGGAGAATAAAATGGCGGTCATTGCAATATTTTTTGTCACGCGGTATTTGTGCAGTGGTCTTTCAAACGCCATTTTTTTGGAAAAATTACGAAAAATCACATTTCACTGCATTTAAAAAAAACTAAACTGTAAAGTTAGCCCATTTATATTGTGAAAGATGATGTCACGCCGAGTAAATAGATACCCAACATGTTATGGTTTAAAATTGCGTACACCCGCGGAATGGCGACAAACTACAGTCAATAAAAATCTCCATAGGCGATGCTTTAAAATTTTTTAACGGTTACCAGCTTAGAGTTAGAGTGTAACTCTTTTTTTTTAATTATTGCTCATGCTCTAGCGATTGCGGCGATACCTCACATGTGTGGTTTGAACAGCGATTTCATTTGCGACGTGACTTCCTTATATGTTTTCTTTCGTGCGCGAGCTCACGCAGACGGGGGTGGCTAAAATTTTCTTTTTTTTTTCCTATTTATTTTTATTTTTTTTATTTTAACACAGGTTTTTTAAAAAAAAATAATCTGGTCACTTTTATTGCTGTCACAAGCAATGTAAACATCCCTTGTGACAGCAATATGCAGTGACAGGTACTCTTTATGGAGGGATCGGGGGTCTAAAAGACACCAAACCCCTCCACTACACTTCCATGTATTCAAAACGCCAAAAACTGCATTTTTGAATACATTCACTTTTTAAATCTGCTGCCTTTAGCAGCCGAGTAACCCGGACGTGACATCATGGACGCCGCCTCCGGGTTACGTCATCGGAGACCCGATCGAAGCCGCTTCCAGCTTTGATTGGGACTCCATCCAGCCGGCAAACGCGCCGACTGGGTGCTCTGGTCTCCCGGTGGGACGGGAGACCCGGGCAGAGCTGCAGAAGGCGGTGGGTGGGGGGAACGTCCCCTCCCACTCGCCGGGGTAATGATCGAGCGGCTCCCAAGCCGCATCGGTCATTACTACCGGAAAGCCAACCGCCGGGTCTAAAAAACGGTACCGGGATGATGCCTCTATAGCTAGAGGCATCATTCCGGTATAATCACGCAAAGCCAGCCGACGTAGGTCTACGTCACTGGTCGTAAAGTGGTTAATAAAAAAATAAATAAATAAATAAAAAACAGTGGCGATCGAATACCACCAAAAGAAAGCTTTATTTGTGTGAAAAAAGATAAATTTTCACTTTGTGCACAGCGTTGCATGACCGTGCAATTACCAGTTAAAGAAACGCAGTGCCCCATAGCAAAAAAATGTCCTGGTCATGAAGGGGGTAAAACCTTCCGGAGAGGAAGTGGTTAAAGTAAATGTGTTATGAGAAGGAAAATGTCCCAACAGGAACACAGACTGCAATAAAAACCTGACTGGGGCTCTAACTCTCCTGTACTCCGCCCAAAACTAAATAAAGTTGGACTTCAGGGCAGGCATATCAATGTGCCATGTGCTGAGACATCCCAAGTCTCCCGCTAGATGCGGGAGTGCCCCGCATGCGGCCTGCGGCTCTCTGACACCCACAAGTGCCGCGCGATGTCCCAGGTGCCGCTGAGTCTGTGTTTGTCTCAGCTGAGCTGTCAGAAGTGAGCCAATGCTTCCTGTATAGTTCCAGCTCCATCCTGACAGTCTGAGTGAGTCACAGGTGGAGTGATATCAAATGCATGCCGCCTGTGAGGAGATCGACCAATACAGGAAGCATTTTCCTCCAGCGCGGCGCCGCTCCTGAGTCCTTACACTCCCTCCGTTGAACTTGATGTCATCATACCAGCCAGCGGTACCCACAGCACATTACCAGCCAGCAGTACCAGCCTGAGCCAGCAGTACCCACAGCAGTACCAGCCAGCAGTATCCACAGCACAGTACCAGCCAGCAGTACCAACAGCAATACCAGCTAGTAGTACCCACCACAGTACCAGCCAGCAGTACCAGCTTGAGCCAGCAGTACCCACAGCAGTACCAGCCAGCAGTACCCAATGCACAGTACCAGCCAGCAGTACCAGCCTGAGCCAGCAGGACCACCCAGCAGTATCCACAGCACAGTACCAGCCAGCAGTACCCACAGCAATCCCAGCTAGCAGTACCAACAGCAGTACCAGCCAGCAGTACCCACAGCACAGTACCAGACAGCAGTACCCACAGTACAGTACCAGCCAGGAGTACCAGCCTGAGCCAGCAGTACCCACAGCAGTACCCACAGAACAGTACCAGCCAGCAGTACCCACAGCAGTACCAGACAGCAGTACCCACAGTACAGTACCAGCCAGGAGTACCAGCCTGAGCCAGCAGTACCTACAGCAGTACCAGCCAGCAGTACCCACAGAACAGTACCAGCCAGCAGTACCAGCCTGAGCTAGCAGTACCCACAGCAGTACTAGCCAGAAGTATCCACAGCACAGTACCAGCCAGCAGTACCCACAGCAATACCAGCCAGCGGTACAGACCAGCAGTACCTACAGCACAGTACAAGCCAGCAGTACCAGCCTGAGCCAGCAGTATCTACAGTAGTACCAGACAACAGTACCCACCAGCAGTACCAGCCAACAATATCAGCCTGAGCCCACCAGCAGTACCAGCCAGCTGTACCCACCAGTAGTACCAGTCAGCAGTACCCACCAGCAGTACCAGCCAGCAGTACCAGCCAGCAGTACCCACCAGCAGTACCCACCAGCAGTACCCGCCAGCAGTACAGTACCTGCCAGCAGTACCAGCCAGCATTTCCAACCAGCAGTACCCACCAACACTACCAGCCAGCAGTGCCCGCCAGCAGTACCAGCAAGCAGTACCAGACAGCATTTTCCACCAGCAGTACCAGCCAGCAGTACCAGCCAGCAGTACCCACCAGCATTTCCCACCAGCAGTACCAGCCAGCAGTACCAGCCAGCAGTACCCACCAGCATTTCCACCAGCAGTACCCACCAGCAGTACCAGCCTGCAGTAAAGCATAACTGTAAATATCCCAGCATGTGCAGTGTTTCTGACTCCTACCACCATCACCACTTCAAATCGCTGAAGTGGTCATGGTGGTTAGAGTGTTCCTTTAATATATCCCAGGAGAAGTAAACCTCTGGATACTGAATCCATTTCATTTCATTTCATTATCCTCTAGTTGTGTTAAATTGGTTGGGGGGGGGGGGGGGCACAGAGTGCCACCTCCCTGAAATGAGTTTTTGCAGGTTTGGATGTCTGAGTGCTGTATATATATATATATATATATATATATATATATATATACACACACATACACTCACAGGCCACTTTATTAGGTAAACCTGTTCAATTGTTTGGTAACGCAAATTGCTAATCAGCCAATCACATGGCAACAGTTAAAGGTTCAGGCTGGTGGTGTGGTGGTGTAATGGTGTAATGGTGTAATGGTGTGGGGGAGGGGGGGTAGTGGTTTGGGCTGGTGGTGTAATGGTGTGGGTGGGGTAGCGGTTAAGGTTGGTGGTGGTGGTGTAATGGTTCAGGCTGGTGGTGGTGGTGTAATGGTGTGGGGGAGGAGGGGGGGGGGTAACGGTTCAGGCTGATGGAAGTGGTGTAATGGTGTTGGGGGGGAAAGGGGGGGTAACGGTTCAGGCTGTTGGTGGTGTAATGGTGTGGGGGAGGAGGGGGGTAACGGTTCAGGGTGATGGAAGTGGTGTAATGGTATGGGGGAGGATGGGGGATAATGGTTCAGGCTGGTAGTGGTGTAATGGTGTGTGTGTGGGGGAGGGGGGTAATGGTTCAGGCTGGTGGTGTAATGGTGTGGGGGGGGGGGGGGTAATGGTTCAGGCTGGTGGTGTAATGGAGTGGGGGAGGGGGGTAATGGTTAAGGCTGGTACTGTAATGGTGTGTGGGGGGTAATGGTTTAGGCTGGTGGTGGTGGTGTAATGGTGTGTGTGGGGGGAGGGTTAATGGTTCAGGCTGGTGGTGGTGAGGGTGTAATGGTGTGAGGAAGGGGGGGTAATGTTTCAGGCTGGTGGTGGTGTAATGGTGTGGGGGGGTAATGGTCCAGGCTGGTGGTGTAATGGTGTGTGTTTGGGGGGGGGGGGTAATGGTTCAGGCTGGTGGTGTAATGGAGTGGGGGAGGGGGGTAATGGTTAAGGCTGGTGCTGTAATGGTGTGTGGGGGGGGGGGGGGGTAATGGTTCAGGCTGGTGCTGTAATGGTATGGGGGGGGTAATGGTTTAGGCTGGTGGTGGTGGTGGGGTAATGGTTCAGGCTGGTGGTGGTGGTGGGGTAATGGTTCAGGCTGGTGGTGGGGTAATGGTGTGGGAGGTCTTGGCACACTTTAGTCCCCTTAGTACCAACTGAGCATGGTTTACCCCCCACGTTTTGTTTCTGACCAGGTCCATCCCTTTAAGACTACGGTGTCCCCATCTTCTGATGGCTCCTCCCAGCAGGATAATGCACCATGTCACAAAGCTCCAATCATCTCACCACTGGTTTCTTCACCATGACAATGAGGTCACTGTCCTCCAATGGCCTCCCCACTCACCACATCTCATCCAATAGAGCAGCTTTGGGATGTGGTGGAACGGGAGATTGGCATCATGGATGTGCAGCCGACAAATCTGCAGCAACTGTGTAATGCTATCATGTCACTATGGAGGAAAATCTCTGAGGAAAGTTTCCCGCACCTTGTTGTATCTATGCCACCAAGAATAAAGGCAAAAGGGGGTCTAACCCGATACTAGTAAGGTGTATCTAATAAAGTGGCCGGTGAGTTGAGTTTCATCTCATCTGTACTTCCTGAATTCGAGGAACGATGTCCCTTTAAGCGGGGGAGCGATATTTGCCGGGCCCGCTAAGTGAATGTGACAGTGTGAAATATACACAATTTTTGGGTCATCTGAGTCGCGGAGGGCGGAGCCGTCAGGCGAGCGGCGGTAATAAATCTCTGTCAGGCGTTGTGGTCTGGTGACATTTTCTCCCCGATGTAAATTACGCCGCAGAAAAACCGCGCATTGCGAGCGGAGAACCTGGCCGGCGAGATACCTTCTGACGCTCAAAAACATTTCATCAGGAGCGGCGCGGCCCCTGGCACGGGCTGAGACGGGGCCCTATTCATCCTCCGCTCTCCGGGGAGCTCCTCCGAGGAATAACGCCAAAAATATTTCCTACTGCTTATTGTGGCTTCATCCCCAGAACGGGGAACAAAGAGGACCTGTTCCCTCCCCCCATCGCCCACAGGAGCTGACGCTCCGAGTCCAAACACGTCTCTCACCGATTGGACGTCTCATAGTTCCATCTCCAATTTCTGCAATCACTGAAACTCTTCATATCTGATTTATAATCTTCATTTCATAAATATAAAAGAAGGAAATCGCCGCTATTTGTGTGCATTGATCCATAAATACCCGGCAATTGTACACCCAGAACCGCCATTAGAAATCCTGGGGCCCCATACCACCCATCTGACAGGGCCCCATATCACACGTCTGACAGGGCCCCATATCACCTACTATACAGGGCCCCATATAACCTACTATACAGGGCCCCATATCAACTACTATACAGGGCCCCATATCACCTACTATACAGGGCCCCAAATCACCTACTATACAGGGCCCCATATCACCTACTATACAGGGCCCCAAATCACCTACTATACAGGGCCCCAAATCACCTACTATACAGGGCCCTATATCACCTACTATACAGGGCCCCATATCACTTACTATACAGGGCCCCATATCACTTACTATACAGGGCCCCATATTACCTTCTATACAGGGCCCCATATTACCTTCTATACAGGGCCCCATATTACCTTCTATACAGGGCCCCATATTACCTTCTATACAGGGCCCCATATTACCTTCTATACAGGGCCCCATATCACTTACTATACAGGGCCCCATATTACCTTCTATACAGGGCCCCATATCACCTACTATACAGGGCCCCATATTACCTTCTATACAGGGCCCCATATTACCTTCTATACAGGGCCCCATACCACCCATCTGACAGGGCCCCATATCACCTACTATACAGGGCCCCATATCACCTACTATACAGGGCCCCATATCACACGTCTGACAGGGCCCCATATCACCTACTATACAGGGCCCCATATCACCTACTATACAGGGCCCCATATCACCTACTATACAGGGCCCCAAATCACCTACTATACAGGGCCCCAAATCACCTACTATACAGGGCCCCAAATCACCTACTATACAGGGCCCCATATCACCTACTATACAGGGCCCCAAATCATCTACTATACAGGGCCCCATATCAACTACTATACAGGGCCCCATATCACCTACTATACAGGGCTCCAAATCACCTACTATACAGGGCCCCAAATCACCTACTATACAGGGCCCCATATCACCTACTATACAGGGCCCCATATCACCTACTATACAGGGCCCCATATCACCTACTATACAGGGCCCCATATCACACGTCTGACAGGGCCCCATATCACACGTCTGACAGGGCCCCAAATCACCTACTATACAGGGCCCCATATCACCTACTATACAGGGCCCCATATCACCTACTATACAGGGCCCCAAATCACCTACTATACAGGGCCCCAAATCACCTACTATACAGGGCCCCAAATCACCTACTATACAGGGCCCCAAATCACCTACTATACAGGGCCCCAAATCACCTACTATACAGGGCCCCATATCACCTACTATACAGGGCCCCAAATCATCTACTATACAGGGCCCCATATCAACTACTATACAGGGCCCCATATCACCTACTATACAGGGCTCCAAATCACCTACTATACAGGGCCCCAAATCACCTACTATACAGGGCCCCATATCACCTACTATACAGGGCCCCAAATCACCTACTATACAGGGCCCTATATCACCTACTATACAGGGCCCCATATTACCTACTATACAGGGCCCCATATCACTTACTATACAGGGCCCAATACCACCCGTCTGACAGGGCCCCATATCACCTACTATACAGGGCCCCATATCACCTACTATACAGGGCCCCATATCAACTACTATACAGGGCCCCAAATCATCTACTATACAGGGCCCCATATCACCTACTATACAGGGCCCCATATCACCTACTATACAGGGCCCCAAATCACCTACTATACAGGGCCCCAAATCACCTACTATACAGGGCCCCATATCACCTACTATACAGGGCCCCAAATCATCTACTATACAGGGCCCCATATCAACTACTATACAGGGCCCCATATCACCTACTATACAGGGCCCCAAATCACCTACTATACAGGGCCCCAAATCACCTACTATACAGGGCCCCAAATCACCTACTATACAGGGCCCTATATCACCTACTATACAGGGCCCCATATTACCTTCTATACAGGGCCCCATATCACCTACTATACAGGGCCCCAAATCACCTACTATACAGGGCCCCAAATCACCTACTATACAGGGCCCTATATCACCTACTATACAGGGCCCCATATTACCTTCTATACAGGGCCCCATATCACTTACTATACAGGGCCCCATATTACCTTCTATACAGGGCCCCATATCACCTACTTTACAGGGCCCCATATCACTTACTATACAGGGCCCCATATCACCTACTATACAGGGCCCCATATCACCTACTATACAGGGCCCCATATCAACTACTATACAGGGCCCCATATCAACTACTATACAGGGCCCCATATCACCTACTATACAGGGCCCCAAATCACCTACTATACAGGGCCCCAAATCACCTACTATACAGGGCCCCATATCACCTACTATACAGGGCCCCAAATCACCTACTATACAGGGCCCCATATTACCTTCTATACAGGGCCCCATATCACCTACTATACAGGGCCCCAAATCACCTACTATACAGGGCCCCATATCAACTACTATACAGAGCCCCATATCACCTACTATACAGGGCCCCATATCACCTACTATACAGGGCCCCAAATCACCTACTATACAGGGCCCTATATCACCTACTATACAGGGCCCCATATTACCTACTATACAGGGCCCCATATCACTTACTATACAGGGCCCAATACCACCCGTCTGACAGGGCCCCATATCACCTACTATACAGGGCCCCATATCACCTACTATACAGGGCCCCATATCAACTACTATACAGGGCCCCAAATCATCTACTATACAGGGCCCCATATCACCTACTATACAGGGCCCCATATCACCTACTATACAGGGCCCCAAATCACCTACTATACAGGGCCCCAAATCACCTACTATACAGGGCCCCAAATCACCTACTATACAGGGCCCCAAATCACCTACTATACAGGGCCCCATATCACCTACTATACAGGGCCCCAAATCATCTACTATACAGGGCCCCATATCAACTACTATACAGGGCCCCATATCACCTACTATACAGGGCCCCAAATCACCTACTATACAGGGCCCCAAATCACCTACTATACAGGGCCCCAAATCACCTACTATACAGGGCCCTATATCACCTACTATACAGGGCCCCATATTACCTTCTATACAGGGCCCCATATCACCTACTATACAGGGCCCCAAATCACCTACTATACAGGGCCCCAAATCACCTACTATACAGGGCCCTATATCACCTACTATACAGGGCCCCATATTACCTTCTATACAGGGCCCCATATCACTTACTATACAGGGCCCCATATTACCTTCTATACAGGGCCCCATATCACCTACTTTACAGGGCCCCATATCACTTACTATACAGGGCCCAATACCACCCGTCTGACAGGGCCCCATATCACCTACTATACAGGGCCCCATATCACCTACTATACAGGGCCCCATATCAACTACTATACAGGGCCCCATATCAACTACTATACAGGGCCCCATATCACCTACTATACAGGGCCCCAAATCACCTACTATACAGGGCCCCAAATCACCTACTATACAGGGCCCCATATCACCTACTATACAGGGCCCCAAATCACCTACTATACAGGGCCCTATATCACCTACTATACAGGGCCCCATATTACCTTCTATACAGGGCCCCATATCACCTACTATACAGGGCCCCAAATCACCTACTATACAGGGCCCCATATCAACTACTATACAGAGCCCCATATCACCTACTATACAGGGCCCCATATCACCTACTATACAGGGCCCCAAATCACCTACTATACAGGGCCCTATATCACCTACTATACAGGGCCCCATATTACCTACTATACAGGGCCCCATATCACTTACTATACAGGGCCCAATACCACCCGTCTGACAGGGCCCCAAATCACCTACTATACAGGGCCCTATATCACCTACTATACAGGGCCCCATATTACCTACTATACAGGACCCCATATCACTTACTATACAGGGCCCAATACCACCCGTCTGACAGGGCCCCATATCACCTACTATACAGGGCCCCATATCACCTACTATACAGGGCCCCATATCAACTACTATACAGGGCCCCATATCAACCACTATACAGGGCCCCATATCACCTACTATACAGGGCCCCAAATCACCTACTATACAGGGCCCCAAATCACCTACTATACAGGGCCCCAAATCACCTACTATACAGGGCCCTATATCACCTACTATACAGGGCCCCATATTACCTTCTATACAGGGCCCCATATCACCTACTATACAGGGCCCCAAATCACCTACTATACAGGGCCCCAAATCACCTACTATACAGGGCCCTATATCACCTACTATACAGGGCCCCATATTACCTTCTATACAGGGCCCCATATCACTTACTATACAGGGCCCCATATCACTTACTATACAGGGCCCCATATTACCTTCTATACAGGGCCCCATATCACCTACTATACAGGGCCCCATATCACTTACTATACAGGGCCCAATACCACCCGTCTGACAGGGCCCCATATCACCTACTATACAGGGCCCCATATCACTTACTATACAGGGCCCCATATTACCTACTATACAGGGCCCCATATCACTTACTATACAGGGCCCCATATTACCTTCTATACAGGGCCCCATATCACCTACTATACAGGGCCCCATATTACCTTCTATACAGGGCCCCATATTACCTTCTATACAGGGCCCCATACCACCCATCTGACAGGGCCCCATATCACCTACTATACAGGGCCCCATATCACCTGCCTGACAGGGCCCCATATCACCCGCCTGACAGGGCCCCATATCACCCGCCTGACAGGGCCCCATATCACCCGCCTGACAGGGCCCCATATCACCCGCCTGACAGGGCCCCATATCACCCGCCTGACAGGGCCCATATCACCTGCCTGACAGGGCCCATATCCCCTGCCTGACAGGGCTCATATTACCCATCTGACAGGGCCCCATATAACCCCCTGACAGGGCCCCATATCACCTACTATACAGGGCCCCATATTACCTACTATAAAGGGCCCCATATCACCTGTCTGACGGGCCCCATACCACCTGCCTACGATGTATCTTTCTCCTCCAGTCACAGAGAGAGAAAACAGTGACTGATCACTGTGATAGCCAATCAGAAGCTATCACAGTGATCAGGGGACCTTGATTTTCGAGTTCCCAATTTTTTGGTTCAGGGCCCGAGGCTCATGGTGGCCGCAGGACGCGCTCCCAGCACAAAGGGAGATACGCGAATATGAGGCCCCACAGAAAAATGGGGCACAGAAAAATGTGCGTCTTCTCGTGCGCACCACAGACCCGGAAGCACGAGATGACGCACAGGTACGTGATTTCGCACAGAAGGGCCAAAGCCGCACAGTATATGTACGTGGGGTGGTCAATAAGTGGATAATTGGTGACAACTTTGGAATCGTCTCGGTAACAATGGTGACCAGGAGAATTATGGAGGCTGAATCTTTCCAGCGGAGATACAGACAGTAATAAAAAAAACCTCCAAAAAGATTTATCCGGGGGGAACCGGGACTTTGAGAAGTATTCATTTACTAAGATGGAGAAGACACAATTCACCAAGTTCACCGGCTCTGGTGAGACCACCGGAAAGACCAAACATTGTCTTCCTAAACTCTTCACATTGTCTTCTGTCTATACAGAGGAGCATCAGACCTGTGACGGGAGTCACTTTGGTTGGGGGGATCCGTGGAACCCAGCTTACCATAGAAAGGTTGGGAAATCCCTCTCTAAGCTCCCTAGGTCCCTCTTATGAGTAGGTCACCTTGTGTCTATTAGGGGCACAGGCAGTGGCGGCCGGTGCGTTGGGGGCACAGGGGCGCCCCCTCCCCTATCCATGCGTCCGCACCCCTAATCTACATGTGGGGCACCGGACGCATGGAGTTCAATGGGGTTTTTTTCTTCTGAAGCACGTGATTAGAGCCAGAGGCTATAATAGGCTTCAGAAAAGGGTGGACCCGGGGCGCAGAGCACTGCACCCTGAGCCCACCCATTGTGTGACATTCATTCGCTATTGTGACACGGATCCTCCTCCTGGCCAAACAGGAAGCGGGTCCGAGGCCCATTTCCTGATTGGCCGAAAGGCGAACCTTTGCCATTGGCCAAGGAGGAGGAGGAGGAGAGACGCGGAGGACTGAGGACAAGCCGCCGCTGCATCAGGTAAGTGCACTGGTCTCTGCATGCTGTGGTCACTCAGTATTGATGGGGGCATGCTGTGGTCACTCTGCATTGATGGGGGCACGCTGTGGTCACTCTGCATTGATGGGGGCACGCTGGTCACTCTACATTGAAGGGGGCACACTGGTCACTCTGCATTGAAGGGGACACGCTGTGGTCACTCTACATTGAAGGGGGCACGCTGTGGTCACTCTGCATTGAAGGGGGCACGATGTGGTCACTCTGCATTGAAGGTGGCATGCTGTGGTCACTCTACATTGAAGGGGGGCACGCTGGTCACTCTGCATTGAAGTGGGCACGTTGTGGTCACTCTGCATTGAAGGGTGCATGCTGTGGTCACTCTGCATTGAAGGGGGCATGCTGTGGTCACTCTGCATTGATGGGGTCACGCTGTGGTCACTCTGCATTGAAGGGGGCATGCTGTGGTCACTCTGCATTGAAGGGAGCACGCTGTGGTCACTCTGCATTGAAGGGAGCACGCTGTGGTCACTCTGCATTGAAGGGAGCACGCTGTGGTCACTCTGCATTGAAGGGGGCATGCTATGGTTACTCTGCATTGATGGGGACACACTGTGGTCACTCTGCATTGATGGGGGCACGCTGTGGTCACTCTGAATTGAAGGGGGCACGCTGTGGTCACTCTGCATTGATGGGGGCACGCTGTGTTCACTCGGCATTGAAGGGGGCACGCTGTGGTTACTCTGCATTGAAGGGGGAATGCTGTGGTCACTCTGCATTGATGGGGGCATGCTGTGGTCACTCTGCATTGATGGGGGCACGCTGTGGTCACTCTGCATTAAAGGGGGCATGCTGCGATCACTCTGCATTGAAGGGGGCATGCTGTGATCACTCTGCATTGAAGGGGGCATGCTGTGGTCACTCTGCATTGAAGGGGGCACGCTGGTCACTCTGCATTGAAGGGGGCACTCTATGATCACTCTGCATTGAAGGGGGCACGCTGTGGTCACTCTGCATTGATGGGGGCACGCTGTGATCACTCTGCATTGAAGGGGGCACGCAGTGGTCACTCTGCATTGATGGGGGCATGCTGTGGGTACTCTGCATTGATGGGGACACACTGTGGTCACTCTGCATTGATGGGGGCACGCGGTGGTCACTCTGCATTGAAGGGGGCATGCTGTGGTCACTCTGCATTGATGGGGGCACGTTGTGGTCACTCTGCATTGATGGGGGCATGCTGTGGTCACTCTGCATTGTTGGGGGCATGCTGTGGTCACTCTGCATTGAAGGGGGCACGCTGGTCACTCTGCATTGAAGGGGGCAAGCTGGTCACTCTGCATTGAAGGGGGCACACTATACTTTGATTACTGAAGGCCCCTTTCACTTTTTTGTGACTTCAAAGTCATCCAATTTTTTGCCGCGTTTTTTGCCGCAAAGCAATGCCTATTACATTTTTCTGTTTGCACCCCACCCCCCCAAAAAAAAATGTTGAGCACCAGCCGCCACTGGGAACAGGGTGACCAAGGAAATAATGGACAACTACTTGGTGGACACTGAGAATGTGGTTTTGATTGCTTCATATAGGAGAGTAATATTTGTCCACAATATCCCTCAAGAAATATATGATACATAAATTCCACTGTATCAGAATGATGGAACATTGTGTGAGCTTTGCCTCATAGACTGTTGTAGATCGTTGCCATGAAGTCTGTGACTTCTGAATGGTCGGGGCGTTGCTTGGATGTGGATTCCAGGTTCTTCAATGTAGGAGATGGACAGTCTGTTACTGGTGGTCTCCTGCTATTGTCTTTGTATTAAGGTGCGATGTGTTTACACTTATAATATTGTGTATTGTACTTCATGAGCTTGATGACGGCAAGTCTGCTATTTAATTAGCATCAAGTAAATTAAATCACTGTCATCTATTAGTTGCTAGTGGGAAAGTAGAATACTGTTTGTGTTGGTTGTTCCTTAGATATTTCTTTTTATTCAATGTTAGGTAAACTCACAATTTATCTATGAAGGACAGTACTTAGGGAATTATGATGTTAACTACTGTATACTATACGATGAAGTTTACACTTGTTTTGTTTTGTTTATCTCTATAGAAGATATTGATTGGCCCAATTGACATTCTCAGGTGTCAGGCTGAAGGCTGAGGTGACGAGAGGGCTCCCCTTGCGGCTGAGTGCGGAGTACCCCTGGAGATGGTGACAGAGGGTGCCATGCCCAAAGGTGCAGGGGTTGCCTGCAGGTGTAGCTGCTTGAAGAATCAGATCCCTGGTGGAGAAGGTGGTAACAACCAATAGATCTCTGGAAATGCAGGCAGGTTAAAGCAAAGCAAGGTCCGTAGCCAGGCCGAGGGTCAAACACTGGAGGTCAATCAGGAACAGAGGCAGGTAGAGTAGTCGGGATCAAGCCGGGGTCAAACACGGGAAGGCAATCAGAAATGGGCAGGAGCAAGTCCGTAAAGCAAGCCGGGTTCAGAGACAGGAGAGAAGCCAGAGCAGGTCAGGGATAAGCCGGGTCGGTAACTGGTAATCAAGCTGAAGTTCAAGGCACAGGGTACTAGCTGAAGATAATCCAGCAATGAGTGATAGCCTGTGCTGACTTTATATAGGCCAGTGGATGCTGGTAATTAGGACATACCGCGGCGAACGCCAATGCGCCTTAGCGTACGCCTGCGCCATTTTGGGCATTGGCGTATTTGCCAGTTCTCCTCGAACCTCTTCCCTGACAAACATGTTCCTGAAGAAGCGCTAGGGTGCAAAACATGTATAATCCATTGTCATATTCAATGTCACCCTGTCGATGTTGGTGTCCCACCGCCCTTGAATGCTTCCCACCCGGGGGTTGGGGCACACGTACTAGGTTTTTGGGGGTTATTTCTGTCTACATCGACTTTAAGGGTGAATTCCAGGGCTGTTCTATGCTGGAGAAGGTTTGGTTTACTGTCAATATGTTGTCACATTTGTCTTTTACTGTTGTTATTGTGATATTGTGCCACTAAAGTCCATCCTGTTACTCTATATTAATCAAACTGTTCCTTAGATATGTTAATTATATTTCTGTATTCAATTTCATCTGCATATGATAATGTAATCAGGCACCTGACCTGGTGGGGTATATATTCGGTGTGAGTTTGTTCAATAAATGTTCCAGATCTTATACAAACTATTCTCGGCTAGTTTAGTATGGGGGCGGCTAGAATATCTGATATCTATGTTCAAGACTGAAGGAAGCGGTGTTCTGACGGAAGCGCACAAGCACATTGTGGGATCGCGGTTCTGTTACAAGACCAATGGTGAAAAAGTCAGAGCAGCTTTAACTACTTGCCGACTGCCCGCTGCAGATATACTGTGGCAGGCTGGCTCAGCTGCGCGAACCGTCGTTTCTGTACGGCATTTTGCGGGAGCGCTCCTGGGGACACGCTCGTGCCTCCATTAGCCAGTGGGGAAGCTGATTCACGGGACCGGCAGGCCGCGATTGCCGCCAGGTACCTGCGATTGCTCCCCATGGAGAGAGAACGGCGGTCTTCTGTTGTAAACACTGCAGACTGTTGTTCTCTCAGGAATCAATACAGAGCTCCTGTGATCCTTCTATTTAGGAACACAGATCTCTGTGTTGATTCCACAAGCCCATCCCCCTCACAGTTAGAAAGCACCCCCTAGGGACACATTTAACCCTTTGATCGTCCCTGGTGTAAACCACTTCCCTGCCAGTGTCATTAGTACAGTAACAGTCCATATTTTTAGCATTGATTACTGTAGTAATATCACTGGTCCCCCCAAAAATGTCAGTTAGGGGTCCAATTTGTCCGCCGCAATGTCGCAGTCCCGATAAAAATTGCAGATCGCTGCCATTACTAGTAAAAAAATAAATAAATAAATAGAAATGACATAAATCTTTCCCCTAGGTTGTAGATACGATAACTTTTACGCAAACCAATCAAAATACGCCTTTTGCGATTTTTTTTTTTACCAAAAATATGTAGCAGAAAACAAATTGGCCTAAAAGGATGAAAAAAAAAATTGATTTATACATTTTTTTATTGGGAATGTTATATAGCAGAAAGTGAAAAATATAGTTGTCTTCAGAATTGTCGCTCCTTTTTTGTTTATAGCGCAATAAAAAAAAAAAAAAAACGCACAGGTGATCAAATACCACCAAAAGAAAGCCCTATTTGTGAGAAAAAAGGGCATCAATTTTATTTAGGTACAGCGTCACACGACCGCGCAATTTTCAGTTAAAGTAACGCAGTGCAGAATCGCAAAAAATTACCTGGTCATTAAGGGAGCAAATTCTTCCGGTCCAGAAGTGGTTAAGGTGTGATGTGTTTACACTTATAATAATGTGTGTTGTACTTCATGAGCTCGATGACGGCAAGTCTGCTAGTTAAATAGGTCAAGTTAATTAGATCACTGTCATCTATTAGTCGCTAGTGGGAAAGTAGAATACTGTTTGTGTTGATTGTTCCTTAGATATGTTAATTATAATTCTGTACATAATTTCATCTGCATTTGATAATGTAATCAGGCACCTGACCTGGTGGGGTATATATTTGGTGTGAGTTTGTTCAATAAATGTTTCAGAACTTATACAAGCTGTTCTTGGCTAGTTTTGTATGGGGGCGGCTGTAATATCTGAAATCTATGTTCAAGACTGAAGGAAGTGGTATACTGACGGAAGACCCACAAGCACATTGTGGGGTCGCAGTTCCGTTACAAGACCAATAGTAAAAAAGTCAGAGTAGCTTTAATGATTCCCCTTATAATCAAATAAAACACTGAACGCGTTTCGGAAGCCAAAAACACTTCCCCTTCATCAGGGCTTGAATATTGCATGTGGTTAAAGGATTCAAAAAGGAAGCATCACCTTTATTATGTCACTTCTCTGGAGATACACTATATTGTCAAAAGTATTGGGACGCCTGCCTTTACACACACATGAATTTTAATGGCATCCCAGTCTTAGTCCGGAGGGATCAATATTAAGTTGGCCCACCCTTTGCAGCTATAACAGCTTCAACTCTTCTGGGAAGGCTGTCCACAAGGTTTAGGGGTGTGTCTATGGGAATGTTTGACCATTCCTTCAGAAGCACATTTGTGAGGTCAGGCACTGATGTTGGAAGAGAAGGCCTGGCTCGCAGTCTCTGCTCTAATTCACCCCAAAGGTGTTCTATCGGGTTGAGGTCAGGACTCTGTGCTGGGCAGTCAAGTTCCTCCACCCCAAACTCGCTCCTCCATGTCTTTATGGACCTTGCTTTGTGCACTGGTGCGCAGTCATGTTAGAACAGGAAGGGGCCATCCCCAAACTCCTCCCACAAAGTTGGGAGCATGAAATTGTCCAAAATGTCTTGGTATGCTGACACCTTAAGAGTTCCCTTCACTGAAACTAAGGGGCCAAACCCAACCCCTGAAAAACAACCCCACACCATAATCCCCCCTCCACCAAATGATTTGGACCTGTGCACAAAGCAAGGTCCATAAAGACATGGATGAGCGAATTTGGGGTGGAGGAACTTGACTGGCCTGACCTCAACGAAATAGAACACCTTTGGGATGAATGAGAGTGGAGACTACGAGCCAGGCCTTCTCATCCAACATCAGTGCCTGACCGACCTCACAAATGTGCCTCTGGAAGAATGGTCAAACATTCCCATAGACACTCCTAAACCTTGTGGACAGCCTTCCCAGACGAGTTGAAGCTGTTATAGCTGCAAAGGGTGGGCCAACTCAATATTGAACCCTACGGACTAAGACTGGGATGTCATTAAAGTTCCTGTGTGTGTAAAGGCCGGCGTCCCAATACTTTTGACAATATAGTGTACGTCATATATCAGTGTTCTTTGGCCTCATCCAATATCCAAGCCATGATGAATAGTGAGTGCGCTCCTGAAATGCTTTGTAATATGTCCCTTTGATGGATCAATAAAGCTACTTGGACCCTTTCACCATTTGGTGGGACGCTCCTGTTGCGTTTTTCCATTTTGAGTATTAAAAATATGACAGGGGTTCCAACCCCTCACCAATCCATCCAAAAAAATAAAAAATTGCGTTAGAGACACAAGAACGTGAAGAAGGTTTGAGAATTTTCATGCGTCTCGTTCAGTCCGCTCTCCTGAGCAGCGGCTTTGAACTGGTTAAGAGGTTTCCAGTATAAATAGCTCAGTTGGGATCGTTTACTTGACCCCCTCCCCCATCACAAGGGCACTTTTCAGCGGGTTTACAGAGCCAGATTGTACGCCGTGCCAGGCACCCCGGCCACCAGCGAGGCCCAACTTTATTTTCATAAACTCTTCACATCGTTTTATGTGAAACTGAGAAACGGAGCGACTCCGACTCTCTGCAGCTTCATAGGCCAAGGCTGGAGATAAAGGGGAACACAAGGGGAACGACTAGGGGAACGACTAATGGAACACAAGGGGAACGACTAGGGGAACGACTAATGGAACACAAGGGGAACGACTAGGGGAACGACTAATGGAACACAAGGGGAACGACTAAGGGAACACAAGGGGAACGACCAGTGGCGGCCCGTGCATAGGGGGCGCCAGGGCGCCGCCCCCCCTAAAAAAAATGAAAAAAAAATGACAAAAAGAACAATAAAGTTCTGAAAAAAAAAATCGGTTCGCCGGCCTATGTGGTGGCTAAAGGGGGGGTGGGGTTTACGACCCAGAAGAGGCGCCGATTAGCTGGCTTCTGGGGGAGTAACCTGGGCGCAGGAAAGAGCGCTTGGCCACCCCCACCTTCGTGATATCCTGGCTGTGATTGGTCCAGTCTCCAGCCTGGGCCAATCATCATCCAGGACATCCGATCGCTGACGTCGCAATGGGGGCAGTGCCGGTGCGTGCGTCAGTCACGCACCGTCACCGCTTTCCGCCGCCCGGACCGATCGGAAAGACAGAAGACTGAAGAGGACGAGACGAGCAGCGCTGTGGACGGTTCCCAGAATCCCGCCATCCCGCCGCCGTCAGAAGGTAAGTGATTGAAGCCGACCTGTGCCATGCCTATACCATCACCTGTGCCATGCCTGTGCTATCACCTGTGCCATGTCTGTGCCATCACCTGTGCCATGCCTATGCCATCACCTGTGCCATGCCTGTGCCATCACCTGTGCCATGCCTATACCATCACCTGTGCCATGCCTGTGCCATCACCTGTGCCATGCCTATGCCATCACCTGTGCCATCATCTGTGCCATGCCTATACCATCACCTGTGCCATGCCTGTACCATCACCTGTGCCATGCCTGTACCATCACCTTTGCCATGCCTGTGCCATGCCTATACCATCACCTGTGCCATGCCTGTACCATCACCTGTGCCATGCCTATACCATCACCTGTGCCATGCCTATATCATCACCTGTGCCATGCCTATACCATCACCTGTGCCATGCCTGTACCATCACCTGTGCCATGCCTATACCATCACCTGTGCCATGCCTATACCATCACCTGTACCATGCCTGTACCATCACCTGTGCCATGCCTATTCCATCACCTGTGCCATGCCTGTACCATCACCTGTGCCATGCCTATACCATCACCTGTGCCATGCCTGTACCATCACCTGTGCCATGTCTATACCATCACCTGTGCCATGCCTATATCATCACCTGTGCCATGCCTATACCATCACCTGTGCCATGCCTATACCATCACCTGTGCCATGCCTGTACCATCACCTGTGCCATGCCTATACCATCACCTGTGCCATGCCTATACCATCACCTGTACCATGCCTGTACCATCACCTGTGCCATGCCTATACCATCACCTGTGCCATGCCTGTACCATCACCTGTGCCATGCCTATACGATCACCTGTACCATGCCTGTGCCATGCCTGTGCCATGCCTATACCATCACCTGTGCCATGCCTGTACCATCACCTGTACCATGCCTGTACCATCACCTTTGCCATGCCTGTGCCATGCCTATACCATCACCTGTGCCATGCCTGTACCATCACCTGTGCCATGCCTATACCATCACCTGTGCCATGCCTGTACCATGACCTCAAAGTCACGCAATTTTTTTACCGCGTTTTTTGCCGCGAAGCAATACCTATTACATTTTTCTTTTTGCGCCCCCCCAAAAATTTTGAGCACCAGCCGCCACTGGGAATGACTAGGGGAACACAAGGGGAACGACTAGGGGAACGACTAGGGGGAACACAAGGGGAACGACTAGGGGAACGACTAGGGGAACGACCAGGGGAACACAAGGGGAACACAAGGGGAACGACTAGGGGAACGACCAGGGGAACACAAGGGGAACACAAGGGGAACGACTAGGGGGAACACAAGGGGAACGACCAGTGGTGTATTTTTGTTTTGTGCTGCCCTAGGCAAAACTAATATTGGGCGCCCCCCTCAACCTCCTATGTAAACTTGCCCCACTCCTTCCTTTTTTAATGGATGGGACTCCCGCCAACATTGAAGGACTGCAAGTTCCAGCATGAGCCCCTGAGAGCTCACGAGAGGGGGGTGAGAGGGAGTGAGAGAAAGAGGAGGGATTAGAGAGAAGAGAGAGGGGGGGTGTGAGGGAGAAAGGGGGGATGAGAGAGAGAGAGAGAGAGGGGGGGGGATGAGAGAGAGAGAGGGGGATGAGAGAGAGAGAGGGGGGGAGAGAGAGGGGGAGGGATGAGAGAGGGGATTAGAGACAGAAGGGGTGGGGTGATAGAGAGAGAGAGAGGAGATGAGAGAGGGGGGGTAAGAGAGAGAGGGGGGTGAGATAGAGAGAGGGGGGATGAGAGATAGAGGGGGGGGGTGAGAGAGAGAAGGGGGGATGAGAGATAGAGAGAGAGAGGGGGGATGAGAGAGAAAGGGAGGATGAGAGAGAGAGAGAGAGAGAGAGAGAGAGAGAGGGGGATGAGAGAGAGAGGGGGATGAGAGAAAGAGAGAGGGGGTGAGAGAGAGAGAGGGGGGGTGAGAGAGAAGGGGGTTGAAAGAGAGAGAGAGGGGGTGAGAGAGGGAGAGAGAGAGAGAGAGAGAGAGAAAAGGGGGTGAGAGATAAAGAAAGAGAGAGAGAGAGAGGGGTGAGAGAGAGAGAGAGAGGGGTGAGAGAGAGAGAGAGAGGGGGGGAGGTGAGAGAGAGAGAGAGAGAGAGAGAGGCAGCTCTAGCAATCAGTGGCCAATAGAGTCTAAGGTGGAGGGGGTGGCTTTTTTGACACCCCCCTGCAAAGTGCTGCCCTAGGCCTGGGTCTTGTTGGCCTAGGCCAAAATACAGCACTGGGAACGACTAGGGGAACGACCAGGGGAACACAAGGGGAACACAAGGGGAATGACTATGTGAACGACTAGGGGAACAACTATGGGAACGACTAGGGGAACACAAGGGGAACGACTAGGGGAATGACTAAGGGAACACAAGGGGAATGACTAGGGGAACACAAGGGGAACGACTAGGGGGAACACAAGGGGAATGACTAGAGGAACACAAGGGGAACGACTAGGGGAACACAAGGGGAACGACTAGGGGAACACAAGGGGAACGACTAGGGGAACGACTAAGGGAACACAAGGGGAATGACTAGGGGAACACAAGGGGAACGACAAGGGGAACAACTAGGGGAACACAAGGGGAACGACTAGGGGAACACAAGGGGAACGACTAGGGGAACACAAGGGTAGCGACTAGGGGAACACAAGGGGAACGACAAGGGGAACACAAGGGTAGCGACTAGGGGAACACAAGTGGCCAATAGAGTCTAAGGTGGAGGGGGTGGCTTTTTTGACACCCCCCTGCAAAGTGCTGCCCTAGGCCTGGGTCTTGTTGGCCTAGGCCAAAATACAGCACTGGGAACGACTAGGGGAACGACCAGGGGAACACAAGGGGAACACAAGGGGAATGACTATGTGAACGACTAGGGGAACGACTATGGGAACGACTAGGGGAACACAAGGGGAACGACTAGGGGAATGACTAAGGGAACACAAGGGGAATGACTAGGGGAACACAAGGGGAACGACTAGGGGGAACACAAGGGGAATGACTAGAGGAACACAAGGGGAACGACTAGGGGAACACAAGGGGAACGACTAGGGGAACACAAGGGGAACGACTAGGGGAATGACTAGGGGAACACAAGGGGAACGACTAGGGGGAACACAAGGGGAATGACTAGAGGAACACAAGGGGAACGACTAGGGGAACACAAGGGGAACGACTAGGGGAACACAAGGGGAACGACTAGGGGAATGACTAGGGGAACACAAGGGGAACGACAAGGGGAACAACTAGGGGAACACAAGGGGAACGACTAGGGGAACACAAGGGGAACGACTAGGGGAACACAAGGGTAGCGACTAGGGGAACACAAGGGGAACGACAAGGGGAACACAAGGGTAGCGACTAGGGGAACACAAGGGGAACGACAAGGGGAACAACTAGGGGAACACAAGGGGAACGACTAGGGGAACACAAGGGGAACGACTAGGGGAACACAAGGGTAGCGACTAGGGGGGAATGAGAGAATGGTGAACAATCGGACAGACGGAAGCTGCAGAATCTTCTTCACGTCGGTGCTGGCCTCATAGGAGAATCTGGTCCACTGCTTTCAGTAGGGAATGAGATGAGGGCGGGGGGGGGGGGGGTGATTTTGGTTAGATTTACTTTGTAGAGAAAATAATTTCATTGTTGGCAATTTGATTTCACTTGTGCCACTTACATGAATTAAAAAAAAAAAACTACTTTTTTCCTTTATTAACCACTTCTGGACCGGAAGGATTTGCCCCCCTTAATGACCAGGCCATTTTTTGCGATTCGGCACTACTTTACTTTAACGGACAATTGCGCGGTCCTGCGACGTTGCACCCAAATAAAATTGATGTCTTTTTTTCCCCACAAATATAACTTTCTTTCGGTGGTATTTGATCACCTCTGCGATTTTTATTTTTTTTTGCACTATAAACAAAAAAAGAGCGACAATTCTGAAAAGAAAAAACAATATTTTTCACTTTCTGCTATATAACATTCTAAAAAAAAAAATGTAAAAATCAAATTTTTTTCATCCTTTTAGGCCAATTCGTATTCTGCTACATATTTGTGGTAAAACAAACTAGGGTAAAAATTTATGTCATTTTTATTTATTTATTTTTTTTTTTACTAGTTATGGTGGCAATCAGGGATTTTTAGTGGACTGCGACATTGCGGTGGACAGATCGGACACCTAACTGACATTATTTGGGGGGACCAGTGACATTACTACAGTAATCAGTGCTAAAAATATGCTCTGTCACTGTAATAATGACACTGGCAGGGAAGGGGTTAACCTAGGGGGTGATCAAATGGTTAAATGTAAGCCTAGGGGGTGTTTATTTACTGTGGGGGTAGGGACTTGTGAAATGAACATAAGGACATGTGTTCCTATATAGAAGGCGCTCTGTAATCTCTCCAGAGAGAACAACGGTCAGCTGTGTTTACAATAGCTGACCGTCCTTCTCTCTCAGCGGGGAGCGATTGCAGGTTCCCGGTGGGAATTGCGGCCTCCGGCCCCATGCATCGGCATCCCCGCTGCCTAGTGGGGGCAGGAGCGCGCCCCCGGCGGTGCACACTCGCCTCCCAGCACCAATCGCGCAACCGACTTAGGGCTATGTCGGTTTGCGCAGCAGGGCCAGCCTGCCGCAGTAAATGTGCAGCAGGCGGTCCAGAAGCTATTAAAGCAGGGGTGTCAAACTCAATTTAATCGCGGGCCGCATCAGCATTATGATTGCCCTCAAAAGGGCCGGTTGTATCTGTAAGACTAGATGTCAAAAGCATCCCCTACCCTTACATAAGACGTCAAGAGCCTCTGCACCATCAAAAGTGGAGTCCCCCACCCTCCCTTAAATCACAGTGCACCTCCCTTACCTTGTGGTGCTCCTGGGAAGAAGCTGGAGGCATTGCTGGAAAGCAGAAAGTATAAGGTCTGGAGGAAGACTGGAGCTCTCCTGCAGCTACAGGAGAGGTGCGAGGGCCACATAAAATGGCCTGGAGGGCCGGATTCGGCCCGCGGGCCTTGTGTTTGACACCTGTGTATTAAAGGATTTTTCTTTTTTTTTTTGGTGTATTTAAACTACTTTAATTTATGTCATTTAAGTATTCTTTGTATTAGTCATTTCTCTTTTTTTTTTTTTTTTTTTTTTGTGTTTGATTACATTTTTTATTAATTATATATTTTATATAATACATAAACTTTATCCTATACATTTTTTATTTCACTTTGTGTTACTCTTTTTTTCTGTGAAAAAAAAAAAACATAAAATAAAAAGCATTTAATTAAAGCCAAATGTACGTTTAACATTAAAAAGGTTGTTTAAAAAAAAATGATTTATTAAGGTGCATATGGGACATAAAATTAAAGTGGTTGTAAAACCCCCAAAAAAATAATGAAAAAAAAAAAAAAAGAAACCCTGTAAGACAAAGGCATAATGAAGCTGTGCATCGCATACTAGCTCATTACGAAATACTTACCTTACAAGGAAGCCCCCGCAGTGCCACCCTCTCAGTAGGGACACGGTCTACATGTTTGGCCGTCCTGCTTCCTGGTTCGTGTCCTCCAGCCATCTGATTGGCCGGAGGCACGATGACATCACTCCCGTGGTGGCCGTTCCTTCAGAGCGCATGCGCTAGTGATGTCATAGGCTGCATTAAAAGTAAATTTCTTCTACACAGTGCAACTTTAGGAGATATTTACAGTACCTATAGGTAAGCCTTATCATAGGCGCACCTATAGGTACAAGTTATAAGAGAGGGTTTACAACATCTTTAATGGGGGGCCATTGCCGTATGTTGGTACCATTGGATATTTGGTGCTGGGGGTTCCACTGGACACCTTTGCTGCCATTTAAAGAGGGGTGGGATCCCTCCAGGTATACCTGCCCTCAATCTATATATATTTATCTATATATCTATATGTATATATAGATATAGATATAGATATCAATATAGATATATATATAACTATATATATATATATATATATATATATATATATATATATACATATATATATATATATATATATATATATATATATATATATATATATATATGTGTGACGAGACCAGTCTCGCCACATTGCATTGGAGGAGCCTGGTTGCCCGCCTGCTGCCTTTGGACTATGGACCAGACTTTAAAAGACTTTGGCTCCATGGCGATTAAACTGTATTCGTGGGGTCTGAGTGCCATTCACCTAATAATGTGCACTCAGACCTGAGCTATCTGGGGATATGTGACATGTCTATGTTTAATGTATAAAAAGTAACTTTATATATTTTAAAGCATAATACTGTATTTGGGTCCCCATGTGGATAATGGAGTCTTGCCTCTCTCCTGGAAGCTAAAACGTATTCCTGTAAACTGTAAGGAACAGGAAGCCAACTCCTAATATGGGCATTACAGGAAGTTCTGAGGAGACGGGCGGTCTATTGACACTCAGAGTGATGTGTATTGAGGGCTCGTTAGGGAACCATTGTTCTGTGTCTGACTGTTGTGTGCATTGATTGCCCCCTGGGGCTTCTGTCTCCTTGCATTGGTCAAAGCTATCTGACCAATCACTATTGACTCATTCTCAAGCCCTCATTTGCATATGCTGGAGAGGACCTTAGTGAGAACTGCAAGTACTTTACAATTGACCAATGGGAAAGCGGTTGTTGGGGGAAGGATGTTCCAATTTCTGTATAAAAGTGTGCTCTGTTCTTCCAATAAATGTTGTTCCTGTTTTACCCTCATCTCGGAGCTTTGTCTCGTTATTGGGGGAATCTGCTGCAGGGATTGCTATGGTCTTCCATACTCCCTTAGAGAATCACTAAGCTCTTGTAAGAGCTTGTGTAGAGCTTGTTCGTGCTGCACTCTCTGGGGAAAGAGAGGTTCACCCACAGGAACCTGGGGCCTTGTCGTTGGTCCAGGGTGGGTAGGAGATGCCAAGACCCTAACCAAGCTGTGGCGGTTCGTGGAGTCTGGAGTGCTTACGGTGTCTGGTGGAGTGCTTGGAGCCCTCGGGAAGCACTAGGAGCATCTGTCAACGGAGGTACCTGCTCAGGGGTGCCCTGTTCCATAACAATTGGTGGCAAGCGGCGTGATCGTTCCCACAGCCAGAAGGACAGCTACAGGAGACACCATTCCGTGGATTTACAAGTTGGGGGCAACGCATGTCTCAGTACAGCAACCCTTAAAGCAACAGGATGGAACCAGCAGTGGAGTACAGATATTCTCTGAAAGAATATGACCGTATGGTGTGGTTACGGCTGAACTTCTTCGGACCCAATCCACTGGAGAGATCCAAGCGGTTCGTGAAGAACTTAGTGTTCGGGACTCTGCTAGACAGGGCAGAGAGAGAGGGCCAGCTGGCACGTTGGGAGGAACTCCAGCGGCAGGTACAGTTAAGGGAAGAGGAGAACCCAGTCTCCATTCCCCAGCGGCAGCCTGATTTATTGGGAATTGGGAGCCCAGTCTCCATTCTCCAGCGGCAGGCTGAGTTACAGGGGGCAGAGGTAGTTGTTCCTGCCCCCCAGCAGCAGAGTTATATGCCGGGAAGGCAGTGTGAAGTACAGGGAGAGGAGAGCAGTGTCCTCCCTCCCCAGCGGCAGCGTGATTTTTTGGGAATTGGGAGCCCAGTCTCCATTCCCCAGCGGCAGTGTGATGTGCCCTGAATTGGGAGCCCAGGCTCCATTCCCCAGCAGGAGATACAGCAGGGAATTGGGAGCCCAGTCTCCATTCCCCAGCGGCAGAGTATCCTACAGGGAATAGAGAGCCCAGTCTCCTTTCCCCAGCAACAGGACACTGTATTGGGAGCAGAGACAGTCGGTCTCCCTCCCCAGGGGCTGGAAGTATATTTGGAAGAGGAGCTTGTTACCCCCTCTCCCCATTGGCAGAGTGATATCCAGGGAATTGGGAGCGCAGTCTCCATCCCTCAGCGGCAGATTGAGTTACAGGGGGCAGACACAGTTGGTCCTGTCCCCCAGCGGCAGATTGAGCTATTGGGAATTGGGAGCCCAGTCTCCATCCCACAGCAGCAGCTTAACATACCAGGGGGAGACAGTAAGCCCCCCAACAGTGCAGATGGGACCGTGGTCTCTGCACTCACAGCACAGGGGGTAGGGACAGTCGGTCCTGACCCCCAGCAACAGGGCTGTTTAGCCAAAGGGGAGAAAGTCGGTCTCCCCCTCCAACAACCCGTCTCCAACCAGGCTACTTCTGTGGTAGCGCTGGCACCAGGGCAGAGTACCGCTGGTCTCTGCCCACTCAGCAACCCACCAAGGCAGTCTGCCAGTCTCCCACACAGCCAAGGTGAGGCACCTGGACATAAACAAATTTCTCTTCTACCCAGGTGTAGTAGCCAGTTCTTTTGGGTGGGCTGTACTGCTGTTTCTGTTTTGTGGGTGGGCTGCTGGACTAACAAGGGCACTGACCGGCAGAAGGTCAGGTACCCTGTTAGTCTTTTTGGAAAGGGGGAGAGATGTGACGAGACCAGTCTCGCCACATTGCATTGGAGGAGCCTGGTTGCCCGCCTGCTGCCTTTGGACTATGGACCAGACTTTAAAAGACTTTGGCTCCATGGCGATTAAACTGTATTCGTGGGGTCTGAGTGCCATTCACCTAATAATGTGCACTCAGACCTGAGCTATCTGGGGATATGTGACATGTCTATGTTTAATGTATAAAAAGTAACTTTATATATTTTAAAGCATAATACTGTATTTGGGTCCCCATGTGGATAATGGAGTCTTGCCTCTCTCCTGGAAGCTAAAACGTATTCCTGTAAACTGTAAGGAACAGGAAGCCAACTCCTAATATGGGCATTACAGGAAGTTCTGAGGAGACGGGCGGTCTATTGACACTCAGAGTGATGTGTATTGAGGGCTCGTTAGGGAACCATTGTTCTGTGTCTGACTGTTGTGTGCATTGATTGCCCCCTGGGGCTTCTGTCTCCTTGCATTGGTCAAAGCTATCTGACCAATCACTATTGACTCGTTCTCAAGCCCTCATTTGCATATGCTGGAGAGGACCTTAGTGAGAACTGCAAGTACTTTACAATTGACCAATGGGAAAGCGGTTGTTGGGGGAAGGATGTTCCAATTTCTGTATAAAAGTGTGCTCTGTTCTTCCAATAAATGTTCCTGTTTTACCCTCATCTCGGAGCTTTGTCTCGTTATTGGGGGAATCTGCTGCAGGGATTGCTATGGTCTTCCATACTCCCTTAGAGAATCACTAAGCTCTTGTAAGAGCTTGTGTAGAGCTTGTTCGTGCTGCACTCTCTGGGGAAAGAGAGGTTCACCCACAGGAACCTGGGGCCTTGTCGTTGGTCCAGGGTGGGTAGGAGATGCCAAGACCCTAACCAAGCTGCGGGGGTTCGTGGAGTCTGGAGTGCTTACGGTGTCTGGTGGAGTGCTTGGAGCCCTCGGGAAGCACTAGGAGCATCTGTCAACTGAGGTACCTGCTCAGGGGTGCCCTGTTCCATAACAATATATATATATATATATATATATATATATATATATATAAATACATGCTCCTACTATGAATGTAATAAGATGCATATGAGGCATGTAAAGCCAATTACAAGCTTAAAATAGAAAAGTTAAAAAATAAAGTCGTTTTCTTGAACCTCTTTATACTTGCTCATGAATCTTTACTAACCGACACGTTTATGACTATGTTACATACATTATGTTATTTGTATTGTACATTTGTATCGTGTAATTGTAACTTAATTTTACAATAAAAGTTTATTATTGTGGAAAAAACACAAAAACACAAAAACAATGAAAAAAAACACAAAAACAATGAAAAAAACAACCATAAAATAATAATAAATAGTAATAATAACTATTATAATTATAATAAATAATAACAAATAAAGGGCATTTAATGCCAACTGCACCCTTAAAACAAGAAAGTTTTTTTTTTTTAATCTAAAACACTGAGGGTAATATGGAGCATTTAAAAGTATTTGTACCCTTAAAAAAAAAAGAGTAAAAAATAAATAAATTAAGGAAATAAGGTGCATGCAGGGCATGTAAGCTTAAAATCAATACAGGTTTAAAATAAGGTAAAAAATGATTCTATGTATTACTTTCATCTGTATTGCAAAAACTGTTACCCAAACTCGACATGTTTTGAAGTTCGAACATGACACATTTGTTTCATGTTTTGTATCCTGTTAATTTTGTTGATTTCAGATTGTGTAATTACTTATTTTTCAATAAAGTTTTTTATTGTGAAAAAAAAAGAACATAAATGAATAAGACTAATAAGGAGTATTTAAAGCCAATTGTACCCTTAAAAAGTTAAAAAATAAAAGTTTACAAACATTTTTAAAGTGTAAGATGAGTACAGGGCATATAAATCCAATTATGAGCCTAAAATAATAATACAAATAATAGTTTAAAAAGATAAAATAAACTTAAAATAATAAGGCTAATAAAGAGCATTTAACAAATGAAAACAGGTTAAAAAAAAAAAAACAACTTTAAGTATTAGGGTGAATATGGGGCATTTAAAGCCAATTATAAAAAAAAAAAAATAAAGAATACAAAAAGTAAAATAATAAGGCTAATAAAAGGGCATTCAAAGCCTAATGGTACCTTTAAAATAAAAAAGTGAATATAAAAAAAAAATAAATATAATAGGAATCTATATTATTACATTTGAAGTATCCTCGTTGCATCCTTAAAATCCACCAAAGTTCACCTTTATTTTACCTTTCCTATTGAAATTTTTTTTCACTAAAATGTTAAATTTTGCTGAAATTTGCTGATTTTTTAGGTAACATTTAAACCCCAAATTTCACTCATCCTACTCTTAAACGGACTGCGAATTGTGCAGCTTTGGGTGGTCATTTTAGCCATATTTTCAACATTTAAATTGGAACAGAAATTATATACTAATAATTGGTAAGCTCCTCCCAGACATGCCTAACCAATCACGTTGCAGCTCTCGGTGCCTGTACACTGGTCCCGCCTCTGATCTCTTGTCTATTTCTTGCACATGTGCCTGACTGTTATATGGACCCCACCAGTGGTATTTCCCAGACTTGGCGTCCGGTTCCGGAATGATTCTGCGTTCGCTCGTCAGGTTAGATACACACAGTACTCAGCGGAGTGATTCGGCGTCTGGTTCCGGAATGATTCTGCGTTCGCTCGTCAGGTTAGATACACACAATACTCAGCGGAGAGATTCGGCGTCTGGTTCCGGAATGATTCTGCGTTCGCTCGTTGGGTCAGATACACACAGTACTCAGCGGAGTGATTCGGAGTCCGGTTCCAGAATGATTCTGCATTCAGTTGTCGGTCAGATACACACAGTACTCAGCGGAGTGATTCGGAGTCCGGTTCCGGAATGATTCTGCATTCAGTTGTCGGTCAGATACATACAGTACTCAGTGGAGTGATTCGGAGTCCGGTTCCAGAATGATTCTGCATTCAGTTGTCGGTCAGATACACACAGTACTCAGCGGAGTAATTCGGCGTCCGATTCCGGAATGATTCTACGTTCACTCGTCGTGTCAGATACACACAGTACTCAGCGGAGTGATTCGGCGTTCGGTTCCAGAATGATTCTGCGTTCAGTCGTCGGTCAGATACACACAGTACTTAGTGGAGTGATTCGGAGTCTGGTTCCGGAATGATTCTGCGTTCAGTCGTCAGTCAGATACACACAGTACTCAGCGGAGTGATTCGCCATCGGTTGTCGGGTCAGATACACACAGTACTCAGCGGAGTGATTTGGTGTCCGTTTCCGGAATGATTCTGCATTCAGTTGTCGGTCATATACACACAGTACTCAGCGGAGTGATTCGGTGTCCGGTTCCGGAATGATTCTGCGTTCGCTCGTCGGGTCAGATACACACAGTACTCAGCGGAGTGATTTGGCGTCTGGTTCCGGAATGATTCTGCCTTCAGTCGTCGGTCAGATACACACAGTACTCAGCGGAGTGATTCGGCGTCCGGTTGCGGAATGATTCTGCGTTCGCTCGTCAGGTCAGATACACACAGTACTCAGTGGAGTGATTCGGAGTCCGGTTCCGGAATGATTCTGCGTTCGATCATCGGTCAGATACACACAGTACTCAGCGGAGTGATTCGGTGTCCGGTTCCGGAATGACTCTGCGTTCAGTCGTCGGTCAGATACACACAGTACTCAACTGAGTTATTCGGCGTCCGGTTCCGGAATGATTCTGCGTTCGGTTGTCGGGTCAGGTACACACAGTACTCAGCAGAGTTATTCGGCGTCCGGTTCCGGAATGATTCTGCGTTCGATCATCGGTCAGATACACAGAGTACTCAGCGGAGTGATTCTGCGTCCGGTTCCGGAATGATTCTGCGTTCGGTCGTCGGTCAGATACGCACAGTACTCAGCAGAGTGATTCGGCGTCCGGTTCCAGAATGATTCTGCGTTCGCTCATCGGGTCAGATACACACAGTACTCAGCGGAGAGATTCGGCATCCGGTTCTGGAATGATTCGGCCTTCAGTCGTCGGGCCAGATACACACAGTACTCAGCGGAGTGATTCGGCGTCCGGTTGCGGAATGATTCTGCGTTCGCTCGTCAGGTCAGATACACACAGTACTCAGTGGAGTGATTCGGAGTCCGGTTCCGGAATGATTCTGCGCTCGATCATCGGTCAGATACACACAGTACTCAGCGGAGTGATTCGGTGTCCAGTTCCGGAATGATTCTGCGTTCAGTCGTCGGTCAGATACACACAGTACTCACCTGAGTTATTCGGCGTCCGGTTCCGGAATGATTCTACGTTCGGTTGTCGGGTCAGGTACACACAGTACTCAGCGGAGTTATTCGGCGTCCGGTTCCGGAATGATTCTGCGTTCGATCATCGGTCAGATACAGACAGTACTCAGCGGAGTGATTCGGCGTCCGGTTCCGGAATGATTCTGCGTTCGATCATCGGTCAGATACACAGAGTACTCAGCGGAGTGATTCTGCGTCCGGTTACGGAATGATTCTGCGTTCGGTCGTCGGTCAGATACGCACAGTACTCAGCAGAGTGATTCGGCGTCCGGTTCCAGAATGATTCTGCGTTCGCTCGTCGGGTCAGATACACACAGTACTCAGCGGAGAGATTCGGCATCCGGTTCCGGAATGATTCGGCCTTCAGTCGTCGGGCCAGATACACACAATACTCAGCAGAGTGATTCGGCGTCCAGTTCCAGGATGATTCTGCGTTCGGTCGTGGGTCAGATACACACAGTACTCAGCGGAGTGATTCGGCGTCCGGTTGCGGAATGATTCTGCGTTCGCTCGTCAGGTCAGATACACACAGTACTCAGTGGAGTGATTCGGAGTCCGGTTCCGGAATGATTCTGCGCTCGATCATCGGTCAGATACACACAGTACTCAGCGGAGTGATTCGGTGTCCAGTTCCGGAATGATTCTGCGTTCAGTCGTCGGTCAGATACACACAGTACTCACCTGAGTTATTCGGCGTCCGGTTCCGGAATGATTCTATGTTCGGTTGTCGGGTCAGGTACACACAGTACTCAGCGGAGTTATTCGGCGTCCGGTTGCGGAATGATTCTGCGTTCGATCATCGGTCAGATACACAGAGTACTCAGCGGAGTGATTCTGCGTCCGGTTACGGAATGATTCTGCGTTCGGTCGTCGGTCAGATACGCACAGTACTCAGCAGAGTAATTCGGCGTCCGGTTCCAGAATGATTCTGCGTTCGCTCGTCGGGTCAGATACACACAGTACTCAGCGGAGAGATTCGGCATCCGGTTCCGGAATGATTCAGCCTTCAGTCGTCGGGCCAGATACACACAATACTCAGCAGAGTGATTCGGCGTCCAGTTCCAGGATGATTCTGCGTTCGGTCGTGGGTCAGATACACACAGTACTCAGCGGAGTGATTCGGCGTCTGGTTCCGGAATGATTCTGCGTTCGGTTGTCGGGTCAGATACACGCAGTACTCAGCGGAGTGATTCGGAGTCCGGTTCCGGAATGATTCAGTCTTCGGTCAGATACGAACAGTACTCAGCGGAGTGATACTTTAAGGGCTCATAGAACAAACCGATATAAATGGATATTTTATAAACGTATTTTCGGAGGAATTTTTAGGAAAATCTTCCCATTTGTCTTTCTACAAACGATGAGGTTATAAATCTGTAGGACGGCCAACGAATGATTCTGCGTTCGGTTGTCGGGTCAGATACACACAGTACTCAGCGGAGTGATTCTGCGTCCGGTTCCGGAATGATTCTGCGTTCGGTCGTCGGTCAGATACGCACAGTACTCAGCAGAGTGATTCGGCGTCCGGTTCCAGAATGATTCTGCGTTCGCTCGTCGGGTCAGATACACACAGTACTCAGCGGAGAGATTCGGCGTCCGGTTGCGGAATGATTCTGCGTTCGCTCGTCAGGTCAGATACACACAGTACTCAGCGGAGAGATTCGGCGTCCGGTTCCGGAATGATTCTGCGTTCGCTCGTCAGGTTAGATACACACAATACTCAGCGGAGAGATTCGGCGTCTGGTTCCGGAATGATTCTGCGTTCGCTCGTTGGGTCAGATACACACAGTACTCAGCGGAGTGATTCGGCGTCCGGTTCCGGAATGATTCTGCGTTCGGTTGTCGGGTCAGGTACACACAGTACTCAGCAGAGTTATTCGGCGTCCGGTTCCGGAATGATTCTGCGTTCGATCATCGGTCAGATACAGACAGTACTCAGCGGAGTGATTCGGCGTCCGGTTCCGGAATGATTCTGCGTTCGATCATCGGTCAGATACACAGAGTACTCAGCGGAGTGATTCGGAGTCCGGTTCCAGAATGATTCTGCATTCAGTTGTCGGTCAGATACACACAGTACTCAGCGGAGTAATTCGGCGTCCGGTTCCGGAATGATTCTACGTTCACTCGTCGTGTCAGATACACACAGTACTCAGCGGAGTGATTCGGCGTTCGGTTCCAGAATGATTCTGCGTTCAGTCGTCGGTCAGATACACACAGTACTTAGTGGAGTGATTCGGAGTCCGGTTCCGGAATGATTCTGCGTTCAGTCGTCAGTCAGATACACACAGTACTCAGCGGAGTGATTTGCCATCGGTTGTCGGGTCAGATACACACAGTACTCAGCGGAGTGATTCGGTGTCCGGTTCCGGAATGATTCTGCGTTCGCTCGTCGGGTCAGATACACACAGTACTCAGCGGAGTGATTCGGTGTCCGGTTCCAGAATGATTCTGCATTCAGTTGTCGGTCATATACACACAGTACTCAGCGGAGTGATTCGGTGTCCGGTTCCGGAATGATTCTGCGTTCGCTCGTCGGG
Organism: Pelophylax lessonae; assembly: GCF_965119305.1. Classification (NCBI taxonomy): domain Eukaryota; kingdom Metazoa; phylum Chordata; class Amphibia; order Anura; family Ranidae; genus Pelophylax; species Pelophylax lessonae. The sequence continues at coordinate 3,922,343 of NC_138774.1, read as the reverse complement.
TCAGATACACACAGTACTCAGCGGAGTGATTTGGCGTCTGGTTCCGGAATGATTCTGCGTTCAGTCGTCGGTCAGATACACACAGTACTCAGCGGAGTGATTCGGCGTCCGGTTGCGGAATGATTCTGCGTTCACTCGTCAGGTCAGATACACACAGTACTCACCGGAGTGATTCGGCGTCCGGTTCCGGAATGATTCTGCGTTCAGTCGTCGGTCAGATACACACAGTACTCACCTGAGTGATTCGGCGTCCGGTTCCGGAATGATTCTGCGTTCGGTTGTCGGGTCAGGTACACACAGTACTCAGTGGAGTGATTCGGAGTCCGGTTCCGGAATGATTCTGCGTTCGATCATCGGTCAGATACACACAGTACTCAGCGGAGTGATTCGGTGTCCGGTTCCGGAATGATTCTGCGTTCAGTCGTCGGTCAGATACACACAGTACTCACCTGAGTTATTCGGCGTCCGGTTCCGGAATTATTCGGCCTTCAGTCGTCGGGCCAGATACACACAGTACTCAGCAGAGTGATTCGGCGTCCGGTTCCAGGATGATTCTGCGTTCGGTCGTGGGTCAGATACACACAGTACTCAGCGGAGTGATTCGGCGTCTGGTTCCGGAATGATTCTGCGTTCGGTCGTGGGTCAGATACACACAGTACTCAGCGGAGTGATTCGGCGTCTGGTTCCGGAATGATTCTGCGTTCGGTCGTGGGTCAGATACACACAGTACTCAGCGGAGTGATTCGGCGTCTGGTTCCGGAATGATTCTGCGTTCGGTCGTGGGTCAGATACACACAGTACTCAGCGGAGTGATTCGGCGTCTGGTTCCGGATTGATTCTGCGTTCGTTCGTCGGGTCAGATACACGCAGTACTCAGCGGAGTGATTCGGAGTCCGGTTCCGGAATGATTCAGTCTTCGGTCAGATACGAACAGTACTCGTACTTTAAGGGCTCATAGAACAAACCGATATAAATGGATATTTTATAAACGTATTTTCGGAGGAATTTTTAGGAAAATCTTCCCATTCGTCTTTCTACAAACGATGAGGTTATAAATCTGTAGGACGGCCAACGCCGCTTTCCGGAGTTTCTTTTTTGTTAATAGGAGACGCTGATGACATGTTGCGTTACTGGGTGCGAGCGAACGCGCTGGCGACAGACGGACCTGGACCGCGCTCTCCGCCTCACCCTGTGTGGAGGATGTGTGGGGGATGGGTGGGATCCTGTCACCAATTAGAACTAACTCTCTTATACTGAGGGACAGCTGGGTAAATGCTGGGAGTTGTAGTCCAACAATATCCCAACGCCACCCCCACCTACAGAGTAACTTAGTATAACATCAGAATAAACGCGAAGCAGCGCTGATATTGTTCAGGAAGACAAATCCTTGTATAAAATATCTCCGCTCAGAATGTAAATCCCCCACTATTACAGAAAATATGGGGAGCGCCTAACCCCCCCACATGTGTTCTTACTTTAATGACATACGGAAGGGGGTGCCCCTCCCGCCCCACGGGGTGCCCCTCCCGCCCCACGAGAATAGAGCATTTATACATGTTATACAGAAAACCTGGGAAGGATCATGGAGAATGTGCGAACTGTCGCCCCATATCCTTAACCACTTAAGCCCCGGAAGATTTTACCCCCATTCCGACCAGGGGGTTTTTTGCGATTCGCAACACTGTGTGACTTTAACTGACTATTGCGCGGTCGTGCGACGCTGTACCTAAACGCATTTGACGTCCTTTTTTTCCCACAAACAGAGATTTCTTTTGGTGGTATTTGATCACCTGTGCGATTTTTTGATCATGCGCTATAAACAAAAAAAGAGCGTCAATTTTGCAAAAATAACAATATTTTTCACATTTTTTTATATGAAATTCCCCCCCAAAAAATGTAAAAATCAAAATTTTTTAACATTTTCGGCCAATTTGTTTTTTGCTACATATGCTTGGTAAAAAAAAAATCGGAAAAAGCGTATTTTGATTGGTTTGCGCAAAAGTTATCGCGTTTTCTAACAAAGGGAAAGATTTTTGTCATTTTTGTTGTTTTTTTTTTTAACGCGTAATGGCGGCAATCTGCGATTATTTTTTTTTTGCGGGACTGCGACATTGCGACGGACAGATCGGACCCTTGACTGACATTTTTGACACTTTTGGGGGTACCAGTGACATTACTACAGTAATCAGTGCTATACGTATGCACTGTTACTGTAAAATTACACTGCCAGTGAAGGGGTTAACTTTTTTTGAGAGGGAGGGGTTATGTGTGTCCCTAGGGGCGTGCTTCTAACTGTGATTGGCTGTGGCTTGAGGTGTAGGAACAGTGATCAACGGTCCTACATAGTAGAACCGTATGATCACCATTCATACACAGGGGAGAATGACAGGCGGCTTGTTTACATTAGCCGCCTGCCTTTCTCCCTCTGCACCAACGATCGTGAGTGACCGGCGGGCGATTGGGTCTGCCGGTCACACACGTGGGGGGGGTCCGTGACCGCGCGGGAGCGCGCCTCCGGCGGCGCGCACTTGCTCCCGAGACCCTCACAGGCTAGCGACGTAGTACTACGTTGCTCTGCCTGTGAGGGGCTGACCGCCGCAGTAAATAGTCGTGCGGCGGTCGGCAAGCGGTTAATTAATGTAGACCTAAAGGTTCTGACTAAGGTCCTAGCTACTAGATTGAATTCTTTTCTAGCTATTTATGTGCACCCTGACCAAGCCGGGTTTGTTCCCAACAGGCAAGCCTCTGATCAAACCAGGAGGGTGATAGATGTGATCTCGGCGCTCAATTCTGACTGGGGTGCTTGAGGGTCCAGGAAGGGGATGTTGCTCTCCCTGGATGTCCATAAAGCATTCGACTCCATCTCATGGGACTACCTTTTCTATGTGATGGACAGATACGGTTTTGGCCCTCGCTTTATGTCTATTCTTAGAGTGCTTTATGATAGGCCAGCAGCCTCGGTTATGGTCAGGGGTCACCAGTCGGCTCCTTTGCAAGTTCACAGGGGTACCCGGTAGGGATGCCCCCTCTCGCCGTTACTCTTTGTTCTGGCACTAAAACCAGGGCCGGCCCTACCATGGGTCCCGGTGGGACCATGGGACCCAGGCGGCACTTAGAGAAGGGGCGGCCCCCGGCCGCCTCTTCTCTTCTTCGGCTACTGCTAAAAAAAAAAAGGTCTGCGGCTGGCCTGACATGCACACTGCGCATGCGCAGCCGCCGCTCGGGAAAGCCCGTAAACGTTCGGCTATTTCCGGGAATAGCCGAACATGTACGGGCTTTCCCGAGCGGCGGCGGCGCATGCGTGGTGACGTGTTGGCACCGGGCGGCGCCATTTTTAAATCCTAAGGTGCCTTTAGAAACAGGTAAGTGAGACTGCTCCACAGCCACACTACCTGCCATTATGCGGGGCTGCAGGCCTACTACAGAAGATGCAGTGCTGCGGGCATGGTACATGCCCACAGCACTGCATCTCCTGTAGTATGCCCGCAGCCCCGCATTCTCTTGTACCATGCCCGCAGCCCCGCATTCTCCTGCACCATGCCCACAGCCCCGCATTCTCTTGCACCATGCCCGCAGCCCCGCATTCTCCTGTAAAATGTCCGCAGCCCTGCATTCTCCTATACCATGCCTACAGCCCCGCATTCTCCTGTAACATGTCCGCAGCCCTGCATTCTCCTGTACCATGCCCACAGCCCCGCATTCTCCTGTACCATGCCTACAGCCCCGCATTCTCCTGTACCATGTCCGCAGCCCTGCATTCTCCTGTACCATGTCCGCAGCCCTGCATTCTCCTGTACCATGCCCCCAGCCCTGCATTCTCCTATAACATGTCCGCAGCCCTGCATTCTCCTGTACCATGCCCCCAGCCCTGCATTCTCCTGTAAAATGTCCGCAGCCCTGCATTCTCCTGTAACATGTCCGCAGCCCTGCATTCTCCTGTACCATGCCTGCAGCCCTGCATTCTCCTGTATTATGCCCACAGCCCCGCATTCTCCTGTAACATGTCCGCAGCCCTGCATTCTCCTGTACCATGCCCCCAGCCCTGCATTCTCCTGTAAAATGTCCGCAGCCCTGCATTCTCCTGTAACATGTCCGCAGCCCTGCATTCTCCTGTACCATGCCTGCAGCCCTGCATTCTCCTGTATTATGCCCACAGCCCCGCATTCTCCTGTAACATGTCCGCAGCCCTGCATTCTCCTATAACATGTCCGCAGCCCTGCATTCTTCTGTATTATGCCCACAGCCCCGCATTCTCCTGTACCATGCCCGCAGCACTGCAGGGCACTGTGGCACTATAGACAGTAGAAAGCCTGGTGCGCTCATCTGCCCAGTGTCTACTGCTCTGTCCTGCACCTGCTGTCACTCCATACACACTCACACCCCTCTGACTGCTTTCATAGTCCTATAGAATGTGGGGGCTTCTTGGAGGGCGTGAATTTTTTTTTGGGGGGGGGGGGGCAGCATTTCATTCTCAAACCCAGGCATCACAATGTCTTGGGCCAGCCCTGACTACAACCCTTAGCGATTTGCATCCAACGTCATCGGGATATTCAGGGTCTTCTTTGTGGGGGGGTGGGGGTGGAGAACAAGTCCTTGCTTTTTTCGGATGACATTCTGATGTTGTTGTCCTCTCCGATTGTCTCAATACCTAATTTATATAGAACGCTAAGCCACTTTTCACGGATTTCGGGACTCACGGTCAACCACACAAAATCCCAGGCACTGAATATATCGCTAGACCATGGCACAGTGGAAGCATTGAGATTTAACCTTTTCTTTTCAATGGCAAATTCAGGCTCTTCCCTACTTGGGGATCAACCTGACCCCCTCTTTGCGCACTTTATATTCCTTAAACTACCCGCCCATTGCTTAGAAAACTTTCGGAGGACCTAACCAAATGGCAGCTCAGACCCCCGTCCTGGTTTGGCAGAATTCACTCCTCAAAGATGGCGATACTTCCGAAACTTCTGTATTTATTCCGTACTCCACCCCGGGGGAGAGGTGACTTGGGGGTCCCAGACCTCTTCAAATATTTTTATGCAGCCCAGATTGCTCAGCTCATCAGATCCCATTCGCGGGCCGCGCTTCCTTTGTGGCTACGAATGGAATCTGCCTCAGGTGGAGGTCAGCCGATCTCTCGCTTACTGTGGCTGCCACCGAAGTCCCGCCCGGCTATTATGTGCCCCTCGCTCTCTCTCTCTCCCTTGCTCTGGGGTACAGGCTTGCTAGGACATTTCAATTTGGATCTCCGCATAAGCCATTGGTCCCTCTGTTCCGAAACCCCTCAGCAAAAATCCCCCCCCCCACTTCTAGTAATAATCCTCTACCCCTCAAATTTCCCATCTGAGCACAAATCCTCTCCCCACTCCAAATCCTCCCTAATCCCCAATCCTAGCACAAACCCCCCTCCCAGATATCCCCTCCCAATACAAAAACCCCCAATCATACCTGTTAGCACAAATCCCCCCCCCCCCCCAAAAAAAATTCCACTCCTAGCACAAATCCCCCCCAACCATATTACCTTTTCTAGCACAAACCCCCCCAAATTTCGCCTCCTAATACAAATACCCCCAATCATACCTGTTAGCACAACTCCCCCCCCCCAAAAAAAATTCCCCTCCTTGCGCAAATCCCCTGCTCCCCCTACCATATTACCTTTTCTAACACAACCCCCCCCCAAATTTCCTCTCCTAATACAAATACCCCCAATTATACCTGTTAGCACAAATCCCCCCCCCCCCCAAAGAAAATTCTTTCTAGCGCAAATTCCCCGCCCCCACCATGTTACCTTTTCTAGCACAAACCCCCCCAAATTTCCTCTCCTAATACAAATACCCCCAATCATACCTGTTAGCACAAATCCCCCCCAAAAAAATTCTTCCTAGCGCAAATCCCCCCCCCCCCACAACCATATTACCTTCTCTAGCACAAACCCCCCCCCCCCCCCCCCAAATTTCCCCTCCTAATACAAATACCCCAATCATACCTGTAAGCACAACCCCCCCCCCCAAAAAAAATCCCCCTCCTAGCACAAATCCCCTGTTCCCCCCACCATGTTACCTTTTCTAGCACAAACCCCCCAAATTTCCTCTCCTAATACAAATACCCCCAATCATACCTGTTAACACAAATCCCCCCCCCCCCCCAAAAAAAATTCTTCCTAGCGCAAATCCCCCCCCCACCATATTACCTTCTCTAGCACAAACCCTCCCCAAATTTCCCCTCCTAATACAAATACCCCAATCATACCTGTAAGCACAACCCCCCCCCCCAAAAAGAAAATCCCCCTCCTAGCTCAAATCCCCTGTTCCCCCCACCATATTACCTTTTCTAGCACAAACCCCCAAAATTTCCCCTCCTAATACAAATACCCCCAATCATGCCTGTTAGTACAAATCCCCCTTAAAAAGAAATTCCCCTCCTAGCGAAAATCCACCCCCCCCCCCCCAGCCATATTACCTTTTCTAGCACAAACCCCCCCCAAATTTCCCCCCCTAATGCAAATATCCCCAATCATACCTGTTAGCACAAATCCCCCCTAAAAAAAATTCATCCTAGCGCAAATCTACTCTGCCCCCCCCCCCCCACCATTTTAACTTTTCTAGCACAAACCATTGGCTCCCCACAAATATAAGGTTCTCTTGAGGTGGCATATGGTCCCCACTAGGTTGGCAAAATATGTCCCGGGGGGGGGGGGGGGGGCTTCTCCGCTATGTTTCAGGTGCTGTGGTCAGCAGGGAACGGTTTACCATGTGTGGTGGGCGTGCCCTAAGGTGAGGCGATACTGGATACCTGTATATAAATTTATCTATTCTTTGACCAAAGCGAATCTGTGGAAGTCCCCGAGACATGCGTCGCTGGGGGAATTAGTAACGGACGCCCCCAAGGGGGGCTAAAATGCTTATTAGATTTATCTTCGTGGCTGCCAGAATAGAGATTGCACGATCTTTTGGCGCTCGGCCACTATACCTTTTGAAATGCTCAGAGCGAAATTGACTTGGTTGATGATTAATGAACGTCTGTCAGCAATACTGCATGACAAGGTGCAATTGTTTGAGAAGACCTGGAACCCATGGTTGCGATATTTGGAGGCAGAACCCCGGGCCGACTTGAGTTAACCACTTGCCGACCGCTCACTGAGCTGGTACTGCGGCAAAGTGGCTCATTATCGTCCAGCGACGTAGACCTACGTCACTGGATCCCGCCCCCTCTCGGCGGCGCGCACGTGTATTCAGACACAGCGGAGTCGGGCCAGGGGAGGAAAGGCGGTGATCACTGCCGCTCTTCCCCGATCGTCGGGGATCGAGTGAGGAAATCCGCCCGATTGTGTAAACAGAGCGGGCGGATCTCCTAAGTGACAGACAGGGACAAATCACAGGATTCAGCATAGCTCAACCTGTGATCTGTCCCTGTGTCACATAGTCCCCTCCCCCCACCAGTGCTGTATTTTGGCCTAGGCCAACAAGGCCCAGGCCTAGGGCAGCACTTTGCAGGGGGGCAGCAAAAAAGCCACCCCCCAACACCTGAGACTCTATTGGCCACTGGTTGCTAGAACCACCTCTCTCACCCCCCTCTCTCTCACTCCCTCTTACCTCCCTCTCTTTCTCACCCCCTCTCTCTCTATCATCCCCCTCTCTCTCTCGCTCATCTCCATCTCTCATCCCCCTCTCTCACCCCCCTCTCACTCTCTCTCATCCCCCCTCTAGCTCTCGCTCATCCCCCCTCTCTCTCTCTTGCTCATCCCCCCTCTCTCTCTCATCCCCCCTCTCTCTCTCTCATCCCCCCTCTCTCTCTCTTGCTCATCCCCCCTATCTCTCTCTTGCTCACCCCTCCTCTCTCTCTCCCTCCCTCTCACCTCCCTCTCTTTCTAACCCCCTCTCTCTCTATAATCCCCCTCTCTCTCTCTCGCTCATCTCCATCTCTCATCCCCCTCTCTCTCACCCCCCTCTCACTCTCTCTCATCCCCCCTCTAGCTCTCGCTCATCCCCCCTCTCTCTCTCTTGCTCATCCCCCCCTCTCTCTCTCATCCCCCCTCTCTCTTTCTCTTTGATTCCCCCCTCCAGCTCTATCTCATCCCCTCTCTCACCCCCCCTCTCTCTCTCCCTCCCTCACCCAACCCCTCTCTCTCTCCCTCACCAACCCCTCTCTGTCTCTCTTTCATCCCCCCTCTCTCTCTCTCCCTCCCTCACCCACCCCCCTCTCTCTCCCACCCCCTCTCACCCCACCCCCCCCTCTCGTGAGATCTCAGGGGTTCATGTTGGGACTTGTAGTCCTTCAATTTAGAAGGAAGACACATCCATTAAAAAAGGAGTGGGGAAAATTTACACGGGGAGGGCGCCCAATTTTAGTCTTGCCTAGGGCAGCACAAAACCAAAATACACCACTGCCCCCCCCCCACACACGTCAGTAAGCATGAGGCAAACATTTAACCCCTTGATTACCAATAAAGTTAACCCCTTCCCTGCCAGTGTCATTATTACAGTGACAGTGCATATTTTTAGCACTGATTACTGTAGTAATGTCACTGGTCCCCCCAAAAGTGTCAAAAATGTCAGTTAGGGGTCCGATCTGTCCGCCGCAATGTCGCAGTCCCGCAAAAAAAAAAAATCGCAGATCGCCGCCATTACTAGTAAAAATAAAATAAACAATAAAAATTACAAATCTTTCCCGTAGTTAGTAAACGCGATAACTTTTGCGCAAACCAATCAAAATACGCTTATTGTGATTTTTTTTACCAAAAATATGTAGCAGAAAACAAAATTGGCCTAAAATGTTGAAAAAATTTAGATTTTTTAATTTTTTGGGGAATGTTATAAAACAGAATGTAAAAAAATATTTTTTTATTTTTTTTTTTTTCAAAATTGTCGCTCTTTTTTTCAAAAATTAAAAATCGCACAGGTGATGAAATACCACCAAAAGAAATCTCTCTTTGTGCGGAAAAAAAGGACATAAATTAAATTTGGGTACAGCGTCGCACGACCGCGCAATTGTCCGTTAAATTAACGCAGTGCCGAATCGCAAAATATGGCCTGGTCAGAAAGGGGGTAAAATCTTCCGGTCTTAAAGCGGTTAAAAATACGCTCATTGAGAATATTTTTGTCAAAGACATGTAGCTAAATACATTTTGTCCTAAATATATGACAAAAATTGAATATATTGGATATTTTTTAACTGTAAAAGTAGAAAATGTCAATTTTTTTGCAAAATTTTCGCTCTTTTTTTATTAATATCGCAAAAAATGAAAAGCGCAGAGGTGATAAAATACCACCAAAAGAAAGCTCTGTTTGTGGGGAAAAAAAGGACGTAAATTTCGTTTGGGTACGGCGTTGCATGACCGCGCAATTGTCAGTTAAAGTCGCACAGTGCCAAGTTGCAAAAAATGGCCTGGACGTAAAGCAGGAAAATCCTCCGGTGGTAAAGTGATTAATGCCCTCTGGGATGTCCTGGCCGTCTTGGGTGAGGGGTTTGGTCACGCGTCGGCTCCTCAAGGGTACCAACCATTAGCTATCTTAGTCCGGTACACTAGACTCCCCCCCCCCCCCACACTTCTCTTTCCTCTCCTTTTCTATCCCTTTACTAGTCTCTACCTACATATCTTTTGGGTGTTCGGTCCTCTTGGGCTGCCTTACCCCTGTTTTTGGGATCCCTTAGACTTACGGCACCCCTATAATAAAATAAATGTGGGGAGTCGTTTTTTGAAGGGATTTGTGCTAGAAAAGGTAATATGGTGGGGGGGGGGGAATTTGCGCTAGGAGGGGAATTTGTTTTGGGGAGGGGGATATGTGCTAACAGGTATGATTGGGGGTATTTGTATTAGGAGAGGAAATTTGGGGGGTTTGTGCTAGAAAAGGTAAAATGGTGGGGGGGGGGGGAGATTTGCGCTAGGAAGAATTTTTCTTAGGGGGGGATTTGTGGTAACTGGTATGAATGGGTATATTTGGATTAGGGGGTGGGGATTTGGGCTAGAAAAGGTAATATGGTGAGGAGGAGGGATTTGCGCTAGGAGGGGAATTTTTTTTGGGTGGGGAGTTGTGCTAACAGGTATGATTGGGGGTATTTGTATTAGGAGGGGAAATTTGTGGGGTTTGTGCTAGAAAAGGTAATATGGTGGGGGGAACAGGGGATTTGCGCTAGGAGGGGGATTTTTTTTTGAGGGGGGGGGTTGTGCTTACAGGTGTGAATGGGGTATTTGTATTAGGAGGGGAAATTTGGGGGCTTTTGAGATAGAGAAGGTAATATTGTGGGGGAGAAGGATTTGCGCTAGGAAGAATTTTTTTGAGGGGGGGGGATTTGTGCTAACAGGTATGATTGGGGGTATTTGTAATAGGAGAGGGAATTGGAGGGGGGGGGTTTGTGCTAGAAAAGGTAATATAGTAGGGGTGGATTTGCGCTAGGAGGGCAATTTTTTTTTTTTGGGGGGGGGGCTGATTTGTGCTAACAGGTGTGAGTGGGGGATATATGTATTGAGAGGGGAAATCTGGAAGGGGGGGGTTTGTGCTAGGATGGGGGATTAGGGAGAATTTGTGCTGGGAGGGAGGATTTGGAGTGGGGAGAGGATTTGTGCTCAGATGGGAAATTTGAGGGGTAGAGGATTATTACTAGAAGTGTGGGGGGGGGGGGGGTTTGCTGAGGTCGTAGGGGGTGCAAAGATTCATGCTGGGAAGGGGGTTTCAGCAGGGGGAATTTATGCTTAGGAGGTAAGCATGCAGACTAGTGCTCAATTTAGTTTTGGGGGGGGGGGGATTTTTGCTGACACAATGCTCATACACCTGGGGGGGGGGGGGCGCAATTTGGTAAGTTCACCCTTGGCTCTAGATGACTTTCTCCCGGCACTGCTGCTGTGTCACAGATTTTGCAGAGCCCGCCTTCTGAGGAGGCGGAGTCAGTACAGGAATCAGCAAGGTACCATGGGATATGTAGTCCTTAGAAATGGAGAAGCTGCAAAGCATGCTGGGAGTTCAGGAAGTTGTGGAAAGAGGTGTCCAGCAGGCAGGCAGAGCTCACAACATGAAAGGTAATCTTATATTGGGTTGCCAGTCATAATTATTGTTTGTATAGTTATTACAATGCTGATGTTATATAATGAAAGTGTGTGCCTTGACCACAAACAGCCGGGGGGTGGTAAAAGCAGATGGTTGAGTCGCAGTTGTACTGCCCTCCTATCTGTCCACCTAAAGAAGGGCATGCAGCCACTCAGAGCTGTACAAATGCTGCAGTTGCCCCAAAAAAATTAAACCACACGTGACAGTGCTGGGAGAAGATCATCCAATGGCCAGAGCAAAGATGCCAAAATGAGCCTCCCCTTCACTATGTGTGAGCTTATGAGGAGGAGGGGGAGCACAGCCCGCACCTCCTCCCACCTCTCTCCTCCTCCCCTTCATTATGTGTGAGCTAATAAGGAGGAGAGAGAGCACAGCCCACACCTCCTCCCACCTCTCTCCTCCTCTCCTTCACTATGTGTGAGCTTATGAGGAGGAGGGGGAGCACAGCCCACACCTCCTCCCACCTCTCTCCTCCTCCCACCTCTCTCCTCCTCCCCTTCACTATGTGTGAGCTTATGAGGAGGAGGGGGAGCACAGCCCACACCTCCTCCCACCTCTCTCCTCCTCCCCTTCATTATGTGTGAGCTAATAAGGAGGAGAGAGAGCACAGCCCACACCTCCTCCCACTTCTCTCCTCCTCTTCTTCATTATGTGTGAGCTTATGAGGGGGAGGGGGAGAGAGAGCACAGCCCGCACCTCCTCCCACCTCTCTCCTCCCCTCCTTACTGCTTCCAGCGCTGAGCTGACAGAAGTAGTGTTGCCGCTGTCACTACTCCTGTCAGCCTTATAGTAGAAGGAACTTGTGGCACCCCATCCATACAATATACGCTGCGCCCCAGGCAGCTGTCCCCTTCTGCCCACCCCTTGTCCTGGCCCTAGGTGGTGGCACCACTGAGCATGACCCATTTGAGTCAGTGCCAAACTCTCCGCAATGCACACTATTCAGTGAGGTGGCCCCGCCTTTTTAGGGTTCAAACAGATCACAGAATGAGCCATGTATCAGTGTGCTGGCTGTGATTGGTCCAGTCTGTACCATGTGATCGCTGTAACCAATCTCAGCAGGTCACATGACAGTTGTAAACAAGGGATGGCTTCCCTTCAAGCCATCCATCGTGTACAATTGTGTTGCTAGCTGTGATTGGTCACAGTGATCACATGGTACAGACTGGAAAAATCACAGCCCATCTGTGCCGTGTGATCAGCTGTGGCCAATCACAGCTAATCACAACACAACAAACTGAATTAATCTATTCTATTCAGTAAAATGCTTGCTTACAGCAATGAAATTCATTGCTATAAGCAAACATAATGTGTAAAAAAAAAATACTGATCACTTCCCCAGAGTAGTAAATCATTACTATGGAAACATTTTATCGCTCTAGTCAAAGTGTTTTAAAAAAAATAATAATAATCACGACAAACTGAATTAATCAATTTTATTCAGTAAAATGCTTGCTTACAGCAATGAAATTAATTGCTATAAGCAACATAATGTGTAAAAAAAAAAAAAATACCGATCACTTCCCCAGAGTAGTAAATCATTACTATGGAAACATTTTATCGCTCTAGTCAAAGTGTTTAAAAAAAAAAATAATAATCACAACACAACAACTGAATTAATTGATTTTATTCATTAAAATGCTTGCTTTGTGTAAAAAAAAAAAAAAAAAAAAAAAAAAAAAACTGATCACTTCCCCAGAGTAGTAAATCATTAATATGGTAACATTTTATTGCTCTAGTCAAAGTGTGTTAAAAAAATAATAATAATCACAACACAAGAAACTGAATTAATCGATTTTATTCAGTAAAAAGCTTGCTTACAGCAATGAAATTAATTGCTATAAGCAAACATATAGTGTAAAAAAAAAAAAAAATACTTATCACTTCCCCCAGAGTAGTAAATTATTACTATGGTAACATTTTATTGCTCTAGTCAGTGTGTTTAAAATAAATAAATAAATAAAAAAAAAGATTTTTTTTTTCTTTTTTTTCGTACTATCACCAGTCAGGCTCGGTTCACATTTGTGCGATGCGGGAACGCTGCGAATATGCAGCGTGATCCCGCATCGCATCCGCACCTCTTGAAGTTCACACTGCCATATGCAATACGCAGGGGTTGTCAATTAAAAGTTAACGACACCCCCAGTTGCGATCGCATATCACAGTGCGATCTGCAAGTTCGCACAGAATCGGATCGCACTAGTGTGAACCACTATGCGATCCGATTCTGCTGCAAATAAAAAAAAGCCTCATGTGCGAGTTTAATGCGGATGCGGTGCGCATTAAGCCATACAAAGTGTATGGCTGAAATTCGCACCGCACATGAGATTGCATGTAATTTAGGAGCAGTGCGAAATCCAAAAATCTATCCCATAGTTTGTAAACGTTACTACTTTTGCGCAAGCCAATTGTTATACGCTTTTTGGGATTTTTTTAATAAAAATATGCAGAAGAATACAAATTGGCCTAAACTGATAAAAAAAATTTGATTTTTTAAAATTTATTTATTGGGTATATATATATATAGCAGAAAGTAAAAAATATTGTTTTCTTTTTCAAAATTGTCGCTGTTTTTTTTATAGCGCAAAAACTAAAAACCAAACCAAATTATTATACACTTTTTGGGATTTTTTTTTTAACCAAAAATATGTAGCAGAATACAATTGGCCTAAACCAAAAAAAAATTTGATTTTTTACATTTTTTTATTGGGAATATATATATATATATATATATATATATATATATATATATATATATATATATATTATAAAGCATAAAGTAAAAAATATTGTTTTTTTTTTTTTTTCAAATTTGTCGTTCTTTTTTTTTTTATAGTGCAAAAACTAAAAACCAAATTATTATTAATAATAATAATAATTTGATAATAAATTATTATACGGTTTTTGGGATTTTTTTTAACCAAAAATATGTAGCAGAATACAATTGGCCTAAACTGATAAAAAAAATAGATTTTTTTCATTTTTATTGGGAATATATATATATATATATATATTATAAAGAAGAAAGTAAAAAATATTGTTTTTTTATCCAAATTTGTCGCTCTTTTTTTTTATAGCGCAAAAACTAAAAACCAAACTAAATTATTATACACTTTTTGGGATTTTTTTTTTAACCAAAAATATGTAGCAGAATATAAATTGGCCTAAACTGATAAAAAAAAATATTTTTTTAATTGGGAATATATATATATATATATATACTGTATATATAATATATAGCAGAAAGTAAAAAATATTGTAAATAAATAAAAAGTCAGAAAATCTATCCCATAGTTTGTAAACGTTACTACTTTTGCGCAAACTAATTGTTATACACTTTTTGGGATTTTTTTTTTTTACTAAAAATATGCAGCAGAATTCAAATTGGCCTAAACTGATAAAAAAATTAGATTTTTAAAATGTATTTATTGGGTATATATATATATATATATATATATATATATATAGCATAAAGTAAAAAATATTGTTTTCTTTTTCAAAATTGTCGCTGTTTTTTTTTTTATAGCGCAAAAACTAAAAACCAAACCAAATTATTATACACTTTTTGGGATTTTTTTTTAACCAAAAATATGTAGCAGAATACAATTGGCCTAAACCATAAAAAAAATTGATTTTTTACATTTTTTATTGGGAATATATATATATATATATTATAAAGCATAAAGTAAAAAATATTGTTTTTTTTTTTTCAAATTTGTCGCTCTTTTTTTTTTTTTATAGTGCAAAAACTAAAAACCAAATTATTATTAATAATAATAATAATTTGATAATAAATTATTATACACTTTTTGGGATTTTTTTTTAACCAAAAATATGTAGCAGAATACAATTGGCCTAAACCATAAAAAAAATTGATTTTTTACATTTTTTTTATTGGGAATATATATATATATATTATAAAGCATAAAGTAAAAAATATTGTTTTTTTTTTCAAATTTGTCGCTCTTTTTTTTTTTATAGTGCAAAAACTAAAAACCAAATTATTATTAATAATAATAATAATAATTTGATAATAAATTATTATACACTTTTTGGGATTTTTTTTTAACCAAAAATATGTAGCAGAATACAATTGGCCTAAACCATAAAAAAAATTGATTTTTTACATTTTTTTATTGGGAATATATATATATATATATATATTATAAAGCATAAAGTAAAAAATATAGTTTTTTTATCCAAATTTGTCGCTCTTTTTTTTTTATAGCGCAAAAACTAAAAACCAAACTAAATTATTATACACTTTTTGGGATTTTTTTTTATTTTTAACCAAAAATATGTAGCAGAATATAAATTGGCCTAAACTGATAAAAAAAATTATTTTTATTTTTGAAATTGGGAATATATATATATATATATATATATATATATATATATATATATATAGCAGAAAGTATAAAATATTGTTTTTTTTTTCTTTTTTTTAATAGCACAAAAATTAAAAACCAAACCAAATTATTATACGCTTTTTGGGATTTTTTTTTTAACCAAAAATATGTAGCAGAATATAAATTGGCCTAAACTGATAAAAAAAATTATTTTTATTTTTGAAATTGGGAATATATATATATATATATATATATATATATATATATATAGCAGAAAGTATAAAATATTGTTTTTTTTTTCTTTTTTTTAATAGCACAAAAATTAAAAACCAAACCAAATTATTATACGCTTTTTGGGATTTTTTTTTTAACCAAAAATATGTAGCAGAATATAAATTGGCCTAAACTGATAAAAAAAATTATTTTTATTTTTGAAATTGGGAATATATATATATATATATATATATATATATAATATAATATATAGCAGAAAGTATAAAATATTGTTTTTTTTTCTTTTTTTTAATAGCGCAAAAATTAAAAACCAAACCAAATTATTATACGCTTTTTGGGATTTTTTTAACAAAAATATGTAACAGAATACAAATTGGCCTAAACTGATAAAAAAAATTAGATTTTTTTAATTTTTTTGATTGGGAATATATATATAAAATTATATATTATATTATAATATATATATATAATATATTATATAGCAGAAAGTAAAAAATATTGTTTTTTTTTTTTTTTCAAATTGTCGCTCTTATTTTTTATAGCGCAAAAACTAAAAATCGCACAGGTGATCAAATACCACCAAAAGAAAGCTCTGTTTGTGGGGAAAAAAAGAACATACATTTTATTTGGGTACAGCGTTGTACAACCGCGCAATTGTCCGTTAAAGTAACGCAGTGCCGAATCGCAAAAAAATGGCCTGGTCATTAAGGGGGGTAAAACCTTCGGTAGCTGAAGTGGGTAATCTACCTCAATGTCCACATTGTGCGGGAGAATTTACAGCGCAGCATGCTGGGTAACGTCATTCACCATATATGGCCACGCCCATACTTAGCCAATGACATTGCTCGGGCTCCCTGGCCATTTTATTTGGCGGTTTGTTGAACTAAGAAGGGGGCGGGCTCAGGTTGGGTGTGCGGCTTATCGCTAATTATAATAACTGTAGAAGTCCGGCATGGAATGCGTTCACCGTTAAATCTGCCAAACAAAAAGTAAAAAGAATTCTATATTATAATAAGACGCGGAGAGGCTATCAGACGATTCTCCTCCCATCCCCCTCTATCCCGATCACAGACCCCCCCCCCCCCTCCCTTGAACGCCTCTCAATTCCAGCGCAGACCAATTACTGAGCGGCGTTGGCCCTTTCACTGGCATCTAACATGTTAGAAATTGTTTTGTCGATGGTAATTAGCGGCTGATTATGTTGTTAGCTTTCCCGGCATGATCGAGGTAAATATCTAAATTGTGTCTCCGCCACCCTCGCCGCGTTCCGTCCGTACGCACAGTCTGTCTTCTCTGACCCCCCGGCACAATAATGAGCCAATTGTGATGCAGGTTGGGGTGCGCTGGTTACACTTACTCCGCTTTTTTTTTTTTTTTTTGTGCGCCGTATGCAGCGATCGCACCGCGCAGGACTACGGGAAAAACTGGGCTGACAAAAAAAACACCAATTCAGCCAAAATCCGAACCCGGAGACCGGCGCTAATTTGGCGGCACACCGATCGATTGTTTGCATCTATTGCTTCCTCCCCAGAACTACTGACCCACACCTGAAACCAATTATTATAATAATAAAAAACAAATAAAAAAGAATACAAATTGTTTTACTGCCCCACATGCAGGGCTGCTGTTAGAAATCATTTACAGCCTGGCTTCCCCCCCCCCCCCGAATATATCAAGACAACATTTTCACTAAAGATATGCTAAAATTGTTATTAGCGGGCACAAACATCACAGAAAACCCCTTTTTAATTTTTTTTTTTGTTTTCATTTTACATTAAAAATAAAATTATATATATTTTTTTTAAATGTTACATTTTTTTTACAATTTTAGTTTTTTTTTTTCCACTTCTTTTTTCTAAAACTTGTTTACAAGTTAAAATCATTTTTTTTTGCTAGAAAATTACTTAGAACCCCCCAAACATTATATATATATATTTATATATATATATCTATATATATATAGATATATATATATATATAATATATATCTATATAACTATAGATATCTATATCTATATCTATATATATATATATATATATATATATATATATATATTATATATATATATATATATATATATATATATTTATATATATATTGTGACAGGAAGTCAGGTAAATCTGGGAATGTAGTCACTGAGAGGAGACACATTCCCACCTGCTTTGAAAAGTTCACTAATTATTATAGGGTGTCGGCTGCCAAAGGCAGCAGGAAGGTGTAAAGAAGTGGAAAGGCCTTCAGCTGTTCAGAATGAGGAAATTAAGGCCTCTATAATTTGTCCAAAGAAAGTCTATGCATTGCTGCCTCCTGTCGCCGTGTGGGCTGGGAGAGGAAGGCAGACAAACTGCTGCATCCTGACGCCATGTGGGTAGAGGACAGTCCTGTGTGCCCCCTGAAAGCTGAGTGAGCATGGGGAAGACCTCCTGAAGCGGTGTGCGCTCAGGAGGGTAAAAACGAGTGAAGACGTCTCAAAGGTGAGAAGACGAAGTGTTTCTGTGTGAAAGAAAACAAAGGGACATGTTCAATGGACAATGTTTGTGCTGTGTGAAAAGCAAACAAATGGACATTTGAGTGTCTGCTGTAGGATCAGCAGTGTCGGCCCAACAGTAGGTTGGGAAGACTTCTTAGGTAGGTTCCAGCTGTGAGAAGGTAGCCGCCCACAGAGGCAAGGATTTATTTTGTTTTATTTTATTTTGATGTTTTGCTGCATGCACTAATTGGAAGAAATTGACCTAATAAACCAAACTATTGTTTTCAACCACTCCTCGGCTATCTCCCTGTGTGCCGACCCCCCCCCAAAGGGGTCACCCATACGCCTACCACCGAGCTAATCCCTTACAATATATAAATATATATATATATATATATATGTATATATACAGTATACAGTCAAGTCCATAAATATTGGGACATCAACACAATTTGGCTCTATACACCACCACAATGGATTTGAAATGAAACCAACAAGATGTGCTTTAACTGCAGACTTTCAGCTTTAATTTGAGGGCATTTACATCCAAATCAGGTGAAAGGTGTAGGAATTACAACAGTTTGTATATGTGCCTCCCACTTTTTAAGGGACCAAAAGTAATGGGACAATTGGCTGCTCAGCTGTTCCATGGCCAGGTGTGTGTTATTCCCTCAATTATCCAATTTACAAGGAGCAGATAAAAGGTCCAGAGTTAATTTCAAGTGTGCTATTTGCATATGGAATCTGTTGCTGTCAACTCTCAATATTAGATCCAAAGAGCTGTCACTATCAGTGAAGCAAGCACTCATTAGGCAGAATAAACAAAACAACCCCACCAGAGAGATAGCAAAAACATTAGGTGTGGCCAAATCAACTGTTTGGAACATCCTTAAAAAGAAAGAATGCACCGGTGAGCTCAGCAACACCAAAAGACCCGGAAGACCACGGAAAACAACTGTGGTGGATGACTGAATAATTCTTTCCCTGGTGAAGAAAACACTCTTCACAACAGTTGGCCAGATCAAGATCACTCTCCAGGAGGTAGGTGTATGGGTGTCAGATCAAGAACCCTCTCCAGGAGGTAGGTGTATGTGTGTCAGATCAAGAACACTCTCCAGGAGGTAGGTGTATGTGTGTCAGATCAGGAACACTCTCCAGGAGGTAGGTGTATGTGTGTCAGATCAAGAACACTCTCCAGGAGGTAGGTGTGTGTGTGTCAAAGTCAACAACCAAGAGAAGACTTCACCAGAGTGAATACAGAGGGTTCCCCACAAGATGTAAACCATTGGTGAGCCTCAAAAACAGGAAGGCCAGATTAGAGTTTGCCAAACAAAATCTAAAAAAAGCCTTCACAGTTCTGGAACATCCTATGGACAGATGAGACCAAGATCAACTTGTAGCAGAGTGATGGGAAGAGAAGAGTATGGAGAAGGAAAGGAACTGCTCATGATCCAAAGCATACCACCTCATCAGTGAAGCATGGTGGTGGTAGTGTCATGGCGTGGGCATGTATGACTGCCAATGGAACTGGTTCTCTTGTATTTATTGATGATGTGACTGCTGACAAAAGCAGCAGGATGAATTCTGAAGTGTTTCGGGAATATTATCGGCTCATATTCAGCCAAATGCTTCAGAACTCATTGGACGGCGCTTCACAGTGCAGATGGACAATGACCCGAAGCATACTGCGAAAGCAACCAAAGAGTTTTTTAAGGGAAAGAAGTGGAATGTTATGCAATGGCCAAGTCAATCACCTGACCTGAATCCGATTGAGCATGCATTTCACTTGCTGAAGACAAAACTGAAGGGAAAATGCCCCAAGAACAAGCAGGAACTGAAGACAGTTGCAGTAGAGGCCTGGCAGAGCATCACCAGGGATGAAACCCAGCGTCTGGTGATGTCTATGCCTTCCAGACTTCAGGCTGTAATTGACTGCAAAGGATTTGCAACCAAGTATTAAAAAGTGAAAGTTTGATTTATGATTGTTAATCTGTCCCATTACTTGTGGTCCCTTAAAAAGTGGGAGGCACATATACAAACTGTTGTAATTCCTACACCGTTCACCTGATTTGGATGTAAATACCCTCAAATTAAAGCTGAAAGTCTGCAGGTAAAGCACATCTTGTTTGTTTCATTTCAAATCCATTCTGGTGGTGTATAGAGCCAAAAAGATTAGAATTGTGTCCATGTCCCAATATTTATGGACCTGACTGTATATAGATAAATATATATATATATATATATATATATTTTTTTTTTTTAGCAGAGACCCTAGAGAATAAAATGGGAATCGTCGCAATATTTTTTATCACACTGTATTTGTGCAGCGGTCTTACTAACACAATTTGTTTCAGAAAAAATACACTTTTTTGAATTAAAAAAATAGGAAAACAGTAAAGTTTGCCCAATTTCTTTCCATAATGTGAAAGATAATGTTACGCCAAGTAAATAAATACCCAACATGTCACGCTTCAAAATTGCGCACGCTCGTGGAATGGCGACAAACATTGGTACTTAAAAATCTCCATAGGTGACGCTTTAAAAATTTCTACAGGTTACCAGTTTAGAGTTACAGAGGAGGTCTAGGGATAGAATTATTGCTCTCGCTCTGTGTGGTTTGAATACTGTTTACATTTGAGGGCGCGACTTACGTATGCGTTCACTTCTGCGCAAGAGCATGGAGGGATGGGACGCTTTAAAAAAAAAAAAAAAAAATCTTATTTATTTTATTGTATTGTTTTTTATTTTTACACTGTACCTTTAATTTTTACAGTTAGGGCTCTTTCACATGGGCGATCCGATCAGATCCGCCTGTCAGTTTTTTAGGCGGATCTGATCGGATCCTCCATGCAGCTCTATGGGGCAGCGGATGTCAGCGGAGACACCTCCGCTGACACCCGCTGCCATCCGTATCCGATCCTGTGCTTGAAATCTGGACGGATGGAAACCCTATTTTTCCATCCGTTCAGTAATCGGATCGGATCGGATGAGAGCGGACAAGCGGTCCGCTCTCATCCGATCCCCCATAGAGAGCAGCGGGGGCTGAGACACCTCCCTCTCCGTACTGCAAGCGGAGACGGAGCTGTCATCCGCCCGGTTCAGCGGGGATCGCGGATCGATCCCCGCTGAGCAACACGGATCCGCCTACGGAGGCGGACCGTGTGAAAGAGCCCTTACAGAGGAGGTCTAGGGCTAGAATTATTGCTCTCACTCTGTGTGGTTTGAACACCGTTTACATATGTGGGCGCGACTTGCGTATGCGTTCGCTTTCGCGCGCTAGCTAACGGGGACAGCCCCCTCCTACCACTCCGCCAGGGTCTCCCATGTCACCGGTAGAACCGCGCCACCAGCCGGCATGTCCACCGGCTGGTCGGGGCGGAGTCCCAAACAACGCCGGATTCTACTCTGATTGGGTCACCCATGTAGTAACCTGGAAGAGACGTCATGACATCGCTTCCGGGTCCTGGAGCCTTAAAGGCGCAAGATTTAAAAAAAAAAATTAAAGCATTGAAAACAGCCAAACTTGGCATTTTGAATTGCTTTTAAGTGCAGAGGAGGGATTTGGAGTTTTTTAGACCCCCGATCCCTCCATAAAGAGTACCTGTCACTCCTATCACTGTCACATCCCCCCCGATCCCTCCATAAAGAGTACCTGTCACTCCTATTACTGTCACATTCCTCCCGATCCCTCCATATAGAGTACCTGTCACTGCCTATTACTGTCACATTCTCCCGATCCCTCCATAAAGAGTACCTGTCACTGCTATTACTGTCACACTCCCCCCCGATCCCTCCATAAAGAGTACCTGTCACTGTTATTACTGTCACATTCCCCCCGATCCCTCCATAAAGAGTACCTGTCACTCCTATTACTGTCACATTCCCCCCGATCCCTCCATAAAGAGTACCTGTCACTCCTATTACTGTCACATTCCCCCCGATCCCTCCATAAAGAGTACCTGTCACTCCTATTACTGTCACATTCCTCCCGATCCCTCCATATAGAGTACCTGTCACTGCCTATTACTGTCACATTCTCCCGATCCCTCCATAAAGAGTACCTGTCACTGCTATTACTGTCACACTCCCCCCCGATCCCTCCATAAAGAGTACCTGTCACTGTTATTACTGTCACATTCCCCCCGATCCCTCCATAAAGAGTACCTGTCACTCCTATTACTGTCACATTCCCCCCGATCCCTCCTTAAAGAGTACCTGTCACTGCCTATTACTGTCACATGGGATGTTTACATTGCTTCTCACAGCAATAAAAGTGATCAACATTTTTTTTTAAAACAATAGTGTAAAAAAAATAAATAGATAAATAAAATAATTAAGAAAAAAAAATTTTTAAGCACCCCGTCCCTCCGTGCTCGCACGCAGAAGCGAACGCATACTCAAGTTGTGCCCGCATATGAAAATAGTGTTCAAACCACACATGTGAGGTATCACCGCTATCATCAGAGTGAGAGCAAAAATTCTATCCCCCGACCTCCTCTGTAACTCTATACTGCTAACTCTTATTTTTTAAGGCGTCGCCTTTGAAGATTTGTAAGTACCAAAGTTTGTCGCCATTCCACGAGTGTGCGCAAGTTTAAAGCATGACATGTTGGGTTTCTATTTACTCAGCATTAACAGCATCTTTCACATTATACAAAAATATTAGGATAACTTTAATGTTTAGTTTTTTTTTAAATTCATGAAAATGTATTTCTTCCAAAAAAAAACTGCATTTGCACAAATACCGTGTTACACAACACATTGCAATAACCGCCATTTTATTCTCTAGGGTCTTTGCTAAAAAATAAATAAATAAATAAATATATAAATAAAAATATCTATATATATATATATAATGTTTGGGGGTTCTAAATAATTTTCTAGCAAAAAATACTGATTTTAATTTTTGTAAGCAACAAATGTCAGAAAAAGGTGTAGGCTCCAAGGGGTTAAAGCATGACACATTAGGTATCTATTTACTCGGCATAACATCATCTTGGCATAACCAAAAAACTGCATTTGAAACACCGCTGCGCAAATACCGTGTTACACAACACATTGCAATGACCGCCATTTTTCTCTCTAGGGTCTTTGCTAAAAAAAATGAATAAATATATATATACAGTGTATATATACAACTATATATTGTTTGGGGGTTCTAAGTAATTTTCTAGCAAAAAATACTGATTTTAACTTGTAAGCAACAAATGTCAGAAAAAGGTGTAAGCATGAAGGGGTTAAAGGAGAAAAAAAAAAGCAAAATGCATAGAGACTGCATGCAGAAAATACATTAAAAAAATGCGGGTTTAAAAACACAAAAGTCATTGCAAAATGTACTGGAAAAACGCATCAACCACAGCCCATAGATGTGAACCTAGGGTTATTCCCCATCAGCCAATCCTTTTCTTCGTTCTGAAGCTCCTGAGCAACGGATCTCGGCATCATTGGGGTAAGAAGAAAAAAAAAGCACCAGGGAGCTGCAACCCTCTTCCAAAGAAAGAAGGGCATCGTGATCACTGAACCCCCCCCCCCCCCCCCGGAGCAGAAGGATCCTGTAAGGGGCAGGGTGCTTTGTTACAAACCTGGGCAGACCTGACTTTTTAGGGCCCAGATAAATCCCGTCCAATCTGGTAGAGCAAAAATTGCATCTCAGTGAAACATGCAGAAAGGAGCCCTAGGTGCCATGGCCTTATGCCAGTGATTAACATCAATAGTTTCAAAAAAAGTATTCGATGGGCACCTTAAAGACCACAACATACAGGGGTATACAATGTACAAAATACAGGGATATACAATGTACAACATACAGAGGTATACAATGCACAACATACATGGGAATACAATGTACAACATACAGGGGGTATACAATGTACAACATACAGGGATATACAATGTACAACATACAGGGGGTATACAATGTACAACATACAGGGGTATACAATGTACAACATACAGGGGTATACAATGTACAACATACAGGGGTATACAATGTACAACATACAGGGGGTATACAATGTACAACATACAGGGGTATACAATGCACAACATACATGGGAATACAATGTACAACATACAGGGGGTATACAATGTACAACATACAGGGATATACAATGTACAACATACAGGGGTATACAATGCACAACATACAGGGGGTATACAATGTACAACATACAGGGGTATACAATGTACAACATACAGGGGTATACAATGTACAACATACAGGGATATACAATGTACAACATACAGGGGTATACAATGCACAACATACAGGGGGTATACAATGTACAACATACAGGGGTATACAATGTACAACATACAGGGGTATACAATGTACAACATACAGGGGTATACAATGTACAACATACAGGGGGTATACAATGTACAACATACAGGGGTATACAATGCACAACATACATGGGAATACAATGTACAACATACAGGGGGTATACAATGTACAACATACAGGGATATACAATGTACAACATACAGGGGTATACAATGCACAACATACAGGGGGTATACAATGTACAACATACAGGGGTATACAATGTACAACATACAGGGGTATACAATGCACAACATACATGGGAATACAATGTACAACATACAGGGGGTATACAATGTACAACATACAGGGATATACAATGTACAACATACAGGGGGTATACAATGTACAACATACAGGGGTATACAATGTACAACATACAGGGATATACAATGTACAACATACAGGGGTATACAATGCACAACATACAGGGGGTATACAATGTACAACATACAGGGGTATACAATGTACAACATACAGGGGTATACAATGTACAACATACAGGGGTATACAATGTACAACATACAGGGGGTATACAATGTACAACATACAGGGGTATACAATGCACAACATACATGGGAATACAATGTACAACATACAGGGGGTATACAATGTACAACATACAGGGGTATACAATGTACAACATACAGGGGGTATACAATGTACAACATACAGGGGGTATACAATGTACAACATACATGGGTATACAATGCACAACATACATGGGAATACAATGTACAACATACAGGGGGTATACAATGTACAACATACAGGGGTATACAATGTACAACATACAGGGGGTATACAATGTACAACATACAGGGGTATACAATGTACAACATACAGGAGGTATACAATGTACAACATACAGGGGTATACAATGTACAACATACAGGGGTATACAATGTACAACATACAGGGGAATACAATGTACAACATACAGGGGTATACAATGTACAACATACAGGGGGTATACAATGTACAACATACAGGGGTATACAATGTACAACATACAGGGGTATACAATGTACAACATACATGGGAATACAATGTACAACATACATGGGAATACAATGTACAACATACAGGGGGTATACAATGTACAACATACAGGAATATACAATGTACAACATACAGGGGGTATACAATGTACAACATACAGGGGTATACAATGCACAACATACAGGGGAATAGAATGTACAACATACAGGGGTATACAATGTACAACATACAGGGGGTATACAATGTACAACATACAGGGGTATACAATGTACAACATACAGGGGTATACAATGTACAACATACAGGGGTATACAATGCACAACATACATGGGAATACAATGTACAACATACAGGGGGTATACAATGTACAACATACAGGGATATACAATGTACAACATACAGGGGGTATACAATGTACAACATACAGGGGTATACAATGTACAACATACAGGGATATACAATGTACAACATACAGGGGTATACAATGCACAACATACAGGGGGTATACAATGTACAACATACAGGGGTATACAATGTACAACATACAGGGGTATACAATGTACAACATACAGGGGTATACAATGTACAACATACAGGGGGTATACAATGTACAACATACAGGGGTATACAATGCACAACATACATGGGAATACAATGTACAACATACAGGGGGTATACAATGTACAACATACAGGGGTATACAATGTACAACATACAGGGGGTATACAATGTACAACATACAGGGGGTATACAATGTACAACATACATGGGTATACAATGCACAACATACATGGGAATACAATGTACAACATACAGGGGGTATACAATGTACAACATACAGGGGTATACAATGTACAACATACAGGGGGTATACAATGTACAACATACAGGGGTATACAATGTACAACATACAGGAGGTATACAATGTACAACATACAGGGGTATACAATGTACAACATACAGGGGTATACAATGTACAACATACAGGGGAATACAATGTACAACATACAGGGGTATACAATGTACAACATACAGGGGGTATACAATGTACAACATACAGGGGTATACAATGTACAACATACAGGGGTATACAATGTACAACATACATGGGAATACAATGTACAACATACATGGGAATACAATGTACAACATACAGGGGGTATACAATGTACAACATACAGGAATATACAATGTACAACATACAGGGGGTATACAATGTACAACATACAGGGGTATACAATGCACAACATACAGGGGAATAGAATGTACAACATACAGGGGTATACAATGTACAACATACAGGGGGTATACAATGTACAACATACAGGGGTATACAATGTACAACATACAGGGGTATACAATGTACAACATACAGGGGTATACAATGCACAACATACAGGGGTATACAATGTACAACATACAGGGGAATACAATGTACAACATACAGGGGTATACAATGTACAACATACAGGGGGTATACAATGTACAACATACAGGGGGTATACAATGTACAACATACAGGGGTATACAATGTACAACATACAGGGGTATACAATGTACAACATACATGGGAATACAATGTACAACATACAGGGGGTATACAATATACAACATACAGGAATATACAATGTACAACATACAGGGGGTATACAATGTACAACATACAGGGGTATACAATGTACAACATACAGGGGAATACAATGTACAACATACAGCGGTATACAATGTACAACATACAGGGGTATACAATGTACAACATACAGGGGTATACAATGTACAACATACAGGGGTATACAATGTACAACATACAGGGGAATACAATGTACAACATACAGGGGTATACAATGTACAACATACAGGGGTATACAATGTACAACATACAGGGGTATACAATGTACAACATACAGGGGGTATACAATGTACGGTTAACAGCAAACACACACACACACACATCATAGGTTGAACTGGATGGACTGATGTCTTTTTTCGACCTCACGAACTATGTAACATTGCCTCGCCAGGGGCTGACAGGAAACTTTCGGCCCGGGGGCAAGTACAAACCAGAGGCCCATGGTGCAGCGACTCGGCCCCCCTCCCCACTCTCCATCCTCCCGTCCACCTCCTGACCCCTATTACAGGCTGAAGCTCCACTCCAGACTCCAGGTAGTCTCTACTCACTGGCCGAATTCGGGTTCCTGACCTGGCCAGCAGGGGGCAGTTGGGGGGAGCTGGGACAGCTCGGTTGGGGCTGCCTGGAGGAGGAGAGTATCCAGTGGGGCATGGAACCGGCCTCTGCTCACAGTTTACACCATCCATGCTGGAGGGGGGGGGGGGCTGTGCTCTATCTTTGTCTCCATCCTGCGTCAGTAGGTCAGCAGTGGGGACTTATTACTTCTCTTCACTAGGAATCCTTTAGGCATGTCTGTGGCAGAAGCAGTGCAGTCTTTTTACAGGACATCAGAGTGGCTCGGGGGGCAATTGCCCCCCTCCTGCCCCCTGGCCCAGTCCTCCCCTCACATAGAGATACTCCCGACACCCCTTTGTGGCCCATTCAGTCACGGGAGGGGGGCAATCTGTCTTCCCAGCCTCTGGCTGGACCTCAATAAACCTGTTGAAATAAGGGGGGACTGGGTCTCTCTGTCCCCCATATTAGGAAAGTTCTTCTGGCTCCCTTGAGGGGGCGTGCAGTTTCCTTGTCCCTCTGCCAGTGTCAGACGAGTCATCACCGAGGAAAGGGACATATGGTGATTTGTGACACTGACTGACAGGCTCTGCACCGGTCGCATTCTTTCTGCAGGAGAAATCATTTGTATCAGATGTGTCTGCAGGGACTTCAGGAAAGAAGCAGCCAGGAATGTGAAAAAAAGGAAAACTTTTTCTTGGGGAGGTTATGAGAGAGTGGAAGGAATTTCCGTCCTTCCGGTAATCTATAGACTCTACGGAATGTGTGAGCTCTCCACCGGCCGGGAGTCTGGAATTCCACAATAACGGCCAATTTTACAGATTTCCCTCTAAGTCGTTGGACAACGCAAATCCCTGCAGATCCGGCAGATGGTTGTATCAGTGGAACGCCAGAACGACGCAGATAGGAAACGCCGAACCTGTGAAGTTTATTTATTCAAGGTAATGGAGTGTGCAGGACAAACAGGGAGCGCCATTATCCATCGGCCTCTCCACTGAGACTGGGAGCTCTGCCCAATCACATCGCACCGCCAGACCGCGTCCGACAATTTCCACCCAACACCGCGGGATCACCGTACCAGGAAAACAACACAGAGCCAAGGAAACAAGTTATATTATACAGGAGTGACATCACCGCTCTCCAGATATAAGATATATTATACAGAGTGACATCACTACTCTCCAGATATAAGATATAATATACAGAGTGACATCACCACTCTCCAGATATAAGATATAATATACAGAGTGACATCACCACTCTCCAGATATAAGATATAATATACAGAGTGACATCACCACTCTCCAGATATAAGATATATTATACAGAGTGACATCACTGCTCTCCAGATATAAGATATATTATACAGAGTGACATCACCACTCTCCAGATATAAGATATATTATACAGAGTGACATCACTGCTCTCCAGATATAAGATATATTATACAGAGTGACATCACCGCTCTCCAGATATAAGATATATTATACAGAGTGACATCACCACTCTCCAGATATAAGATATATTATACAGAGTGACATCACCGCTCTCCAGATATAAGATATATTATACAGAGTGACATCACCACTCTCCAGATATAAGATATATTATACAGAGTGACATCACCGCTCTCCAGATATAAGATATATTATACAGAGTGACATCACCGCTCTCCAGATATAAGATATAATATACAGAGTGACATCACCACTCTCCAGATATAAGATATATTATACAGGAGTGACATCACCGCTCTCCAGATATAAGATATATTATACAGAGTGACATCACCACTCTCCAGATATAAGATATATTATACAGAGTGACATCACCGCTCTCCAGATATAAGATATATTATACAGAGTGACATCACCACTCTCCAGATATAAGATATATTATACAGAGTGACATCACCGCTCTCCAGATATAAGATATATTATACAGGAGTGACATCACCGCTCTCCAGATATAAGATATATTATACAGAGTGACATCACCGCTCTCCAGATATAAGATATATTATACAGAGTGACATCGCCGCTCTCCAGATATAAGTTATATTATACAGAGTGACATCACCGCTCTCCAGATATAAGTTATATTATACAGAGTGACATCACCGCTCTCCAGATATAAGATATATTATACAGAGTGACATCACCGCTCTCCAGATATAAGATATATTATACAGAGTGACATCACCGCTCTCCAGATATAAGTTATATTATACAGAGTGACATCACCGCTCTCCAGATATAAGATATATTATACAGAGTGACATCACCGCTCTCCAGATATAAGATATATTATACAGAGTGACATCACCGCTCTACAGATATAAGATATATTATACAGAGTGACATCACCGCTCTCCAGATATAAGTTATATTATACAGAGTGACATCACCACTCTCCAGATATAAGATATATTATACAGAGTGACATCACCACTCTCCAGATATAAGATATATTATACAGAGTGACATCACCGCTCTACAGATATAAGATATATTATACAGAGTGACATCACCGCTCTACAGATATAAGATATATTATACAGGAGTGACATCACCACTCTCCAGATATAAGATATATTATACAGAGTGACATCACCGCTCTACAGATATAAGATATATTATACAGAGTGACATCACCGCTCTACAGATATAAGATATATTATACAGAGTGACATCACCGCTCTACAGATATAAGATATATTATACAGAGTGACATCACCGCTCTCCAGATATAAGTTATATTATACAGAGTGACATCACCACTCTCCAGATATAAGATATATTATACAGAGTGACATCACCGCTCTCCAGATATAAGATATATTATACAGAGTGACATCACCGCTCTCCAGATATAAGATATATTATACAGAGTGACATCACCGCTCTACAGATATAAGATATATTATACAGGAGTGACATCACCACTCTCCAGACATAAGATATATTATACAGAGTGACATCACCGCTCTCCAGATATAAGATATATTATACAGAGTGACATCACCGCTCTACAGATATAAGATATATTATACAGAGTGACATCACCACTCTCCAGATATAAGATATATTATACAGAGTGACATCACCGCTCTCCAGATATAAGATATATTATACAGGAGTGACATCACCGCTCTCCAGATATAAGATATATTATACAGAGTGACATCACCGCTCTCCAGATATAAGATATATTATACAGAGTGACATCACCGCTCTACAGATATAAGATATATTATACAGAGTGACATCACCGCTCTCCAGATATAAGATATATTATACAGACTGACATCACCGCTCTCCAGATATAAGATATATTATACAGGAGTGACATCACCACTCTCCAGATATAAGATATATTATACAGAGTGACATCACCGCTCTACAGATATAAGATATATTATACAGAGTGACATCACCGCTCTCCAGATATAAGATATATTATACAGAGTGACATCACCGCTCTCCAGATATAAGATATATTATACAGAGTGACATCACCGCTCTACAGATATAAGATATATTATACAGAGTGACATCACCGCTCTCCAGATATAAGATATATTATACAGAGTGACATCACCACTCTCCAGATATAAGATATATTATACAGAGTGACATCACCGCTCTCCAGATATAAGATATATTATACAGGAGTGACATCACCACTCTCCAGATATAAGATATATTATACAGAGTGACATCACCGCTCTACAGATATAAGTTATATTATACAGAGTGACATCACTGCTCTCCAGATATAAGATATATTATACAGAGTGACATCACCGCTCTCCAGATATAAGATATATTATACAGAGTGACATCACCGCTCTCCAGATATAAGATATATTATACAGGAGTGACATCACCACTCTCCAGATATAAGATATATTATACAGAGTGACATCACCGCTCTACAGATATAAGATATATTATACAGAGTGACATCACCGCTCTACAGATATAAGATATATTATACAGAGTGACATCACCGCTCTCCAGATATAAGTTATATTATACAGAGTGACATCACCGCTCTACAGATATAAGATATATTATACAGAGTGACATCACCACTCTCCAGATATAAGATATATTATACAGGAGTGACATCACTGCTCTCCAGACATAAGATATATTATACAGAGTGACATCACCACTCTCCAGATATAAGATATATTATACAGAGTGACATCACCGCTCTCCAGATATAAGATATATTATACAGGAGTGACATCACCGCTCTCCAGATATAAGATATATTATACAGGAGTGACATCACCGCTCTCCAGATATAAGATATACTATACAGGAGTGACATCACCGCTCTCCAGATATAAGATATATTATACAGGAGTGACATCACCGCTCTCCAGATATAAGATATATTATACAGGAGTGACATCACCGCTCTCCAGATATAAGATATATGATACAGAGTGACATCACCGCTCTCCAGATATAAGATATATTATACAGAGTGACATCACCGCTCTACAGATATAAGATATATTATACAGGAGTGACATCACCGCTCTCCAGATATAAGATATATTATACAGGAGTGACATCACCGCTCTCCAGATATAAGATATATTATACAGAGTGACATCACCACTCTCCAGATATAAGATATATTATACAGAGTGACATCACCACTCTCCAGATATAAGATATATTATACAGGAGTGACATCACCGCTCTCCAGATATAAGATATATTATACAGAGTGACATCACCGCTCTCCAGATATAAGATATATTATACAGGAGTGACATCACCACTCTCCAGATATAAGATATATTATACAGAGTGACATCACCACTCTCCAGATATAAGATATATTATACAGAGTGACATCACCGCTCTCCAGATATAAGATATATTATACAGAGTGACATCACCACTCTCCAGATATAAGATATATTATACGGGAGTTTTCCAGCAATAATAGATCTGAAATGTCAGGTAAAAGTAGCAACAACAGATAAAAACTATAGGAAAGTTTACTCTTATAAAATAAAGCTAAAGCCCTCAACTTCATAACAAATAGTTGAAGGTAGAACAGTTTACTATTATAGTTTGTGGGATTATTTTCTGGTAGTGCCGCACTGTCCTAAACATTTAATAAAATGAGAAAACTGAGTGTACAAAAACACTTCATAACCACACCCCCACATTCCCTGAGGTCACTTCTTTTGTTTGTTTGTTGCTTTGTGTTAGTTTTCCTTTTTTTTTTTTTTTATTTATTTTTTACAGGTAGTTTTCATTTTTTATTTGAATTGTTACTTTTTTTTTCATTTGAATTTTTATATGCATTAGTTTTCTTTATTATTGAGTCAAGCTCCTTTATAATATCATAGAACGTTCCTAGCCGCCTGGCCCTAGAGTGGGAAATTACCAGTCACTCTTTTTTTTGTTTTGTTTTTACTTTTTATTTATTTTTTTTTTTTAAGTGTTTAAGAGCCCGTTCAGACTAGCGCGACTTGTCAGGCGACTTGTCATCCTGACAAGTCGCACTCGGTCGCGGCCCATTGACCGCTACAGGACCCGTTCTAATAGGAGCGACACAAGTCGCTCCGACTTAGAAAAAGGGTCCTGTACTACTTCGGGCGACCTCGGAGCGACTTGCATAGACTTCCATTATGTGAAGTCCCTGCAAGTCGCTCCGAAGTCGTGGTGCATGGGACTGACAAGTCGCCTCCCCAAGTCGTGCAGAGTCGTGTCACGCTAGTCTGAATGGGCTCTAAATGTTTTTAATTTGTACTGCAGTACCCAAATCGAGTGGCATCTTCCTGGTTCAGGTTGGCCCATAGTATGAGATTACCATCAGCTTTTCTTTTCTTTTTTCTATCTATGTGTTCGTTCTTTATGTTCTTTTCCTTTTTATTTTCATATTTGATTATAAATATTTTTTTAATGTATTTGTTAATAATGATGTGTTCACACACAGCAGAGGCCAGACACATGTGCAAGCAGAATCTTCTTCCTCCTTTCATTTGTATTGATTTGTATCATTAAAATCAGGGAACTGGAAGTGTATCTGCAGGGGGAAAACTTACAGTTATAGGTTGCCCGGCCTTCCAAATTATGGGGGAAGGGAAGGGAGGGCAGCAGTAAATGGAGAGAGGAAATCCTACAGTCAGAAATTAAGTGCTTAATAGGCCATAGGCTGCCTGCCCTTCCCTAAATCAGGGCCAGGAGGCAGTGGCGGCTGGTGCTCAGAATTTTTGGGGGGGGGCAAACAGAAAAATGTAATTGGCATTGCTTTGCGGCAAAAAAACGCTGTAAAAAATTGCGTGACTTTGAGGTCACAAAAGTGTGAAAGGGGCCTTCAGTAATCAAGGTATAGTGTGCCCCCTTCAATGCAGAGATACCAGCGTGCCCCCTTTCAATGCAGAGAGACCAGCGTGCCCCCTTTCAATGCAGAATGACCAGCGTGCCCCCTCTCAATGCAGAATGACCAGCGTGCCCCCTCCCAATGCAGAATGACCAGCGTGCCCCCTTTCAATGCAGAATGACCAGCGTGCCCCCCTCTCAATGCAGAATGACCAACGTGCCCCCTCTCAATGCAGAATGACCAGCATGCCCCCTTTCAATGCAGAGAGACCAGCGTGCGGTGCCCCACCCCCGAGACCAGTGCACTTACCTGCAGCGGCGACTTCTCAGTCCCCCGGCGTCTTCTCGAGTCCTCCCGCCTCCTCCTCAGTCAATGGCATGGTTTTGCCTTCCGGCCAATCAGGAAGCGGGTCTCGGACCTGCTTCCTGATTAGCCAGGAGGAGGATCCGTGTGACAATAGCGAATTTTCATTCGCTATTGTCACACAATGGGTGGGCTCGGGGCGCACTGCTCTGCAAGCCTATTAGAGCCTCTAGTTCTAATCAGGTGACTCAGAAAAAAAAAAACCCATTAAGCTCCATGCGTTCGGTGCCCCGCATGTAGATTAGGGGGCTGGACGCATGGATGGGGGGGCGGCGGCCCTGCGCCCCCAACGCACCAGCCGCCACTGCCAGGAGGTAGAGGTGTTGAAACATGGAGGTTGTAGGTAGCAAGCCTTGCTAATCGGACCTCTTTCTCTTCCCTTAAGCCCCCACCCCCAAAACACAC
This sequence comes from Pelophylax lessonae, assembly GCF_965119305.1. Lineage (NCBI taxonomy): Eukaryota > Metazoa > Chordata > Amphibia > Anura > Ranidae > Pelophylax > Pelophylax lessonae. Next base: position 3,887,610 of record NC_138774.1, on the reverse strand, counting down.
CGTACTCCTTCTTCTACACACCCCTGAATCATTGTTGTTTAGTCATTTAGTCATGTCCGACTCTTCGTGACCTCATGGACCATAGCGCGCCAGGCTTTTCTGTCCTCCACTGCCTCCCGGAGCTTGCTTAACTTCATGTTCATTGTTTCGATGATGCCATTTATCCATCTTGTTTTCCTTTGTCCTCTTCTCCTTTTTCCTTCCATGTTTCCCAGCATCAGGGTATTTTCCAATGAGTCCTCTCTTCGCATTAGGTGGTCAAAGTATTCGAGTTTCAGCTTAATGATCTGTCCTTCCAGTGAATATTCAGGGTGGCTTTCCTTCAGGATTGACTGGATTGGTCTCCTTGCCATCCAAGGGACTTTCAAGAGTCTTCTCCAACACCATGGTTCAAAAGCATCAATTCTTCGTCATTCATCCTTCCTTATGGTCCAACTTTCACACCCATAGGTTACTACTGTGAATACCATAGCTTTGATTTTACGGCACTTTGACAGTAGGGTGATATCTCTGCTTTTTAGAATGTTGTCTAGGTTTGCCATAGCTTTCCTCCCAATGAGCAAGCGTCTCTTAATTTCATGTCACCTATCTTTGGTGTCATTGGGTGGAATTGTGCCCTATTGTTTGTGCCATTGGGAGGAATTGTGCCCCTTTATTGGGGTCAGTGGTGGGGAATTATGCCCCATTGCTCCATATTCGGTATCAGTGGATGAAATAGTGCCCCAAGGGCCAGATAAAAGAAAGCACCTATAGTTGGTGCCATGGGGAGGAATTGTGCCCTATCATTGGTGCCATTGGGAGGAATTGTGCCCCATCGTTGGTGCCATTGGGAGGAATTGTGCCCTATTGTTGGTGTCATTGGGAGGAATTGTGCCCCTTTATTGGGGTCAGTGGTGGGGAATTATGCCCCATTGCTCCATATTCAGTATCAGTGGATGAAATAGTGCCCCAAGGGCCAGATAAAAGAAAGCACCTATCGTTGGTGCCATGGGGAGGAATTGTGCCCTATCAGTGGTGTCATTGGGAGGAATTGTGCCCCATCGTTGGTGCCATGGGGAGGAATTGTGCCCTATTGTTGGTGTCCTTGGGAGGAATTTTGCCCTATCGTTTGTGTTCTTGGGAGGAATTGTGCCACATCATTGGTGTCATTGGGAGCAATTGTGCCCCTTTATTGGGGTCAGTGGTGGGGAATTATGCCCCATTGCTCCATATTCAGCATCAGTGGATGAAATAGTGCCCCAAGGGCCAGATCAAAGAAAGCACCTATCGTTGGTGCCATTGGGAGGAATTGTGCCCTATCGTTGGTGTCATTGGGAGGAATTGTGCCCCATCGTTGGTGCCATTGCGAGGAATTGTGCTCTATCGCTGGTGTCATTGGGAGGAATTGTGCCCTATAGTTGGTGCCATTGGGAGGAATTGTGCCCTATAGTTGGTGTCATCGGGAGGAATTGTGCCCTATCGTTGGTGTCATTGGGAGAAATTGTGCCCTATCGTTGGTGTCATTGGGAGAAATTGTGCCCCTTCATTGGGGTCAGTGGTGGGGAAATATGCCCCATTGCTCCATATTCAGTATCAGTGGATGAAATAATGCTCCAAGGGCCAGATGAAAGAAAGCACTTATCGTTGGTGCCATGGGGAAGCATTGTGCCCTATCCTTGGTGTCAGTGGGAGGAATTGTGCCCTATCATTGGTGTCATTGGGAGGAATTGTGCCCTATAGTTGGTGCCATTGGGAGGAATTGTGCCCTATAGTTGGTGCCATTGGGAGGAATTGTGCCCTATAGTTGGTGCCATTGGGAGGAATTGTGCCCTATCGTTGGTGTCATTGGGAGGAATTGTGCCCCTTCATTGGGGTCAGTGGTGGGGAATTATGTCCCACTGTTCCATATTCAGTATCAGTGGATGTAAAAGTGCCCCAAGGGTCAGATAGAAGCAAGCAAAGGGCTGCAGTTTGGAGACCACTGACCTAAGGGACCTAAAGGAAGAGTGTTGATCTCAGTGATTTACCATGTATGATTCAGGCTTCAAGATCACGGCAGATGGTGATGTGCCCTGCTACCATGTGACGTGCCCTGCTACCATGTAATGTGTCCTCCTCCCATCTAATGTGTTCTGCTCTCATGTAATGTGCCCTGCTCCCATGTAACGTGCCCTGCTCTCATGTAAAATGCTCTGCTCCCACATAATGTGCCCTGCTCTCATGTAACATGCGCTGCTCCCACGTAATGTGCCCTTCTCTCACGTAATGCGCCCTGCTCTCATGTAACGTGCTCTGCTCCCACGTAATGTGCCCTGCTCTCATGTAACGTGCTCTGCTCCCACGTAATGTGCCCTGCTCTCATGTAACGTGCTCTGCTCCCACGTAATGTGCCCTGCTCTCATGTAACGTGCTCTGCTCCCACGTAATGTGCCCTGCTCTCATGTAACGTGCTCTGCTCCCACGTAATGTGCCCTGCTCTCACGTAATGTGCCCTGCTCTCATGCAACGTGCTCTGCTCCCACGTAATGTGCCCTGCTCTCATGTAACGTGCTCTGCTCCCACGTAATGTGCCCTGCTCCCACGTAATGTGCCCTGCTCTCATGCAACGTGCTCTGCTCCCACGTAATGTGCCCTGCTCTCATGTAACGTGCTCTGCTCCCACGTAATGTGCCCTGCTCTCATGTAACGTGCTCTGCTCCCACGTAATGTGCCCTGCTCTCATGTAACGTGCTCTGCTCCCACGTAATGTGCCCTGCTCTCATGTAACGTGCTCTGCTCCCACGTAATGTGCCCTGCTCTCATGTAACGTGCTCTGCTCCCACGTAATGTGCCCTGCTCTCACGTAATGTGCCCTGCTCTCATGCAACGTGCTCTGCTCCCACGTAATGTGCCCTGCTCTCATGTAACGTGCTCTGCTCCCACGTAATGTGCCCTGCTCCCACGTAATGTGCCCTGCTCTCATGCAACGTGCTCTGCTCCCACGTAATGTGCCCTGCTCTCATGTAACGTGTTCTGCTCCCACGTAATGTGCCCTGCTCTCGCGTAATGTGCCCTGCTCTCATGTAACGTGCTCTGCTCTCATGTAACGTGCTCTGCTCCCACGTAATGTGCCCTGCTCTCATGTAACATGCTCTGCTCTCATGTTAAGTGCTCTGTTCCCACGTAATGTGCCCTGCTCTCATGTAACGTGCTCAGCTCCCACATAAGTTCCCAGAGGTCTCAAACTTTTTGCCAAATGTTCCTCTAAGGTAGAGAGGTTGAGCAACCCTATTGTAGTGTATGTGGACATCAACCCCAAAATTGCCCAAAATACACCTACATGACATTCAGTAAAGGTTCACATCTACTCTAACAGACCTGCCAGTATCTACAATCCCTACACTAATCCCTGCCAATACAGCTCTCCCTATGCTTTTCCTCTCACAAATAAAGCACCATGTCAATGTGGCTGCTGGCATATTGAACTGGCGTATCCAAAAGCCCCTTATTGGCCCTTCTAAGCCAGTTGACCTAAGTTCAAAGGCCAGGCAGTGCAATGTGATTGAAAGGAATTTAGACTTCCAAATTCACCGGGAACCCTAAACATGCAGAATTCACCTTGAACTGATGGTATCGGCAAAAACCAAGCCTCCCCCCTCAATGGTCAGGTGTCCAAACTTTCAGCCACCCATTGAATCAGCTTCTATATGTGCCATTCTGTGTTCCCGATCACCATTGTTGTTGTTTTGGTGGATTATTAAATTCTGAGTAAATAACGGAGAACGCACCTTTAGTATTTTTTCCCGGAATTAATCGCTCAACCTTGGCTTAGACATTTGTTTAAAAATTGTTTTAAAGATAATTAAAGTCTGTAGAAAATTCAATTTATTTCCCCCTCAGGCAGAAAGTCAAATAGAATGCGGCAGCGTGCGACGAGGAGATTATTCATTTAGCCAGAAGCAGTTTATTGTGGAGAGAATTCTGCGTGTTAATAATATTCAACCAGCGCTTGTTGTGAGCGGATCACCGGCAGAACCACACCAGCAGGGGGACCACTATCCCTGGGGATGCTGGGAATTGTAGTTCCTCTGGACTAGTGAAATGTGTGAGTATATTATGGAGTAGGTAAATGCACTAAAGGTATAGAGCGATATCTGCCAAACCATCAAACTGCAATGTGCATTGATGGCAGGAATGATGGGCGATGTTCATTGTGATTTACGCTGGATTTGCAATAATTTTTTACAATATTTTATAAAAATAAAAACACAAAAATCTGTATTTGTGTGGGTAAAAAAATGATTTGATCCTCTGCAGATTTTGTAAAGTTTGCCCGCTTCCAAAGAAATGAAGGGTCTATCAGTGGCGCCCCATCCATTGGGGGGCACAGGGGTGCCGCCCCCCCATCCATGTGTCCGGCCCCCTAATCTACATGCAGGGCGCCGGACGCATGTATTCCAATGGTTTTTTTTGTTTTTTTGAAGCACGTGATTAGAGCCAGAGGCTCTAATAGGCTTCAAAAAAGGGTGGGCTCAGGGCGCAGAGCACTGTCCCCTGAGCCCACCCAGTTATTTGACAATAGTGAATAAATATTCTCTATTATCACACGGATTCTCCTCCTGGCCAAGGAGGCAGGTCCTGAGACCCGTTTCCCGATTGGCCCGAAAGGAGAAGCCATGCTATTGGCCAAGGAGGAGGAGGGAGGAGATGCAGGGAAAGTCCGACCAACGGAGGAGAATGAGGGGGAAGCTGCCGCTGCCTGCGCGGGGTGAGTGAGCCGGCGACCGGGAGGGGGTGTGATGTGCAGGCTGGTGTGGTCAGGGGGGGGGACATGGTGTGGTCCGTCTGCTGCCCCCCCCCCTCCCCCGGCCATGGAGCAGCAGCCGCCACTGGGGTCTATAATTTTTATCATTGGTTACAAAGTTACATAGTCAGGTTGAAAAAAGAAACAAGTCCATCTGGCTCAACCAATAAAAAACAATAAAGAAAACAAGTAAAGAAAACAGTAAAAAAAAAACACGATACAAATGATATAAATGTAGCACTGCCCCCTTGAGGACTGCTGGATATTACACTTTCGCGTCCCCCTGGGTTACCGTTAGCAACACTGGCATTCAAAATGTAACACTTTATTTCTTGGCTCAGTCAATGATCAGTCCAGGGGTTTGTAGTTGTTTTTGGTGTTTTATTTTAAATAGGGATGGGAGAAGGGAATGGTGGGATACTCCAAATTAACTATTCACAAAGTTTGGAGGACATCTATCTGTTGATATAGCCAGGCTGTTGATCCACCTTGCCACTTTCGGGTTAAGTCTCTTTCCAGATGACTTGATGAACTACTGTTATTTTCAGGACACTCTCCTAGTATCCTCTTTCTTCACCGCTGACACCCGTCCACTGACTATCCTACTCCGGGGTGGCCCCCCTCAGGTCAGGCCCCTTGACAGGATCCCCTGTACTCACGATACTGTTTTTCTAGGGTCTCCAGTGTCTCCCCCTCAGTCAGCTTTCCTGGACCTCTGGGTTCAGCTCCGTTCCTCTGGCCCTCAGGACGACCTCCTGATGCAACGTGCCACTGCGACAGAGGAGGAAGCAGTCACCACCCTCCCTCCGGGACTCTGCTCACCAGCCAAAGACCCCGCAACACACGTGCCCCTGGCTTTTATACAGTATCCCAGAATGCACAGAGACAGCCTGTCTCTACCAATCACCAGGACTGTATCAAAGCCTATGTATTCATTGGTCAGGTTTCCTCCCACTTTCCAACATGCCTCCCTATTGGACCAGTGTGAAACACTCCTCTATACTGAATGAATCGCATACTGAGCAGATCTGACTCACAGATCCTGCTCTCTGCTAGACAGAAAGCAATATAGATTTGCCTGCTGATCCTCTGATAGGCAGACAGAGCCAAAAACTATACTCTCTCACTAACACCTACCTAGGAGGGTGCTACACTCACCCCCCCCCCCTTCGCCAAACGGAGCCATGTCCTCATTGGCACCTACCTAGGAGGGTGTTACATAAATTCAGTTCAGTGAGTAAAATAAGTATTTGATCCCCAAGCAAAACATGACTAAGTACTCGGTGGAGAAACCCTTGTTGGCAAGCAGAGGTCAGACGTTTCTTGTAGTTGGTGACCAGGTTTGCACACATCTCAGGAGGGATTTTGGTCCACTCTTATTTACAGATCTTCTCTAAATCCTTAAGGATTCTTGGCTGTCGCTTGGCAACTCAAAGTTTCAGCTCCCTCCATAAATTCTCTATAGAATTAAGGTCAGGAGACTCCATGACTTTAATGTGCTTATTCTTGAGCCACTCCTTTGTTGCCTTAGCAATATGTTTTGGGTCATTGTCATACTGAAAGACCCATCCATGACCCATCTTCAGTTTTTTGAGGGAAGAAGGTTCTCATCCAAGATTTTACAATACATGGCCCCTCAATGCGGCAAAGTCAGTCTGTACCTTTAGCAGAGAAACAGCCCCAAAGCATCATGTTTCCACCTCCATGCTTGAATGTAGGATTGGTGACTGTAGGGATGGTGACTGTAGGGATGGTGACTGTAGGGAAGGTGACTGTAGGGACGGTGTCTGTAGGGGCGGTGACTGTAGGGATGGTGACTGTAGGGATGGTGACTGTAGGGATGGTGACTGTAGGGATGGTGACTGTAGGGAAGGTGATTGTAGGGAAGGTGACTGTAGAGATGGTGACTGTAGAGAAGGTGACTGTAGGGATGGTGACTGTAGGGATGGTGACTGTAGAGAAGGTGACTGTAGGGATGGTGACTGTAGAGAAGGTGACTGTAGGGAAGGTGTCTGTAGGGATGGTGACTGTAGAGAAGGTGACTGTAGGGATGGTGACTGTAGAGAAGGTGACTGTAGGGAAGGTGTCTGTAGGGATGGTGACTGTAGGGAGGGTGACTGTAGGGAAGGTGACTGTAGGGATGGTGACTGTAAGGAAGGTGACTGTAGGGAAGGTGACTGTAGGGATGGTGACTGTAGGGAAGGTGACTGTAGGGAAGGTGTCCGTAGGGATGGTGACTGTAGGGATGGTGACTGTAGGGAAGGTGACTGTAGGGATGGTGACTGTAGAGAAGGTGACTGTAGGGAAGGTGTCTGTAGGGATGGTGACTGTAGGGAGGGTGACTGTAGGGAAGGTGACTGTAGGGATGGTGACTGTAAGGAAGGTGACTGTAGGGAAGGTGACTGTAGGGATGGTGACTGTAGGGAAGGTGACTGTAGGGAAGGTGTCCGTAGGGATGGTGACTGTAGGGATGGTGACTGTAGGGAAGGTGACTGTAGGGATGGTGACTGTAGAGAAGTTGACTGTACCTACCACCCCATGATCAGTGGATGCGGCCTGGTATGGTCTGCCAGGCTGCAAGCTTAGATTAAGGGTCTGGTATGTATTGGGAGGAGCCCACATTTTTATTTATTTTTTTGCACAGGGTCCCATTAAAAATCCATACCAGATCCGACTCATGTAATTTGGGGACCTAAAATACCTACAAGAATAGTGTGTGACTGTGTTGAGGACATTAGAGTGTAAGCTACTCTGGTACACAGACTGATGTGACTGTGGGGGAGGGGACATTAGAGTGTAAGCTCCTCTGGTACAGAGACTGATGTGACTGTAGGGGAGGGGACATTAGAGTGTAAGCTCCTCTGGTACAGAGACTGATGTGACTGTGGGAGAGGGGACATTAGAGTGTAAGCTCCTCTGGTACAAAGACTGATGTGACTGTGGGGGAGGGGACATTAGAGTGTAAGCTCCTCTGGTACAGAGACTGATATGACTGTGGGGGAGGGGACATTAGAGTGTAAGCTCCTCTGGTACAGAGACTGATATGACTGTGGGGGAAGGGACATTAGAGTGTAAGCTCCTCTGGCACAGAGACTGATGTGACTGTGGGGGAGGGGACATTAGAGTGTAAGCTACTCTGGTACAGAGACTGATGTGACTGTGGGGGAGGGGACATTAGAGTGTAAGCTCCTCTGGTACAGAGACTGATATGACTGTGGGGGAGGGGACATTAGAGTGTAAGCTACTCTGGTACAGAGACTGATGTGACTGTGGGGGAAGGGACATTAGAGTGTAAGCTCCTCTGGTACAGAGACTGATGTGACTATGGGGGAGGGGACATTAGAGTCTAAGCTACTCTGGTACAGAGATTGATGTGACTGTGAGGGAGGGGACATTAGAGTGTAAGCTCCTCTGGTACAGAGACTGATGTGACTGTGGGGGAGGGGACATTAAAGTGTAAGCTCCTCTGGTACAGAGACTGATGTGACTGTGGGGGAGGGGACATTAGAGTGTAAGCTCCTCTGGTACAGAGACTGATGTGACTGTGGGGGAGGGGACATTAGAGTGTAAGCTACTCTGGTACAGAGACTGATGTGACTGTGGGGGAGGGGACATTAAAGTGTAAGCTCCTCTGGTACAGAGACTGATGTGATTGGCTCAGTGATCTCTGTACAGTGCTGCAGTATATGTCAGAGATATATAAATGTATAATAATAATAGTGTGTGACTGTGGGGGAGGGACATTAGAGTGTAAGCTCCTCTGGTACAGAGACTGATGTGACTGTGGGGGGGGGGGGACATTAGAGTGTAAGCTCCTCTGGTACAGAGACTGATGTGATTGGCTCAGTGATCTCTGTACAGCACTGCGGTATATGTCAGAGATATATAAAGATAACATAATGGTGTATGACTGGCAGGGTATTTCAGCACCACTATGAATACAGATTATACAATTTCTCCAAACTTGGAGCTAATGTGGATCCTTATAGTTGGCTTGGATCCCATTAACTCTTTCCATTTCAGCTGGTGAAGAAAAACCAAGAGTAATAATTATGCAGACACAGACCAATAATTACACGAGTCCTCCAGACCAAACACAATGCTAATTCTACATCCATCCAACAAATAAGATTCTATATAAATCCCAGCATCCTTCTTCTCCGGCAGAGCGACACTGCCATCTTATGGTGAGATTTGAAAAAGGCAGACCTGTGTATTAGGACTGAACATTTTTACCATGGCTGAATTGCCCCTTCCATAATAAATTGGATTGTTCTATCCAGTGCAGCTCACTTAGGCAGGGGCAAGAAGACTTTCTACAAAATTTTGGAGGGTTTTGGAGGAGATTTGTGCTAATTTGTTAGATCAGGTACTGATGTTCGATGAGAAGACCTGGCTGACCATCAGTGTTCCCGTTCACCCCCAAGGGGTTCAGTAAAGTTGAGGTCAGGGCTCTGTGCACTATTCTCTATTTACATTTTCTTCCTTGGCCAGTTGATAACCTCACATGGCTTCCAATTTCTGCCCTATGTTGATGACTCCTCCTGATGAATCCATCTCTCTACTCCTCACCTCCACCCCTTCAGTCACCTCTTGCATTACTTATTAAATGACATCTCAGCATTGATGTCGCACCACTTCCTCAAACTCAATCGTTCTAAAACATAATTTCCCCCCGATTTCTCAATCAAGATCAATAATACAACCATTAGTGCCTCCCCTCATGTCAGGGTGCTCCTGGACTCTGACCTGTCCTTTTTACCCCAAATTCAATTAATGTCCAGACCTTGTAGACTTCACCTCCATAACATCTCCAAGTACGGCGCTTTTCTAACCAATGAAGCCACCAAGCTACTCATTCACTCTCATTGTTATCTCACGCCTTGACTGTTGCAGCTCCCTTCTTATAGGCCGACCTCTATACAGACTGTCCTCCATCCCTCTATTCAGTACTCAACACTCCTCTCTGCCAATCCCTCCACTCAGTGTCTTCCACCCCTCTCTGCCGAACCCACCACTGTCCTCTGCTCAGTGTCTTCCAACCCTCTCTACCATTCCCTCCATTCAGTGTCCTCCACCGCTCTCTGCCGAACCCCCCGCTCAGTGTCTTCCACTCCTCTTTACCATTCCCTCCACTGATGTCTGCTCAGTGTCCTCCACCCCTCTCTGCCAATCCCTCCAACATTCTCTGCTCAGTGCCCTCCACCCCTCTCTGCCAATCTCACCACTGGCCTCCATTCAGTGCCCAATACCCATCTCTACCATTCCCTCCACCCCTCTCTGGTAATCCCACCACTGGCCTCTATTCAGTGTCCTCCACCCCTCTCTACTATTCCCTCCACTGATCTCCGCTCAGTGTTCTCCACCCCTTTCTACCAGTCCCTCCACCGACTTCCACTCAGTGTCCTCCTCCCCTCTCTACCAATCCCTTCACTGGCCTCCATCCCTCTCTGGTAATCCCTCCACTGTCCTCAGCTCAGTATCCTCCACCCCTCTCTGCCAATCCTTCCACTGGTTTCCACTTTGTGTCCTCCACCCCTCTCTGCCAATCTCTCCACTGGCCTCTGCTCAGTGTCATCCACTCCTCTTTACCATTCCCTCCACTGATGTCTGCTCAGTGTCCTCCTCCCCACTCTACCAATCACTTCACTGGCCTCCACCCCTCTCTGGTAATCCCTCCACTGGCCTTTGCTCAGTGTCCTCCACCCCTCTTTGCCAATCTCTCTACTGGTTTCCGATCACCCAAAAAAAAAAAATTAAATTAACAACTTACAAATCCACCCACAACTCTGCCCCAATTGCCATCCATTTTACTGGCCTCTGCTCAGTGTCCTACACCTCTCTGCCAATCCCTCCACCAACTTCTGCTCACCCAACAAATAAAATTCAAAACACTAACAATCTTGTCTCAATATATCACCCAACCTCTCTGCTCCTCCCAGGTTCATCTCCCTGACTTTTCCAGAGCCTCTTCCATCCTCTGCCACAATCTGTCCAGGTATCTCCTACTCTATCCTCTTTTATGCGATCCCTGAAAGCTCATCTCTTCAAGGAAGTCTATCCCTCCTCCACCTAACAACTGAATATTATATTTTTCCCATCAGCTCATTCCTCACTGTTATCTTTTATTTCACTTGTCCCTCCCTATTAGATTGTAAGCTCCCTTCTCATAGGCCGACCTCTATACAGACTGTCCTCCCTCCCTCTGTTCAGAACTCAACACCCCTCTCTGCCAATACCTCCACTGGCCTCTGCTCAGTGTCCTCCACCCCTCTCTGCCAATCCCTCCACTGGCCTCTGCTCAGTGTCCTCCACCCCTCTCTGCCAATCCCTCCACTGGCCTCCAATCAGTGTCCTTCACCCCTCTCTGCCAATCCCTCCACTGGCCTCCAATCAGTGTCCTCCACCCGTCTCTGCCAATCCCTCCACTGGCCTCTGCTCAGTGTCCTCCACCCCTCTCTGCCAATCCCTCCACTGGTTTCCAATCTCCCCCAAAAAAAAAAAATGTAACTAACAGCTTACAAATCCACCCACAACTCTGCCCTGATTGCCATCCATTTTACTGGCCTCTGCTCAGTGTCCTCCTCCCCTCTCTACCAATCCCTCCACCAACTTCTTCTCACCCAACAAATAAAATTCAAAACAACTAACAATCTTGTCTCAATATATCACCCAAACCATTCTCTCTGGTCCTCCCAAGTTCACCTCCCTGACTTTTCCAGAGCCTCTTCCATCCTCTGGAACTCTCTGCCACAATCTGTCCAGGTATCTCCTACTCTATCCTCTTTTAGGCGATACCTGAAAGCTCATCTCTTCAAGCAAGTCTATCCCTCCTCCACCTAACAACTGAATATTTTAATTTTCCCATCAGCTCATCCCTCACTGTTATCTTTTGTTTCACTTGTCCCTCCCTATTAGATTGTAAGCTCTCAGGAGCAGGGCTCTCCCAACCCTCCTGTGTTGAATTGTACTGTCTCCCTTTATAATGTAATGCTCAAACTGTTGGCACTATATAAATCCTGTATAATATTAACAAAAATAAATACATTTAAAAAAGCAAACCCATAAATATATCTGCCAGTGAACTGCCCCTGTAGATTTTTTAAAAATTATACCAATGAGCATTTTTAATGCAGTAATCCCTTAAATGCATAGTAAATAACTCCTACTGTAGCATTCACTTGGCCCAGGAAATGGCTGATGTGGCAAAGTCTGCAGGGGCAATTTGGTCCATTTCCTGGAAGATATATTTATGTGTGCACTTTTACCAGCTAAAGACATCAATCCTCTGTGTCCTCTTCAGTCTTAGCTTGGTCTTTCTACAGTGCCTTGAATAAGTACTCATACCCCTTGACATTTTCCACATTTTGTGATGTTACAACCAAAAATGTAAAATGTATTTTATTGGGATTTATGTGATAGACCGACACAAAGTGGCCATAATTGTGAAGTGGAAGGAAAATGATAAATGATACAAATAAATCTGTGAAAAGTGTGGCTGCATTTGTATTCACCCCCCTTTACTCTGATACCCCTAACTAAAATCTAGTGGAACCAATTGCCTTCAGAAGTCACCTAATTAGTAAATAGAGTCCACCTGTGTGTAATGTAATCTCAGTATGAATACAGCTGTTCTGTGAAGCCCTCAGAGGTTTGTTAGAGAACCTTAGTGAACAAACAGCATCATGAAGGCCAAGGAACACACCAGACAGGTCAGGGATAAAGTTGTGGAGAAGTGTAAAGCAGGGTTAGGTTATAAAAAAAAAAAATCTCCCAAGCTTTGACCATCTCACGGAGCGCTGTTCAATCCATGATGGGAAAATGGAAAGAGTATGGCACAACTGCAACCCTACCAACACATGGCCGTCCACCTAAACTGACCGGCCGGGGCCCTACCAAGACATGGCCATCCACCTAAACTGACCGGCCGGGGCCCTACCAAGACATGGCCGCCCACCTGACAGGCCGGGCAAGGAGAGCATTCATTAGAGAAGCAGCCAAGAGGGCCATGGGAACTCTGGAGGAGCTGCAGAGATTCACAGCTCAGGTGGGAGAATCTGTCCACAGGACAACTATTAGTCGTCCGCTCCACAAATCTGCCCTTTATGGAAGAGTGGCAAAAAGCCATTGGTGAAAGAAAGCCATAGGAAGTCCCGTTTGCCAGAAGCCATGTGAGGGGACACAGCAAACATGCGGAAGAAGGTGCCCTGGTCAGATGAAACCAAAATTTAACTTTTTGACCTAAAAGCAAATCGCTATGTGTGGCAGAAAACTAACACTGAACATCACCCTGAACACACCATCCCCACTGTGAAACATGGTGGTGGCAGCATCATGGTGTGGGGATGCTTTTCTTCAGCAGGGACAGGGAAGCTGGTCAGAGTTGATGGGAAGATGGATGGAGCCAAAAACAGGGCAATCTTAGAAGAAAACCTGTTAGAGTCTGCAAAAGACTTAGGACTGAGGTGGAGGTTCACATTCCTGCAGGACAACAACTTGAAACATCCAGCCAGAGCTACAATGGAATGGTTTAGACCAAAGCATATTCATGTTTTAGAATGGCCCAGTCACAGTCCAGACCTAAATCACATTGAGAATCTGTGGCAAGACTTGAAAATTGCGGCGCACAGACGCTCTCTATCCAATCTGACAGAGCTTGAGCTATTTTGGGAAAAATGGGCAATATTGTCACTCTAGATGTACAAAGCTGGTAGAGACATCCCCAAAAAGACTTGCAGCTGTAATTGCAGGGAAAGGCGGTTCTACAAAGTATTGACTCCGGGGGGTGAATACAAATGCAGCCACACTTTTCACAAATTTATTTGCATCATTTATCATTTTCCTTCCACTTCACAATTATGGCCACTTTGTGTCGGTCTATCACATAAAATCCCAATAAAATACATTTACGTTTTTAGTTGTAACATGACAAAATGTGGAAAATTTTAAGGGGTGTGAATACTTCTTCAACACACTGGGTTTCGTTGACTACACAATTTCTTCAGGAGTAAGAAAGGACATGAATATTAATATCAAAATGAGATGCCCAGATATAGGGACCCAAAGTATGCAGGCTGCTGCTAACACCCCAAAATGAAGACAGAATATGTACATGTCTTCATTTTGGGGTGTTAGCAGCAGCCTGCATACTTTGGGTCCCTATATCTGGGCATCTCATTTTGATATTATTAATATTCATCTCCTTCCCTCTCCTGAAGAAGTTGTGTAGTCAACGAAACCCATTGAGCATTGTGCTTTATTAGGGACATTTTTTGTTCACTTACAGATTTATCGATATTATGGTGACAAGGGTCGGCAATGTTGCTCAGTATTTTGTATGAGCCAGGAGGGGCTATTCATATGTACATCATGTAGTTTATTGGCCGATGTATGTCAATTTCATGGAATCTATTGTACAGTACAATTAGGATTGTTTTCTATTTGTTTGTTTAATTGTTTTTTGGTGCCAATTAACTAAACAACATTTTTTTCCTGGAATCTTTTCCCACCTGGAAAGGCTCCTCTTCGTTCTCTCCAGCCTGGACCCAGCCCCATGTGATGGAATGATGATGTATGATTTTCATTCTGGTTTGCAGTCAGAATCCCCCCCCAAAAAAAAATAGATAAAAACTGATAAGCTGATGTATATCTGGTATATTGGCTGTAATGTGGTCATTCCTCTCCTGAACTAACAATAGAAATGAAGAAGCTGCAAATATTCCAATCTTGTGATGGAATTTTGTAAATCTTTGATGTCTAAACATTGGAAGCAGATTGTAGTCACCTTCTCCATGGTGGACTGAGAGCCGAGGAATTTGTATATTATCCTTCCAAGGAGGGGGAGTCGCACCACGAACAGGGGAGTCCATATCTCATAACCCCCATACTGTTCTTGGACCATCAACATCTCTACATTTCATGGTGATTGGATTACGGCAGCTTTTCTAAGTCCATTTACCACAAAGGAACCTCTAAAAATCTTTCAGGTCTCTGGGAACCCCTTATCAGTCCCATTAATTGGTGGTTAGTGAGAGGAATGTCCCTTACATCGGTGGTCAGTGGGAAAAATGCCCCTTACATTGGTCGTCAGTGGGAAGAATGCTCCTTACATTGGAGGTCAGTGGGAAGAATGCTCCTTACATTGGTGGTCAGTGGGAAAAATGCTCCTTACATTGGTCGTCAGTGGGAAGAATGCTCCTTACATTGGAGGTCAGTGGGAAGAATGCTCCTTACATTGGTGGTCAGTGGGAAAAATGCCCCTTACATTGGTGGTCAGTGGGAAGAATGTCCCTTACATTGGTGGTCAGTGGGAAGAATGTTACTTACATTGGTGGTCAGTGGGAAGAATGTCCCTTACATTGGTGATCAATGGGAAGAATGTCCCTTACATTGGTGGGCAGTGGGAAGAGGGTGGATAGTTGTGCGGGGTGCCTTTGGGCACAGACATGTGTCTGTTATTATCTCTGGGATGGAGGAGGCGCAGGAGGTGGTCTCTGTGATAGAGCAGTACACGGAGGCTTCTGGCTCTAAAGTCAATCATGAAAAGAGTGAAGTTTTCTGGATGGGTGAGGAGGGTGAAAGCTTCAAACTTCCGGATGCCTTCCCAGAGCCCCAGCAGGAAATTAAAGTGTTGGGCATCAAATTTGGTCCTGGTGACTATGGTCATCGAAACTGGGAAAGCAGGTTGTTGAATGCCAATGCCAAAGTAGCAGGTTGGAAGAAATGGAAACTTTCCTTGAGGGAGAGGGTTGACCTAATTAAAACTTACCTGATCCCAATCTTTTTATATGTCAGCTTTGTCTGTATCTTGCCGGAATCTCTCTATGCAAGGGTGTACAGCTGCTTTTTCCAACTGTTATGGGGAAATAGGCTGAACCTGATAAAACGCAATGTAACTTACCTGTCCAGGCGGGAGGGTGGTCTAGTAATGGTCAACCCTATAGTTTTCTTTTCTCTGCTCTTTTTAAAGTACAATCTTAGTAATGTGTTAACAGAGACCCCGCCGGAATGGGTGGGACTTT
The DNA here is from genome assembly GCF_965119305.1 of Pelophylax lessonae. Classification (NCBI taxonomy): domain Eukaryota; kingdom Metazoa; phylum Chordata; class Amphibia; order Anura; family Ranidae; genus Pelophylax; species Pelophylax lessonae. The sequence continues at coordinate 3,871,827 of NC_138774.1, read as the reverse complement.
TTCAATCTTGGTTTAGGCCTTTTCTGCGATGCTGGGAAGATGGCGGGCCAGTGAAAAGTCTGAGAGTCCAACATGGCAAGCTTCCGGCTTATGTTGCCCCGTGTCTGAAAATACTTCGGCAGTGGCAGGTGACAGTGGGGGATATCAAGTCCCTCCCCAGGAAGCTTCTGGAGAAGAGGATTTTGGGCTCTGCTTTCAGTGTGTTACTGACCTTAAGGGATTACCCAGGCCCCGTAATGAGGGAGGGGTTGCATTTAATAAACTTGGGAAGAATCCCTTTAAAGTTTAGGGATCAAGCCTGGCTCGCTTTCCATGGAAGGCTCTATGTGAGAGGGAACCTGAAGCATCGCCCTGTGGATGATCGGGATTGTCCTAGAGCAGAGTGTGTTGGTAAAGTGGAGTCTATGGACCACTTTTTGCTCCAGTGTCCCTTTAACATAGAGGTGTATAAAAAAATGGGGAGGGCTCTGGGCATCCCCTTTCTCTATCACATGAGTTATGAGGCGTGGGTGTATAGGGCATTCCCGACTCGCTGGGATTTTGATTTGGATACACTTTTTCTAGTTAGTATAGTTGTCCGTTACTTCACGTGGAATGCACGGTGCCAGATTACCCTGCGGAAGAAAGTTCTCCCTGTCGAGATGGTGGTGTACGTTATTCTGGGTGAGGATGGGAAGATTCAGGGTCTTGAGAAGCTCAGGGAGCCTCGAGCGGTCTGGATAAGGGCGTGGAGGAATATCAGACCTGCGTTTGGTGAACTGTCCATCTCTGGGTGAGGAGCTCTTTTCCTATGCTATTTCTTTCACTCCCTTAGTTTTGTTGGTTAATATCTTCTTTTTGAAGAAGGGTTGCATGCATAATGGGAGTGGTTTTGTTTCTTGACCTCGCAGGTTTGATGTCTGGTGTGGTGGTGTGAGTCTTACTAAGATTATTTTCCCCGGTAATGATATGTTTCATGATGTGAGTTTTGTTTTTGCTGTAAAGCCTTTCTTTGTTTGAGAGCAGAATTTGCTATGTATTTTTTTCCCTTTTCATGTAAATATGTATATTGATTTTATGCTTATTGATTGCAAGACTTTAAATAAACAAAAATTGGGAAGAATGTTCCTTACATTGGAGGTCAGTGGGAAGAATGCTCCTTACAGTGGTGGTCAGTGGGAATAATGATCCTTAGAGTGGTGATCAGTGGGAAGAATGTCCCTTACATTGGGGGTCAGTGGGAAGAATGCTCCTTACATTGGAGGTCAGTGGGAAGAATGTCCCTTACATTGGTGGTCAGTGGGAAGAATGTCCCTTACATTGGGGGTCAGTGGGAAGTATGTCCCTTACATAGGTGATCAGTGGGAAGAATGCTCCTTACATTGGTGGGCAGTGGGAAGAACGTCCCTTACCCCTCAATGATTGTGAACTGGCGCCCCTTCAATCTTCTCAATGTTGATAGAAAGATCTTGGCAAAGATTCTTTTTGGCGCTTGTCGTCAGTAGCAGGCGATTTGTTGTCCAATCATCAGCACTGCTCGGTCCAAGGTAGAAGTACCTTTCAGCAGTTTTAGCTGTCTGGGAGGCTTAGGAGCGATGCAGGGCTGCTGGATGGATAAAGTACTTGCTAGAATTGGATCAGAGGAAGGTCCTCCAAGGCAATAGAGTGGAGTTTGGGGCCAGCTTGCCCTCACTCGACTTCCTGCCTAGGAGGGGAAAGAACCGGATCGTCGTCCCTGCTACCAACGGCTCCGGTAAGCGGGAAAAAAGACCGGCAAAAGGGGGGGGCACCTCTCCCACCGCCGATAAACGTGATCCCGCAGCGAATCCGCCGCTGGGACCACTTTTATGTTTGAAGCGGACCGCCCGCCGTTTAAAAAAATACCAGGGTTATGGCCGCTATCTGCAGCCATAACCCCCGTATTTAACATTAAAGTAGCGACATAAATACGCAGTGGGCGGTTCGTAAGTGAAAAAAAAGAGCCTCTGGCAAATGTTTATCAACATTGTTAAGGCTGTGAGATAACTATAAACACAATGTTTTACAATGTATCATTTCCTTCTTTTAGATCAAAGGAATGAATTTCTGTCTGTGAGGGAAGTTTAACCTCTTAACCACTTAAGGACCCCCTGTTGCAGATTTACTGCGGCAGGCAGCCTCTCCTGCACGAACCAACATAGACCTACGTTGGTCGTGCGCGTGGCGCTCTGGGGTGAGCGTGCGCTCCCGGCTGCTCGCTCCCATCCCCATTAGGCAGCGGGGATGCTGATGCACAGGGGCCAGTGGCCGCGATCGCTCCCCGCTGAGAGAGAACGGTCGGATGTTGTAAACACAGCTGACCGTTCTTCTCTCTGCAATGATTGTGCCTGTGATTCTTCTATTCTGGAACACATATCTCTATGGTCATTTCACAAGCCACGCCCCCCCCCACAGTTAGAAACACCACCCTAGGCTCACATTTAACCCCTTGATCACCCACAGTGTTAACCCCTTCCCTGCCAGTGTCATTATTACAGTAATGTCCGCCGGCCACTCGCGATCGTCCGCTGTGAAGGCAGAAAGGCAGTCAGCTAATGTAAACAAAGCCGCCTGTCATTCTCCCCTGTGTAAGTGCAGAGATCATACGGTCCTGCTATGCAGGATCGTATTTCTCTGTTATAACACAAACAGCCACATCCCATAACAGTTAGAAGCACGCCCCTAGGGACACACTTAACCCCTCCTTCTCCAATAAAGTTAACCCCTTCCCTGCCAGTGTCATTTTTACAGTAACCGTGCATATTTATAGCACTGATTACTGTAGTAATGTCACTGGTCCCCCCAAAAGTGTTCGAAAACGTCAGTTAGGGGTCCGATCTGTTCGCAACAATGTTGCAGTCCCGCAAAAAAAATAGCAAATCGCGCCATTACTAGTAAAAATCAATAAAAGAAAATGACATAAATCATTCCCCCTAGTTTGTAGACGTGATAACTTTTGCGCAAACAAATCAAAATACGCTTATTGCGATTTTTTTTTTTTTTTACCACAAATATGTAGCAGAATACAAATTGGCCTAAAAGGATGAACAATTTTGATTTTTAAATTTTTTTGGGGGGAATGTTATCTCTCTGGAATCATCATAGAGCCCCTGTAATCCTTCTATGATAGGATCACAGGTCTCTATGGTCATTTCACAAGCCACGCCCCCCCACAGTTAGAAACACCTCCCTAGGCTCACATTTAACCCCTTGATCACCCACAGTATTAACCCCTTCCCTGCCAATGTCATTATTACACTAACAGTGCATGTTTTTAGCAATGATTACTGTAGTAATGTCACTGGTCCCCCCAAAAGTGTAAAAATGTCAGTCAGCGGTTCAATCTGTCCGCCGCAATTTCGCAGTCCCGCATAAAATCGCAGATCACCGCCATTACTAGTAAAAAAAAAAAAAAAAAAAAAAAAACACAAAACAAAAATTACATAAATCTTTCCCGTAGTTAGTAAACGCAATAACTTTTGTGCAAACCAATCAAAATACGCTTATTGCGATTTTTTTTCTACCAAAAATATGTAGCAGAAAACAAATTGGCCTAAAATGTTAAAAAATTTTGATTTTTAAAAATTGATATTTTGTAAGATCTTACCGTAAAATCCTTTTCTCTTAAGCTCATTGACAGACGCAGTCCTCTTGATTCATATCAAATTGGGTTATACTGCCCCCTACAGGAGTAGGACACTAGGCAGGAAAAACGTTCTGGCCACACCCTAGGGGCAGTCCCAGAGGGTATATCCTCTCTCTCCCTGCTACAGGATTTTAGTTATGTCACAAAGCAGTGTCAGAGAATTTAACCCAGCCCAACTCAAAAATAGAGGGGTGGGTACTGCGTCTGTCAATGAGCTTAAGAGAAAAGGATTTTACGGTAAGATCTTACAAAAATCCATTTTTCTCTGTCGCTCATTGACAGACGCAGTCCTCTTGATTCATATCAAATTGGGACGTCCCAAAGCAGTGCCACAAATGAGGGGTGGGATAACAGAAATCAAAATTCAAATCCAGAAGGCCCAACCGGTGCCGACTAGTCTTAAAGGCTCATCAGACAAAAGGATGAGACTCAACTGAAAATCCAACAGAAAAAAACCCTCGAGGTAGACCAACGGTCTCCTCAAATTGCGGCCTGCAGAACCTTGCGGCCAAAAGAGGCATCCGCCGATGCCATCACATCAACTTTATAAAATTTTGTAAAGGTATGAACCGACGACCAGGTAGCCGCCTTGCAAACCTGGACCACTGACGCCTGATGGCGGAAAGCCCAGGAAGCACTGAGCGCCCGAGTGGAGTGCGCCTTAACAGGGAACGGAGGATTCCGACCCTTAATAGAATAAGCCTGTACCACCGTCTGTCTGATCCATTTGGAAATGGTCGCGGCAGATGCAGGCAACCCCTTTTTGGGGTCATCCGTGATCACAAAAAGTGAATCCGTTTTACGAAACAAGTCCGTAGTTTTCAGGTATGCCCCGATTGCCCGAACCACATCCAAGGAATGTAACGCACACTCCCGAGGATGACTAGGCTTAGGACACAAGGAAGGTAGCACAATATCTTCATTCAGATGAAACTCTGAAACTACCTTAGGAAGGAAGGATGGATTCGGACGAAGAACTACCTTATCCCTATTAACCACTTGCCTACTGTGCACTTAAACACCCTTCCCATCCAGGCCAATTTTCAGCTTTCAGCGCTGTCACACTTTGACTGACAATTGCGCGGTCATGCTACACTGTACCCATTTGAAATTTTTATCATTTTTTTCCCACAAATAGAGCTTTCTTTTGGTGGTATGTAATCACCTCTGGGTTTTTTATTTTTTACAAAAAAAAAAGAATAAAGACAGAAAATTTTGAAAAAAAAAAAAAGTTTCTTATTTTCTGTGAGTAAATTTTGAAAATAAATTTTTCTCCTTCACTGAAGGGCGCTGATGAGGCGGCACTGATGGGCACTGATAGGCTGCACTGATGGGCACTGATGAGGCGGCACTTATGGGCACTGATGAGGTGGCACTTATGGGCACTGATGAGGAGGTACTAATATGCCGCAATGATGAGCACTGATAGGCGGCACTGATAGGTGGCACTGATAGGCGGCACTGATAGGGGGCACTGATAGGTGGCACTGATAGGCGGCACTGATAGGCGGCACTGATGAGCACTGATAGGTGGCACTGCTGGGCACTGAGAGGTGGCACTGCTGGGCACTGAGGTGGCACTGCTGGGCACTGAGAGGCGGCACTGGCGGGCGGCACTGCTGGGCACTGAGAGGCGGCACTGATGGGCACTGGCGGATGGCACTGATGGACACTGACGGGTGGCACTGATGGGCAGCACTGATGAGCACTGATGGGCAGCACCATCAGTGCCCACACTCAGTGCCCATAGTGCTGCCAGTCAGTGCTTATCAGTGCCTAGATGAGCAGGCACTGATGGGCACTGACTGGCAGCACTATGGGTACTGATTGTGGGCATTGATGGGGACACTGATGGCGGGCACTGTGGGCACTGATGGGGGGGCACTGTGTGTATGTTTTTACCTTGTAGTAATCAGGGCACTGGTGATCAGTGCCCTGATTACATGTCTCTTTGTCCCTGGCGCTGTGCAGCTCTCCCTCCTTCCTCACACTGCAGGCTCCGTGTGAGGAAGGAGCGTCGGCGATGAGAGATGATCTCATATGTTTACATATGAGATCATCTCTCATTGGATGATCCGATCACGTGGTGAATGGCCGCTGTGATTGGCCATTCACCACGATCTGTGATCGGCCGTGTCCAAGGGACACGGCCGACACAGATTCTCCCCGCTGCGCGCTCGCGGGAGCGCGCGGGGGGCGTGTCACTGGGAGGCCGTTTAAAAACGGCCTCCCGAAAATTCGAGTCCGCGCTGCAGCCGTATATAGGCTGTAGCGCGGATGGCAAGTAGTTAACCACCAGATATGGGGGACAGGATAATGCGGCCAGTTCTGACACCCTGCGTGCAGAAGTAATGGCCACCAAGAAGGCCACCTTCTGAGATAATGTAAGCAAGGGAATCTCCCTGATATTTTCAAAGGGAGGTTTCTGAAGAACCGACAACACCAAATTAAGATCCCAGGGCAGTAAGGGCGCGCGCACTGGCGGAGCCAAGTGCCGCACCCCCTGGATGAAATTCCACACCAAGGAGTGGGTAGCCAAAGGTTTCTGAAAGAAAATTGCTAACGCTGAAACCTGACCCTTGACAGTACTCAATGCCAGCTTCTGCTCAACCCCCTGTTGCAGAAAAGCCAAGATTCGGGTCACCGAATAGGCACGTGGAGGAAATCCAAGGGATTCACACCACGCAACATAAGACCTCCATGTGCGATGATAAACTTTTCTGGAAGTCGCTTTCCTTGCTTTAATTAAAGTAGGAATAACTGAAGTTGACAATCCTTTGTCCTTCAGCACCTTAGTCTCAATAGCCAGGCCGTTAAAGCCAGCGATTGTAAAGCAGGATGGAAGATCGGTCCCTGAGACCGCAGATACTCCCTGAGAGGAAGTCTCCAAGGAGCGTCCGCGACCAGCCTGCCCAAGTCGGCATACCCGGGTCGACGAGGCCAGTCCAGAGCTACCAGGATAACTGGAATTCCCTCCACCTCTATCCTGCGAAGAAGTTTCGGCAGCAACTTGAGAGGGGGGAAGACATACAGTAGCTGATACTGTCCCCACGGGGCGACCAGTGTGCCTGCTGCGTCCACTCGAGGATCCCGGGAGCGAGCTACAAACCTCCACACCTTCCTGTTGAGCCGAACTGCCAACAGATCCATCCCCGGGGTGCCCCAATGAAGGCACAGCTGGTGATGAAGAATGCTGGCCACTTCTATGGCCGCCAGGGCACTCTTGGTGCCCCCTTGGTGATTGACCTAAGCCACGACCGTGGCATTGTTCTACTGGATCCAAACCGGGCTGCCCTGAAGCTGCTCGATCCAGTAAATCGGACAAAGTCTGATCGCTCTCAGTTCCAATACATTTATCGGTAACCTGGATTCTATCGGAAGAAATGACTTCCCCTGGCTGAGCATCGGAGACTGAAGCCACCGGACCAGAGACTCCCTGGTCCGCTCGCTCAACCGGATCCGATTGTCCAGAGAATCGGGATTCCGATTCCATTTGAAAAAAATCTCCTTTTGGAAAATTCGGGTATGAGACTGGGCATACGGTACTGCCTCTAAAAAGGCCACCATCAGTCCCAGGATCCTTATCCGAAGGGAAGACCAGTTGACGGACAGTAACATCCGAATCGTTCACTGAATCTTTCAAAGCTTCTCCGTAAGGAGACACACCCTTGCCAGGGATGTCTCCAAAGTTAGGCCCAGATCTGTTCAGATGGATTCCATCTTGAATTCTTGTACCCGGACAAAAAGATTGAGTGCTCTTAAGTCCAGAATTGGACGTACCTTGCCCTCCTCTGGGTATTGTGAATAGGTTTGAATAGAACCCCTGAAAGCATTCTGCTCAAGGAACGGAAACTACCGCTCCCTGTTGCATCAAGTCCATTACTGCCCCCCGCAAAGCTCTTAAGCGATCCGGGGATAGTCGAATGTTGGAAGGGAAGAATCGCACCGGTAGAAGTGATCGAAACTCGATCTTGTATCCCGACCGTATGACCTCGCGAACCCCTTTGTCCGGGATTCTGGAAAGCCATGGATCCGGAAACCGGTGAAGACGTCCCCCCACCCCAGAGATGGGTGGAGGCGCACCTTCAGGCTGTATGGGTCTTATCTTCAGGTTTGGCTGAGCCGGACTTTTGTTTACCCGACCAGCGCCCTTTGAAACCCCCTGCAGGGGCTTTGCCTTATCGTCCGCCCCAGCGGAACGAACAAACTTTTTATGAGCGGAAAAGGAAGGTCCTCGTCTGTTACGAGGTCCTTTACCCTTAGCAGTCTGTGGCAAAAAAGTGCTCTTGCCCCTAGTGAGATCCTTTATAATCTCATCCAAGGTGGCCCCAAACAGGTGATCCCCCTGAAAAGGAAGATTAGCCAAAGCTTTTTTGGAACCCTGATCCGCCGACCAGCATTTTAACCACAACACACGTCTGAGGACCACTGCTGAAACAGATGCACGCCCTAGCAAGGAAGTGGCGTCCAGGGCGGCGTCACAGATGAACTGTAGCCCTTGTATAATCTGCTCTAGCAAATCTGATACTGCCGGGGGATACCTCTCCCCTTTATGTCACGGCGTAACAATTTGGTCCATTCTGTCAATGTTTGTGAAACTAAACCAATGGCAATCACTGGCCTAAAGGTTGACCCTATCAGGGTAAAGATGGAGCGGGATTCCGCTTCCACTTTTTGATCCACCGGATCCCTAAAGGACGGAGCGTCCTCCAACGGGATAACAGTGGCTTTATTTAGTCTGGAAATCGGTGAGTCCACCACTGGTGGTACCGTCCATTTTTTAAGGAGGGATTCCTCAAACGGATAGCGCCTAGCACTGCGTTTGGAAATAGCAGGGGTTCGTTTCGGACGATCCCATTCTTCTTTAATTAGATTACCAAAACATTTGGGCAAGGGAAAAACCTTCGCCATTTTGGTAGGCTTGCTGGTACCACAGGGAATTTCAGTGTCAGCTACCTCTGCCGGTGTAACCTCAAGATTTAAGGTTTCCCGGACAGACATGACTAGTGCTTCTTCTTGCGCTATGGCGGAGGCAGAAACGTCCTCCTCACTGTCTGAGGAGACCGTACCTGAGACAGCAGCCCCAGAAGAGGGACCTGCAGCTGCAGTGACTAGCTCAGAATCCGTATCTGAAGTGTCAGATGAAATAGGGGTAGGCGGGGGTCGCTTTCTTGCCCCCCGTCCCTGACAGGCCACCTCCACCGGGATACCAAAGAGTCCAAAACTGCTGATAATGCATCAATCACAAGTGGGGCACTGGAGGGTCCTGCGGCCACCTCGAGGGGATCAGGTGGGGATACATGTGTGGCAGGGTCCATGATTAATCCAAGACACTTGCCAGCAAACAAACAAAAAAATATTTTTTTTTTTTTTGTAATCCCCCAGCGCAACAGCTCCCCTCAGTGTTACCTGCTTTGGACCCCCACAGAGAGAGAGAGAGACCCCAAGGACTCACCACCTGATACACAGAAGCTTTCTACCAAACTACTCTCAGCGCTGTCCCTTACAGACAGGAAGTCTTTTGGATCGTTTTCCCGGGTAAAGGAGGCGGCTCCGCCCCTTTACACGCCTTCCGGCGCTTCCCCTGCTACTCCTTGAGGTAGCTGGTCATCTCCAAAATGGCCGCCCCCATGCCGGAGACACGAGGCTATGCCAAGATGGTGGCCCCGCACGACCTGCGGGAGAATGGCGGCGGCCCCTGTGAAAAGATGGCAGCGGTCTGCTTACACCGTGCGGCCTGCGGGAGGTGTGCGGCCTGCGGGAGGATGGCGGTAGTCCAGGCAACTGCAACCTTATGAATAAGGTAGGATCATATTACCCTCTTACATGGCCATGCTACACAGTAATGCCAGCCACTGACTTCAGTCATGGTCCCTTTACAGTGCCCACTCATACAGTGACTTCCGATAGTCAGCTACCAAACCACTGGTTCTCCAAGAGGGAGATCTGTGACACATGCTATAGGATAGAGGAGGAACCCAGGATCAAAAGGGTCCGACCATCCACAGGGGGCCCGTGTCTATTCCCAAAACCCGACAGGGGAGAGGGAGAACATACTAATTACCATACCGGAACCGGCGGGCACCCCCTCCTAACAGAACCCCTCTCCACCAAAGTGGGGGGGCTGTTTGACCAATACGGACGCCGCAACTCAGTTTCCAACTGGTCGTTGGCGTCCCGGCGAGACGTTTAACTCGCAGGGCCAGTCCCCGTCCAGTGGGACTATGTCGCGGCCGACCCAGCGCGGAGCTAGGGCCTGCACGCGCTCGCAGGCTGGCTGGGGTGACCACTGGATCTCAGCATCCAGCCCGTCGCCCAGCTCCAGCTTAATTGCTTGAAGATCTCACAGGAACAACTGGAGAAAAAAGCTGCCTAAAAAAAAATTTTCAAAAAAAAATCTTGCCAGGACCAAAGATCCCAGCAAGGAACTTAGGTCCTTACTCCTGACTAGACAGAAAAAAACTAACATCCTGTAGCAGGGAGAGAGAGGATATACCCTCTGGGACTGCCCCTAGGGTGTGGCCAGAATGTTTTTCCTGCCTAGTGTCCTACTCCTGTAGGGGGCAGTATAACCCAATTTGATATGAATCAAGAGGACTGCGTCTGTCAATAACAATAACATTTTTTTTGGGAATGTTATATAGCAGAAAGTGAACAATATATATATATATATATTTTTTTCAGAATTGTTCTTTTTTTTGTTTATAGAGCAAAAAATAAAAAAAAATAAAAAAAATCGCACAGGTGATCAAATACTACCCAAAAGAAAGCTCTATTTGTGTGGGAAAAAAAGGACATCAATAGTATTTGGGTACAGCGTAGCACGACTGCGCAATTGTCAGTTAAAGTAACGCAGTGCCGAATCGCAAAATATGGTCTGGTCATTAAGGGGGAAAATCATTCCGGTCCAAAAGTAGTTATGACATTTGTTGCTTACATGTAAAAATCAGTATTTTTTGCTAGAAAATTACTTCGAACCCCAAAACATTATATATATATTTATTAGGGATCGACCAATTATCGGCAAAGCCGATATATCGAGGGCCGATATGCACTTTCCCCGATATATATAAATAATATAATAATATATATAATTATCGGAATCGGCCTCTGAGGTTACCGAGATTGCCGATATTTCGGGAAAGTGCTGTAGCGGAGTGATCCCTGCAGCTAGAAGCATCACCCCGGTACCGGCGTCCATAGCCAACGGTCGGTTGTCTTGTAATGGCAACCAATGCAGCTGAGAAGCCGCTCAGCTGTCATTACAAGGAGCGGGAGGGGACGTCCCCCCCCCCCCCCCGCAGTCTTCCGCGGCTCGCCCGGGTCTCCCGTCCCACCGGGAGACCCAGGCAACCTACCTACCTGCACGGCTGCCGAAGACCCGATCAAAATCAAAGCCACATTCGGCTCTGATCGGGTCTCCATGCAAAAACGCAGAAGTGATGTCATGACATCACTTCCGGGTACTCGGCGCCAAATTAAAAAAAATGACAGCATTCAAAACAGCCAAACTTGGCATTTTGGATGCTTTTAAGTGCAGAGGAGGGGTTTGGAGTCTTTTAGACCCCCCCAAATCCCTCCACCATTGTACCTGTCAAATAAAAAATAAAATGTTTTAAATGTATGAAAATATCGGCCGATACCGATATGCATTGGCCAAAATAACGCAATCGGCAATGAAAAAACCATATCAGTCGATCCCTAATATATATATATATATACACATATATAGATAGATATCCCTATATATATATAGGGATATATATATATATAGGGATATATAGATACATATATAGGGATATATATATATATATATATATATATATATATACATATATATATATATATATATATATATATATATACATATATATATATATTTATATATATTTTTTTATATTTATATAAAATGCAATTTTTTGGGAAAGAATACACTGCAATGAATTTTAAAAATGTAAACAGTAAAGTTAGCCCAATTTTTTTGTATAATGTGAAAGATGATGTTACGCAGAGAGTTGTGATATTTATTCTAAGCCAAAAAAAAAAATTGTGATTCTCATTTTATCCAGAATATTGCAGCTCTAATAAACAGACGACACGGGAGGGGGGAGGGGAGGGGAATATCGTATAATGCAAATTTTAATGACAATATATACAGAGCTTTAAAACAAACATCTTAAAACATTCTAAAAAAAATAAAATAAATACAATATATGGTAGAAAATGTCACAATATGCGCACAGAGGAGCCGATGGCGGACATTACCGGTGACAACGAGGAATTGCATTGCACTTTAAATATTTGTACTTAATGCCCTTTCATGGAACGATCCCCAGGGGACACGCAGATCGGCGTCAGTGCAAGGAGACACGTATTGCTAGAGACGGACCGGGACACTTCACATTTTGGCAATGTTGTCATTTCCACAGACAGAGTGAGACTCCCGTTCCCCAAATTCGGAGGGTCGCAGGGCAGAAAGAAAACAATCTACAGATACATTTGGACACACACACAGACATGAGATCAGATCTGTCCCAACACACACATAGACAATCTCCTTCTCCAAGAGATTTCAGGCATGATGGCAGAATGACTTAAGTGGAGCTGAAATATGCTGCTACCAGAGCTGCAAACCTTCACCAATCTCCAGCCCTTGTTCACTTCCCCCACACCAGGCAATAATCACTACTATGGACAGGGGGAGATATTTGTGATTTCTTAAAAACAAAAAATCATCCAGATTTGTTTCCTCCCAAAGTCAGGTCTCCTCCAGGACAGTGCGGTAAAATGGGGGGGGGGTTGATTTATTTAAAGAATAAAAATAAATTGCATAGCCGTTCGTCCAGTAAATCTGCATGCACATTCGTTCTGTACAATCGTGGGGAACAATGACTGTTCTTTAGGCTGTTTTCTCTTTTGAATGAATGTCTGATTATTGGGGGGTAGTAAAATACAGCAATATGGCCACTAGATGGCGCTGAGGGGCATAGGAGATACACACACTAAGCAGCCGTGACACGGACCACCCACAGGTAAAGTGAATAACATGGACTATCTGGTTACAATGACATCTGGAAGTGGGTGGGATATACGAGGCAGTAAGTGAACATGCTGTCCCTGAAGTTGAAAGTAAAAACAATGGACAAGTGTAAGGATTGGAGGGACTCTGACAAGGACCAAATAGTAAAGTCTAGATGACTGGGTCAGGGCAACTCCAACACTGCCGCTCTTGTGGGATGTTCCTGGTCTGCAGTGGTCAGGACCGACCAAAAATGGTCCAAGGAATTGGATGGAGGTGGGAAGAAAAGGCTCATTGATGGAGGTGGGGGAGGGAAGGCTCATTTATGGAGGGAAGGCTCATTGATGGAGGTCGGGGGGAAGGGAAGGCTCATTGATGGAGGTCAGGGGGAAGGGAAGGTTCGTTGACGGAGGTGGGGAGGGAAGGCTTATTGATGGAGTCGGGGGGAGGGAAGGCTCATTGATGGAGGACGAGAGGGAAGGCTCAGTGATGGAGGCGGGGGGGAGGGGGGCTCATTGATGGAGGTAGGGAGGGAAGGCTCATTGATGGAGGTGAGGAGGGAAGGCTCATTGTTGGAGGTGGGGGGGGGGTAGCTCATTGATAGAGGTGGGGGAGGGAAGACTCATTGATGAAGGTGGGGGGGTAGATCATTGATAGAGGTGGGGGAGGGAAGGCTCGTTGATGGAGGTGAGGAGGGAAGGCTCATTGATGAAGGTGGGGGGGGGGGAGCTCATTGATGGAGGTGGGGGAGGGAAGGCTCGTTGATGGGGGTGGGGAGGGAAGGCTCCGAATGAAGAGCTACTGGAGGGAACATTAAAAGGTGTCAGAACACACAGAGCGCCCATGGTGAACCGTGCCTACAATAAGCACGTGGGCATCAGAACTGGAGCACGGAGCAATTAAAGAACTTGGTCTGGTCTGAGGAATTCAAGAATGGGGTGTTGACTTAGCCTCCAAATCTCAATCCAATCAAGCATCTGTGGGATGTGCTGGAAAAACAAGTCCAATCCATGGAGGCCCCACCTCCCAACTTGGAGGACCTAAAGGATCTGCTACTGAAACTTGGTGCCAGATACCATAGTATACCTTCTGAGGTCTGGAGTGGTCCATGGCTGGACAGATTATGGGTGGGTGATTATAATATTATTGCTGATTGCTGTATGTCTTTTCAACAATGGATACATTTTATGAATTCTAGAGAACGCTAGAGGGAATTGGAGAATAAACTGTTGGCCCACTGGACGAACGGCTATGTGAATATTTTTATAAACAGATGACATCTACGCTCCTTTATTGGGGAGTTCTCCATGTGGACCCAGAAAGAATAACATTTTTCCTGAAGCGAAGAATACATCAGATGTAAAATATAACAAAATTTAACGCACAAGAGCCAATGAAAGCCCTCCGCACCTTAACCCTTTTATGACCACCCAACACATACAGTATGAGCAGCCAATGTTTATGTGCTGAGAGAGACAGCTCTCCGTCCGGGCTAAAGATCGGTAGCCTGTGGGGTCGGCCAATCCTTCACACCCACCAACCTTGAAGGCGGGAATGGTTTAAAAGAACATCCAAAACCACGGCACCTTTACCCACCCCATAGACTTCAATACATTACACCAAAATGACCCAGAAATTTCGGTAAAAACTCTCGGCATTCGGTGTGGACATTGGTCACATCATTAGCCGACATGTCAATGAAGTGACAAATGAAGGTCATTACAACAAAGGTTCAACATTACTGTGATAAGGAGCAGCATTTGACTGCTCAATATGTTCTACTTATCATGATTAATGCTATATGGGAGTCAGCCGATAGATCTAGACAGTAGACGGTAGGCCTAGACAGTAGACGGTAGATCTAGACAGTAGATGGTAGGCCTAGACAGTAGACGGTAGATCTAGACAGTAGATGCTATATGGGAGTCAGCCGATAAATCTAGACAGTAGACAATATGCTTAGGCAGTAGACGGTAGATGTAGACAGTAGATGCTATATTGGAGTCAGCTGGTAGATCTAGAGAGTAGACGGTAGGGTTAGACAGTAGACGGTAGATCTAGACAGTAGATGCTATATGGGAGTCAGCCAATAGATCTAGACAGTAGACAATAGGCCTACGCAGTAGACGGTAGATGTAGACAGTAGATGCTATATGGGAGTCAGCTGGTAGATCTAGAGAGTAGACGGTAGGCTTAGACAGTAGACGGTAGATCTAGTCAGTAGATGCTTTATGGGAGTCAGCCGGTAGATCTAGACAGTAGACAATATGCCTAGACAGTAGACGGTAGATCTAGACAGTAGATGCTATATGGGAGTCAGCTGGTAGATCTAGACAGTAGACGGTAGATCTGGACAGTAGATGCTATATGGGAGTCAGCCGATAGATCTAGACAGTAGACGGTAGATCTAGACAGTAGACAATATGCCTAGACAGTAGACGGTAGATCTAGACAGTAGATGCTATATGGGAGTCAGCTGGTAGATCTAGACAGTAGACGGTAGATCTAGTCAGTAGATGCTTTATGGGAGTCAGCCGATAGATCTAGACAGTAGACGGTAGATCTAGTCAGTAGATGCTTTATGGGAGTCAGCCGGTAGATCTAGACAGTAGACAATATGCCTAGACAGTAGATGGTAGATC
This sequence comes from Pelophylax lessonae, assembly GCF_965119305.1. NCBI lineage: Eukaryota > Metazoa > Chordata > Amphibia > Anura > Ranidae > Pelophylax > Pelophylax lessonae. The sequence continues at coordinate 3,856,523 of NC_138774.1, read as the reverse complement.
TAGACAGTAGACGGTAGATCTAGACAGTAGATGCTATGTGGGAGTCAGCCGGTAGATCTAGACAGTAGACGGTAGATCTGGACAGTCCTTCAAAGCTGAATAAGAGCCAAGGAATCACATCAGAACTGGACTATTGTGAAGCCGCTTTGGACTGATACAAAACTAGAATGAGAAGTTCACAAAAGTTAAGCACAACATCCATCATCTGAGCCTCCAGCCCGGTCCAGATTCCAACCCTCGGCTCTTATTCAGCCCATAATATGAGGCTTTGCCAGGATCCTCAGCAGGTGTTGTCCTAAGTCAGGGGTCTTCAAACTACGACCCTCCAGTTGTTCAGGAACTACAATTCTCATCATTCCTAGTCATGTCTGTGAATGTCAGAGTTTTACAATGCCTCGTGGGAGGTGTAGTTCTGCAACAGCTGGAGGGCCGTAGTTTGAGGATCCCTGGTCCTAAGTGGTCAGAGATCCCTTCAGGTGCCCCATAGAGGCCCATTCCCACCAGACTCCGTGTATTTCCTCAACCAAAATATTTGACACCCTCAGCAGGAGATCTGATGCTCGTTACTCAGAGCTCACCAAACTCTGGTCAGAATATCACAGGACTATATCTGTGGCTTCAGAACCGGCATCAAGCCTTGCTTGACATGGGGAGGACATGAAAAAAAAAAAAAAAAAGGGTACACACTCAAAATTAAAGGGGCTACTCCCTCCTTATGAGTAGTCAGAAGATTTAACATTGCTGATTGTAGTTCAGTTTTGTTAAAAGAAAAAATAAATGTATTTCCAACGCGTTTCGAGGAATGACCCAGGTCATTTCACAGTCCTAATATAGAGACATATTTATTGATTACAGATGTTTAAAAAGCAACAACATATGCAGCACTTTATATATCATATGTTCCCATCAGTCCCCGCCCTCAAGGTGTTTACAGTCTAAGGTCCCTATTGTACATTCCCATCAGTCCCCGCCCTCAAGGTGTTTACAGTCTAAGGTCCCTATTGTACATTCCCATCAGTCCCCGCACTCAAGGAGCTTACAGTCTAAGGTCCCTATTTTATGCTGCCATCAGTCCCCGCACTCAAGGAGCATAAAGTCTAAGGTCCCTATTGTATGTACCCATCAGTCCTTGCCCTCAAGGAGCTTACAGGCTAAGGTCCCTATTGTATGTTCCTATCAGTCCTTGCCTTTAGGGAACTTACACTTCAAGGTTCCTACTGTATGTTCCCATCAGTCCTCACCCTCAAGGAATTTAAAGTCTAAGGTAACTAGTGTGCATTCCCATCAGTCCTTGTAATCAAGGAGCTTACAGGCTAAGGTCCCTATTACATGTTCCCATCAATCCCTGTCCTCAAAGATTTTACAGTCTAAGGTCCCTATTGTACGTTCCCATCAGTCCTCACCCTCAAGGAACTTACAGTCTAAGGTCCCTATTGTACGTTCCCATCAGTCCTCACCCTCAAGGAGCATAAAGTCTAAGGTCCCTATTGTATGTTCCCATCAGTCCCTGCCCTCAAGGAGCATAAAGTCTAAGGTCCCTATTGTACATTCCCATAAGTCCCTGCCCTCAAGGAGCATAAAGTCTAAGGTCCCTATTGTACATTCCCATCAGTCCTTGCCCTCAAGGAGCATAAAGTCTAAGGTCCCTATTGTATGTTCCCATCAGTCCTTGCCTTTAGGGAACTTACACTTCAAGGTTCCTACTGTATGTTCCCATCAGTCCTCACCCTCAAGGAGTTTAAAGTCTAAGGTAACTAGTGTGCATTCCCATCAGTCCTTGTCATCAAGGAGCTTACAGGCTAAGGTCCCTATTGTATGTTCCCATCAGTCCCTGCCAGCTTACAGTCTAAGGTGCCTATTTCCCATACACAGGCCAACTATCCTACCAGCATGTCTTTGGAGTGTGGGAGAAAGTCACACAAGCACAGGGAGGGCATGCAAACTCCATGCAGGTACTGCTGTGGTCGGGATTGGAACCGTGGACCCCAGTGCTGCCAGGCAGAAGAGCTAAGCACTAAACTCCTGATATTATCATCAATATGTATGTGTCTCTATGGTAGCCCTGATGAGGGGGACGCCGGGCTCTGGGGCATTGGCTGCGTTCCTTTAAATAAACCAATTCACAATCAGCAATGTCACACCTTCTGAATTCTAATAAGAATTTCATGTGGTAAGTCTTGTTTTTTTTTTCTCTCTCTCCTCTCCATTTCCAAAAGCCAGATGTGACCGGTTCTCTTTAACTACCACTACCAAGTCTACATCAAAGGACAGCAAAGTCCAGGACAAGCGTTGTAAACATTCTGCATGAAGCGACAGCGATTAGCGTCTTCCACCGGTAAAACACGCACGCAACTGACGCAAAAACAATCCTCACACAAAGTCTTTTTACTTTTTTTTTTTTTTTTTAAACAAAACAATCGGTGTCCTGCCGTGCAGATCCCCGGCTCATGCATGAAAAGGCATTACAGAAAAACGCGTTCTGAGTCATTTGGGTCGGATTTGCGGTCTAGCGATTTACAAATATGGCGCAGATGTGGTTCTGTACCGCTGCACTACCCAAAGCCTCGCTTACCCTACAGTATTGTTACAAAAAAAAAATCATACAAAAAAGAGGGACGGGCCGCTCAGACATACCGACTCTCTCCCTATGAAATCCCCCTTTGCCGATCCTACCAAAAAATAAGAGGTGGCGCAGTGTTTTCTGACCATTCTCTGAACAAGTCTACACTATGGGGGGTATTTATTTAAAAAAAAAAAAAATTAAAAATGCAAAGTTATTCATCCAGCAAAACTGCACAATGCTTCATTCTGTGTGAACTGGAGAATGGAGCAAAATCGAATGTTCATGGGACTATTTTCTCTTTTGGTTGAATGTTTTTCATCTATTATGGGCAGCAATAAGGATAGGTTCATTCATAAGGAATTAAGAAAATTCTGCATGATGGCCACTAGAGGGAGCGGAGGATCATAGAAAAGAAATACATCTCAGTAAGAAGAGATACAATGTAACCGTTCTAGAGAACACTAGGGGGAATAGGCAAACAAATCCCTTCTACAGAATCCCCAGGTATGTGGAGGTATGAGGTTTTCTTAATAACGATAGGTAGGTACGCTCTGAGTGGGATAGGTGAGTACGCTCTGAGTGGAGTAGGTGGGTACGCTCTGAGTGGGGTAGGTGGGTGCACTCTGAGTAGGGTAGGTGGGTGCTCTCTGAGTGGGGTAGGTGGTTACGCTCTGAGTGGGGTAGGTGGGTACGCTCTTAGTGATGTAGGTGGGTGCGCTCTGAGCGGGGTAGGTGGGTACGCTCTGAGCGATGTAGGTGGGTGCGCTCTGAGTGGGGTAGGTGGGTACACTCCGAGCGGGGTAGGTGGGTACACTCCGAGTGGGGTAGGTGGGTATGCACTGAGTGGGGTAGGTGGGTACGCTCTGAGTGGGGTAGGTGGGTACGCTCCGAGTGGGGTAGGTGGGTATGCACTGAGTGGGGTAGGTGGGTACGCTCTGAGTGGGGTAGGTGGGTATGCACTGAGTGGGGTAGGTGGGTATGCACTGAGTGGGGTAGGTGGGTACGCTCCGAGTGGGGTAGGTGGGTATGCACTGAGTGGGGTAGGTGGGTACGCTCTGAGTGGGGTAGGTGGGTATGCACTGAGTGGGGTAGGTGGGTATGCACTGAGTGGGGTAGGTGGGTACGCTCCGAGTGGGGTAGGTGGGTATGCACTGAGTGGGGTAGGTGGGTACGCTCTGAGTGGGGTAGGTGGGTATGCACTGAGTGGGGTAGGTGGGTATGCACTGAGTGGGGTAGGTGGGTACGCACTGAGTGGGGTAAGTAGTTTATGTAGAAATGGTGACGGCGACAAAATTCTTCACATTTTTTTGCCAAATTTTCGCTCAGATTACCAGATTTCTATTATTGTCCATATAAACGTCACCAAACCATCCCTAAAGCTGAATTTCAGTCAGACATGAATGAGAGAATGAAGGAAAGTTCTGATATTGATTAATATTATCAGATGTTAAATCAAATCAGCATCCCAAATGACATAAATGTTACATGAAGAGTGTGGAAATCCGTCATCCGATCAATGTGTGATTGGTGGATGATCAATAGATCAATGGATGGTCAATAGGTGATTGGTGGGTGGTTAATGGGTGATCAGTTCATGATCTATGGGTGATCAGTGTGTGGTCAATGAATGAATAGAACAATGGGTGATCAATGGCTAATCAACAGGTGAACGGTGGATGATCAATGTTGATTAGTGTGTGATCAGTGAATGATCAATGGGAGACCAGTGGGTGATCAATGAGTAAACAGTGGATGATCAGTGGGAGGTCAGTAAATGAATAATGGTTGATCACTGAGTGACCAATGGGTGATCAGTGAATGAATGATCAATGGGTGATCAGTGAATGATCAATGGGTGATCAGTGAATGAGTGATCAATAGGGGATCAGTGGATAATCAGTGGGATGTCAGTGAATGAATGATCAATGGGAGACCAGTGGGTGATCAACAGGTAAACAGTAGATGATCAATGGTGGTCAGTGAATGATCAGTGGGAGGTCAGTGAATGAACCATGGGTGAATAAACAGTGAATGAACGAACAATGGGTGAACAGTGGGAGGTCAGTAAATGAATAAACAGTGGATGACCAGTAAATAATCAATAGGAGACCAATGGGCAAAATTACTGGGTACTGAGTGAATGAATGAACAATGGGTGATCAGTGAATGATTAATGAACAGTGGGAGGTCAGTAAATGAATGAACAGTGAATAATCAGTATGAGACTAATGGGTGATTAGTGGATGATCAGTGGGAGGTCAGTAAATGATCAATGGGAGATTAGTGGGTGCACAATGGATGATCAGTGGGAGGTCGGTGAATGAATTAACACTGGGTGATCAGTGAATGAATGATTAATGGGTGAACAGTGGGAGGTCAGTAAATGAACGCAGAGGATGACCAGTAATTTATCAATAGGAGACCAATGGGTGATTAGTGGGCGCTCAGTTGGAGGTCAGTGAATGAATGAACACTGGGTGACCAGTGGGAAGTCAGTAAATGAACAGTGAATAATCAGTGGATGATCAATGGGAGATTAGTGGTTGCACAGTGGATGATCAGTGGGAGGTCAGTGAATGAATGAACACTGGGTGATCAGAAAATGAATGATTAATGGGTGAGCAGTTGGAGGTTAGTAAATGAATGAACAGTGGATGACCAGTGAATGATCAAAAGGAGACAAATGGGTAAAGATTGGGAGGTCAGTGAATGAATGAACAGTAGGTAATCAGTGAATGAAGAATGGGAGACCCTTGGGTGGGTGATGGGTTCCTGAGATCACACAGATGTCTGAAGGCTCAGCAGGGAGCTCAGGATGCATCCAGACTCCTCACTACCGGGGATTTGGGCTCAGCTCTCTGATTGGTGGACTCCGCATACAATGTACCAGTGACCGGCACAGAGGAACTCATGGCTGCAGAGTCCTACTAGAAGGAGACAAGAGGATGAATTAAAGAAGCAGCTTAGACCTGCTGGGACATGTAGTTCTGCATTGGCTGTGTGCTCTGGGACACTGTGGGGTGTTGCTTCACCTTCCATTGTCCAGTCAGAGGCTGGAAGTGTAGGGATTTGAGGGACTTTGACAAGGATCAAACTGTAATGTCTAAAGCAGCCTTTTCCAAACGGGGTGCCTTCAGGTTTCTTCAGGGGTGCCTTCAGGTTTCTTCAGGGGTGCCTTCAGGTTTCTTCAGGGGTACCTTTAGGTTTCTTCAGGGGTGCCTTCAGGTTTCTTCAGGGGTGCCTTCAGGTTTCTTCAGGGGTGCCCCCAGGTTTCTTCAGGGGTGCCTTTAGGTTTCTACAGGGGTGCCTTCAGATTTCATCAGGGGTGCCTTTAGGTTTCTTCAGGGGTGCCTTCAGGTTTCTTCAGGGGTACCTTTAGGTTTCTTCAGGGGTGCCTTCAGGTTTCTTCAGGGGTACCTTTAGGTTTCTTCAGGGGTGCCTTCAGGTTTCTTCAGGGGTACCTTTAGGTTTCTTCAGGGGTGCCCTCAGGTTTCTTCAGGGGTGCCTTGGCAAAATGCAAAAAAATTGCCCAATTTATATATAGAATCGGCACCCTAACAACCAGTGACATCATCAGTTGATAAGAAGAATGTTGGGCACCTACACAGCGTCCGGTTTTGCCCCTCCCCTGCCCCCTTTTATGGTGTCACAGTAGCTGAGTGATGGAGAGAAACCGAGGGAGAAGAGAAACATTGGAATACTAGTCAGTATCAGTGTGCAAAGGTGTATTTGCTATGGAAGATTGAATCGCCTCTAATGTTGGGGGTCCTATGTGTGTGGATGTTGCTGTGATGTGTAAAGCTATTCGTTTTGTTTTTTTGTTACATTTTAGAATGGGGTGCCTTGTGATTGTTCATCATTTTAAAGGGTAAATTGACTTCAAAAAGGTTGAGAAACACGGATCTAGACAACGGAGTCAGAGCAACTCCAAACCTGCCGCTCTTGTGGGATGTTCCTGGTCTGCAGAGGTCAGGACCGACCAAGAGTGGTCCAAGGAAGGAAAACTGGACAACTATTGACAGGGTCATAGGCAGCCTCGTTGATAGAGATGGGGGGGGGGGGAGGCTCATTGATGGAGGTGGGGAGGGAAGGATCATTGATGGAGGTGGGGTGGGAGGCTCATTGATAGAGGTGGGGGGGGAGGGCTCATTGATGGAGGTGGGGGGGGAAGGCTCATTGATGGAGGTGGGGAGGGAAGGATCATTGATGGAGGTGGGGGGGAGGCTCATTGATGGAGGTGGGAGGGGGAAGTTCTCATTGATAGAGGTGGGGGGGAGGCTCTTTGATAGAGGTGGGGGGGAGGCTCTTTGATGGAGGTGGGAGGGGGAACGCGCATTTATGGAGGTGGGGAGGGAAAGCTCATTGATGGAGGTGGGGAGGGAAGACTCATTGATGGAGGTGGGGAGAGAAGGCCCATTGATGGAGGTGGGGAGGGAAGACTCATTGATGGAGGTGGGGAGAGAAGGCCCATTGATGGAGATGGGGGGAAAGGCTCATTGATAGTGGTGGTGGGAGGCTCATTGATGGAGGTGGGGAGGGAAGGCTCATTGATGGAGGTGGGGAGGGAAGGCTCATTGATGGAGGTGGGGAGGGAAGGCTCATTGATGGAGGTGGGGAGAGGCTCATTAGCAAAGGTGGGGAGAGAAGGCCCATTGATGGAGGTGGGGGTGAGGCTCATTGATGGAGGTGGGAGGGGGAAGGCTCATTGATGGAGGTGGGAGGGGGAAGGCTCATTGATGGAGGTGGGAGGGGGAAGTTCTCATTGATGGAGGTGGGAGGGGGAAGGCTCATTGATAGAGGTGGGGGGGGAGGCTCATTGATGGAGGTGGGGGGCGAGGCTGGCCTGTGTAGTCTGGTACAATAGAAGAGCTAGTGGTGCTCAAAATTGCTGATAAAGGTAATGCTGGTTCTGATAGAAAGGCGTCAGAACACACAGGGCATCGCAATTTATTGTGTATGGGGCAGCGTAGCCGCAGACCGGTCAGGGTGCCCATGCTGACCCGTGTCCACAGCCAAAAATGCCTTCAATGGGCACGTGAGCGTCAGAACTGGAGAACGGAGCTGCTAAATTTAGAATAGTTTAAAGAACACAACAACTTTCTGAGGTGTTGACTTGGCCCTCAAGTTCTGCAGAACTCAATTCAATCGAGCATCTGTGGGATGTGCTGGAAAAACAAGTCTGATCCATGGAGGCCCCACCTCCCAAATACAGGACTTAAAGGATCTGCTATTGACGGTTTGGTGAAAGATACCATAACATACCTTCAGAGGTCTGAAGGGTTCCATGCCTGGAGGGGTTATGGTGGGGGGGGGGGGTCATAATATTTGTAACAGATCGCTGTATGTCTTTGTAACAGTAGATACATTGTATACATTCTAGAGAATGCTAGAGGGAACTAGCACATAAATGCAATGGTGTTTATTTGCCCATTTCCTCGAGTATATAATATAAATAAATGAAAACAATATATATATTCTTTTGTGATTTGCTTGTCTGGAGTTCAGCTTTATTTTCGATGGTGGGAAGGCACAGCAGACTAATGGTGATGTCATGGTTTTGTCAATGGTGATGTCATGGTTTTCACTTTTTAAAATGCGGATTTATTCAATTTTTTTTTCTTTTCGCCTTTTTTACATTTTCACGGATATCACAACTTTCTATAAGTTAACAGAAAGAAATTAGGGAAAACTGACAAGCAATGGCATTGCCACTCTGAATCCCCCCCCCCCCCCCCCAAATCACAGTAAGTGTTGTATGGCACAAAGCATTCACCGCATAGCAATTGACAACCATACATGGCGTAGAACCAGAAATCGGGGTGACACGGCGTCGGCGGTAAAGGGACGCGCGGAGTGTTCTGGTAGACAACAGGCGTAGCCTTCCTCCCCCCACGTACGCGTTACGTCCCGGAAAGGTCAGACAATTCCAACATATAACATACCGATAATCAGCCCTTGAGAAAACATTCAAGTATAATAAAATATCAAACATGGCGACGCAGATTTGCTCCGGAACGTTCACTGGAAGATCTCTCAATCGTAAAGTTAAAGCTGAATACGGCTCCACGCTCAGAGCAGCATGCGCCATAGATCATAACGCTGAGCCAAGGAGGTCATTCAGCTTGTCCTACCGTAAATAGCAGGTCACACCTTGCTGGGGGGGGGGGCGCAAATGATGGACCTGCCTGCTCAACAGAGATTTGTGAAGAAAACAGTCAGACAGGACAGAATCCCACCTCCGGCCTTCCCTTACCACAGCTGTACCGGGGAAGGGGAAAGGTTAAAAATGTCATTAGTATGTTGATTGGGGGGGAGGAGGGGGGTAGGGCTGGGATGCAGGAAGGCAAAATATAGGAAGTTTAAACTTCAGCTTTAATATGGCAGAAAACATAGGAAAGACATTTATACATTGCAATATCTCATGGCAACCAATGTCCAGTCCTAAATGCTGTCTGGTTGGCTGCTAAAAGGTATTGCAATGGGCAAAAAAGCAAACCCTACAGCCCTACCTTAATGCTAAATCCATTTAACTCCAATACACTATATAGCCAAAACTGTGGACACCTATATGAGCTTGTTGGAAATACCAATGATATAGAGCCGTCCCCCATGGCCAATAATATGAAGTTGCCTCCAGAAGGGGAGGGCCCCACGACCATTAATATGACGTTGCCTTCAGGAGAGGAGGGCCCCATAACCATTAATATGGCGTTGCCTCCGGGAGAGAAGGGCCCCATGACCATTAATAAGGCACTGCCTCTGGGAGAGGAGGGCCCCATGATCATTAATATGCAGTTGACTCCATGAGGGGAGGGCCCTATGATCATTAATATAGAGTTGGCTCCAGAAGGGGAGGGCCCCATCACCATTAATATGGCGGTGCCTCGGGGAGAGGACGGCCTCATGACCATTAATATGGCGGTGCCTCCCGGGGAGGAGGGCCCCATGACCATTAATATGGCATTGCCGCTAGGAGAGGAGGGCCCCATGACAGTTATTATGAAGTTGCCTCCATAAGGGGAGGGCCCTATGACCATTAATATGGAGTTGCATCCAGATGGGGAGGCCCCCATGGCTATTAATACAGAGTTGCCCAAACCATGACTATTAATGTGGAGTTGCCCCCTTTTCAGCTATCCATTTTTCTAGGTCCCACGTTAGTAGCAGATAAATGACCTGGCTCCTCATTGGCTTTCCATCCTAAAGGTGTTCAGTAGAATTGAGGTCAGGGCTCTGTGCAGGACACTTAAATTACTCTACACCAGACTGGTCAAGCCATGTCCTCATTGAGATGGTCCAAACTAATCTAACCAAGTCTATGGAGCTGGTCTAAATTGTGGTCAACCCTGTCTTTTTGGAGCTGGTTCAAATTGTGGTCAACCCTGTCTTTTTGAAGCTGGTCCAAACTGGTCTAACCATGTTTATAGAGCTGGTCCAAACTGTGGTCAACCCATGTCTTTATGGAGCTGGTTCAAACTGGTCAACCCATGTCTTTATAAAGATGGTCCAAACTGGTCAACCCATGTCTTAATAAAGTTGGTTCAAACTGTGGTCAACCTTTGTCTTTATGAAGCTAGTTCAAACTGGTACGCCCATGTCTCTATAGAGCTGGTCCAAACTGGTCACCACATATCTTTATGGAGCTGTTCCAAACTGGTCAACCCCATGTCTTAATGGAGCTGGTCCAAACTGGACAGCCCAAATCTTTAGGGAGCGACTTTGTACACAGGGGCACAGTCATGGTGGAACCGAAAAGGGTCTTCACCAAAAGGTTGGAAGAGCACAACGGTCTACAATGTCTTTGTATAATGGAGGATTACCAGCACCCTTCACTGCAGACACCTGAACTCCATCATTTAGAGGGGTCTATTTTATTCCTCATAAAGTGCACTGCAGGGGAATTGTGGGGGGGGGAGGTAAAACTCAATAACGCACTTCTACGTCATCTCAACAGAGGACACAGTCAATGGCTTTGGTGACAGATCTCATCCCAAAATGCAAAGCTGCAGTATATCATGTGACTTAATATGACAGCTTGAGGTCATGTGACCAGGAGCCAAATACTGGCAAACCCAGCTTTTTCCAGGTTTTTAGCCTCTCTAGCCTGCTCCTCTCTTCTTCCCAATCACTCCCTCTAATTAAAGCAGGCCTCTACCTTAAAGTTCAAGTTAGACGCATAAGGTTTTATGGGCAATACAAAAAGTGAGAACTCCAAAGCTGGAATAAGAAGACACTAAAACTACACCTCAAAATATCTAAAGTTTCCAAATACACTTCACGGTGGAATTCCTTTACGCTTATCTCCATGCTTTATACTAAACTCCAGTCACTGCCCTCTGCCATGGGGTAACGTGAAGGCAAATTAAAGGTACATTGAAGATTCGAAGGGTAATATTATTGGGGGGCTGAGGAAAAAAAAGACAAATATTTTTAATTATTGCTCTTTTCATTTTCAAATACATACAAAAGGATCTGTAAGTATTTAAAGCCCGCAGATCGGGGGCCTCTGCACAAAGGCCACAGGGGCTCCTCCCACTCTCCAAACCCCATCAAGACAAAAGCAGAAGACACAACGAACGCTAATGAGTCCGCGGAGGACGGACGAGCCAAGAGATCGAGCCGACTGCTCCATTCCACCCCAGACCAGAGCTACGTTCTGATTGGATGAAGGCATAATTACCCAGGATGCTCTTAAGGCTCCAGAAGAACCTCAGCTACGACGTTTCCTACCGATACATCATTGGACTACTTAGCACAAATACACGGGACTAAAGACACCGACTCCTTCTCCTGCACAAATGGTTCTACCGACACGACTTTTCCAACACTTTACAAGACGACGCATAAGATTTTGTTGTTTGTTACACCACAAATAAAATTTGGCTTGTGACACCCACCCACCCCCTCCTTCCCTGTGAGCCAGGACCCCAATTTTTATTTTGGTTTTTTTTTTTTTCAAATAATCAGTTCTACAAAAATATAAATTTTACCTGATCGGTAAAAATTATTCAATGGTACCGTGAAAACAAAATAAAAAAATAAAACCCCAAAAAAATAAAAATAAAATAAAAGCAATAATATTGAATACATGTGTACAATAGGTACAAACTTAATACAACAGAATTATTTACAACCCAACCCGAGAAAAATTAGTCTGTGGCCCCGACTCTCCACGTGGCGATGGTGGCAGCCACGGACAGCGACACGCGGGAGGCGGGACAACGCAGCGCGAGTCTTTACAGCAAGTTTTGTTCTGATAAAACACAGAATTTCCATGACGGGGCAGTTCCCGGCACTCATGTAAAAGGTCTGCATTTCTAGAGACTACGGCATCCACGAGACATACACAGCCATGGCAGCATTGTTCACGCCGTGCGCACAATCCTGGTGAGAAAACATGGCGGCGGTCATGCGTTGTGAAGTTTTGGAATCAGCTGCAGATTAGTAAGCGGTAAGTGAAGAGTGGAGGGAATCCTTGTTCTAGTCATTTTCCAATAGATAAAAGCTCCCCGGAGATGGACCGGCCAATGAAAATGCAGCATAATCTACAGCGTTTACAGTGTACCCTCCGCAGTGGAGGTGACCTGGACAGGAGGCGTATTCGGTGCAGAGATCCGGCAAGCCGGTGACGTACCCTGATATTTAGAATGAACACAGACAGATTCATAATGGAGAGCACAGGATGAACCTCACGCCGTGTGAATTCCACAAGAGACATGTACAGGATATTCAAGTAATGTAGGAACTCCGAGAGACCGCAGGATGGAATTCCCAGGATTCATCGGGGACAAAGTTCGCCCTATAAGTCTGTCGACGTTCGCTTTTTCATACTACGGCGCTGAGCTAGATTGGAGGCCGCCACCGGCTCTAGTATTGGCTGAAATGTCTTGTGGTTCAGTGCTGAGTATGTGGCAGCCATCGCACCCTGGAGAGAAAAAATGGAAATGAAAGAAAGAAAATTGAAGAGAGGGAAAAAAAGGGAGACGAAAGAGAGAGATGGAAAGATGGAGAGAGATGGAAAGGGGGGAGAGAGAGATGGAAAAGGGGGGAGAGAGAGATGGAAAGGGGGAGAGAGAGATGGAAAGGGGGAGAGAGAGATGGAAAGGGGGAGAGAGAGATGGAAAGGGGGAGAGAGAGAGATGGAAAGGGGGAGAGAGATGGGAAGAGGGAGAGGGAAAGAGATGGGAAGGGGAGAGAGAGAGATGGAAAGGGGGAGAGAGAGATGGAAAGGGGGAGAGAGAGATGGAAAGGGGGAGAGAGAGAGAGAGATGGAAAGGGGGAGAGAGAGAGAGAGATGGGAAGAGGGAGGGAGAGAGATGGGAAGAGGGAGAGGGAGAGAGATGGGAAGAGGGAGAGAGATGGGAAGAGGGAGAGAGATGGGAAGAGGGAGAGAGATGGGAAGAGGGAGAGGGAGAGAGATGGAAAGGGGGAGAGAGATGGAAAGGGGGAGAGAGATGGAAAGGGGGAGAGAGATGGAAAGGGGGAGAGAGATGGAAAGGGGGAGAGAGATGGAAAGGGGGAGAGGGATGGAAAGGGGGAGAGAGATGGAAAGGGGGAGAGAGATGGAAAGGGGGAGAGAGATGGAAAGGGGGAGAGAGATGGAAAGGGGGAGAGAGATGGAAAGGGGGGGAGAGATGGAAAGGGGGAGAGAGATGGGAAGGGGGAGAGAGATGGAAAGGGGGAGAGGGAGAGAGATGGGAAGAGGGAGGGAGAGAGATGGGAAGAGGGAGAGGGAGAGAGATGGGAAGAGGGAGAGGGAGAGAGATGGAAAGGGGGAGAGAGATGGAAAGGGGGAGAGAGATGGAAAGGGGGAGAGAGATGGAAAGGGGGAGAGAGATGGAAAGGGGGCGAGAGATGGAAAGGGGGCGAGAGATGGGAAGGGGGAGAGGGAGAGGGATTGAGATGGAAAGGGGGAGGGGGAGAGGGATTGAGATGGAAAGGGGGAGGGGGAGAGGGATTGAGATGGAAAGGGGGAGAGAGATGGAAAGGGGGAGGGGGAGAGGGAGAGAGATGGAAAGGGGGAGAGAGATGAAAAGGGGGAGGGAGAGAGATGAAAAGGGGGAGGGAGAGAGATGAAAGGGGGAGAGAGAGAGAGAGAGATGGAAAGGGGGAGAGGGAGAGAGATGGAAAGGGGGAGAGGGAGAGAGATGGAAAGGGGGAGAGGGATGGAAAGGGGGAGAGGGAGAGAGATGGAAAGGGGGAGGGGGAGAGGGAGAGGGATTGAAATGGAAAGGGGGAGGGGAGAGGGGGAGGGATTGAGATGGAAAGGAGGAGGGGAGAGGGGGAGGGATTGAGATGGAAAGGGGGAGGGGGAGAGGGAGAGAGATGGAAAGGGGGAGAGAGATGGAAAGGGGGAGAGGGAGAGAGAGAGATGGAAAGGGGGAGAGGGAGAGAGAGAGATGGAAAGGGGGAGAGGGAGAGAGATGGAAAGGGGGAGAGGGAGAGAGATGGAAAGGGGGAGAGGGAGAGAGATGGAAAGGGGGAGAGGGAGAGAGATGGAAAGGGGGAGAGGGAGAGAGATGGAAAGGGGGAGGGGGAGAGGGAGAGGGATTGAAATGGAAAGGGGGAGGGGAGAGGGGGAGGGATTGAGATGGAAAGGAGGAGGGGAGAGGGGGAGGGATTGAGATGGAAAGGGGGAGGGGGAGAGGGAGAGAGATGGAAAGGGGGAGAGAGATGGAAAGGAGGAGAGAGAGAGAGAGATGGAAAGGGGGAGAGAGATGGAAAGGAGGAGAGAGAGAGATGGAAAGGGGGAGAGAGAGAGATGGAAAGGGGGAGAGAGATGGAAAGGAGGAGAGAGAGAGATGGAAAGGGGGAGAGAGAGAGATGGAAAGGGGGTGAGAGAGAGATGGAAAGGGGGAGAGAGAGAGATGGAAAGGGGGAGAGAGATGGGAAGGAGGAGAGAGAGAGATGGAAAGGGGGAGAGAGAGAGATGGAAAGGGGGAGAGAGAGAGATGGAAAGGGGGAGAGAGAGAGATGGAAAGGGGGAGAGAGAGATGGAAAGGGGGAGAGAGAGAGATGGAAAGGGGGAGAGAGAGTGATGGAAAGGGGGAGAGAGATGGAAAGGAGGAGAGAGAGAGATGGAAAGGGGGAGAGAGAGAGATGGAAAGGGGGAGAGAGAGAGATGGAAAGGGGGAGAGAGAGATGGAAAGGTGGAGAGAGAAAGAGAGAGAGAAGTGATGAGGGGAGGAGAGAGAGAGAGGAAAAAATGGGTTGGGGGCGGCACAGAGAAAAGGAGAAAGACATGAGACCATGAGACAAGAAAGAAGGGAAGAGGGGAAGAAGGAGAAAGAAGGGAAGAGGGAAAGAAGGGAAGAGGGAAAGAAGGGAAGGGGGGAAAGAAGGGAAGGGGGGAAAGAAGGGAGAGGGGGGAAAGAAGGGAGAGGGAAGGAAGGGAAGAGAGAAATAAGGGAAAGAAGGGAAGAGGGGAAGAAGGGAAGAAGAAAAAGAAGGGAAGAGGGAGAAAGAAGGGAAGAGGGAGAAAGAAACAAGGAAAGAGGGAGAAAGAAGGGAAGAGAGGGGAAGGGAAGAAGGAGGGACTAGTGCAGTATGTTACCCAGGAATTACAGCTCTATACAGAGCAGAGTAAGGAGCGCCGGCTGTTACCTTGACCAGGTGTGGTGCATCGTGCCGGTTGAGCTGGAATAGAGGGAGCTGGTCTCTGCAAGCTATCCAGGAATGCTTTATTACCTTCTCTGCCGTGTATCGCTGATGAGGATCAACATGGAGCATGTGAGAGAGCAAATCCTGCAATCATCAGGAAGGAAGAATGAAGAGATGTCTACAACTTGTCCACATGGTATCACTGATATCCTATTTATGCATCATCATATTCCATAGAGCTATAACAGAAAATGTACACAGGTACACCTATCAGGGGTCTGCTTGTTTGAGAAAACATGAAAAAAAACATCTTCAGAATCTCTTTACGCGTGGCATGCCTACTGGGTGCCACTGCTGTACACTAAGCGCTGCAGAGTTTAGCTGTGCAATTTGTAGATTGGTTGCTTGATCATACTCCGTTACAGTCTAATCAGGCAACAGATCAGCAGATTGCACAGCTGATGTCTGCAGAACCCAGTGGCTAGAAAGAAGGCGCATGCACATCTAAAGGGATGTTGAGAATGTGTTCTTCCATACAATGCTCCTGAAAGAAGATACAAGGAAGGGTGCTGTGACGTTCACAGGAGACTGTCAACCCCTCGCACCAAACTAAACCTTACTACAAAGCAAAGACCATCAGACAGATCAATCCAGTAATGAGATCACTGGGTTTTAAAAGAGATATTTCATGAATACAAAATGATTTTATAGAAAAATTTTTGTTGCATGTACATCAGTGGGGGAAGGTTTTATATGTGTACTTTACACATCCTCGCCTTTGCGATTTAAATGCAGAATTTAAAAAGAAAGCCCTTCAGCATGAGCCCGTCAGTCAGTCATACACAGGCAGCCAACAAGTATAAATACAAAATAAAGCAGCGCTAAAGTGACATAAAAGCAATGTATTATATAACACATGAGTTATTTATATCAAATAGTGCATTAAAGATAGTGCATAAAAATCAATACAATTTGAACAAAATCATGCAATACAATGGTGCATCAATTATTCCAAGAAAGTGCAGCGCAATCGAAGACCAAAGAGGGGATCGCCACCATCAACACCCTCCAGCACACACCTCTTACCGAATCAGCAGCACCATAAATTATAATGGTCTAATGGGCTCAAGCAAGCAGGTGGGTAAATATGATCTCCCATAGGGAAGTCAATCAAACGCAAAGTATTTTTTAAAATAAATAGATGGCTACAATTACCTTATAACCGTTAAAATCAGGCACAAATGGTGAGTTTTTCCAGCAGGCTGTCGGCTTTCAAACACCGCTCGTTCGCGGCTCTTCATACGTGATGAAGTAACCTAGAAGTTACTCCTGACGTGTTTCGTCACCAATGACGTATCCTCTGCTGCCAGTTCCAGCAATGTCTCCTCTCTACTTCCGAAGCATTTCGCCACCAATGATGTCTCCTCTGCTGCCAGTTCCAGCAATGTCTCCTCTCTACTTCCTTCTTCAGGAAGTAGAGAGGAGACATTGCCGGGAACTGGAAGCAGAGGAGACGTTATTGGTGACGAAACACTTTGGGAGTGGCTTCTAGTTGACGTCATCATGTATTAAGAGCTGCGAAAGAGCAGTGTTTGAAAGCCAACAGCCCGTAGGAACAATTTACCATTTTTGCCTAAATTTTAACCTTTATAAGGTAATTGTAGCCATCCATTTCTTTTAATAAATACTTTGAGTTTGATGGACTTTACTATGGGAGTTTTTTTATTCATTCGTTTTCGAGTCCATGTGGGATCCATTGCCTGTTGATAAGTCTTCCACCTGTGATGATCATCTTTACCCACCTGCTTGCTTGAGCGCATTAGACTATTATAATTCATGGTCCTGCTGATCCAGTAAGAGGCGTGTGTTGGAAGGTGGTGGTGGTGGTGATCCCTTCTTTAGTCTTCGATTGCACTGCACTTTCTTGGAATAATTGATGCAGCATTGTATTGGACGATTTTATTCAAATTACAGTATCTCACAAAAGTGAGTACACCCCTCACATTTATGTAAATATTTTAATATATCTTTTATGTGACAACACTGAAGAAATGACACTTTGCTACAATGTAAAGTAGTGAGTGTACAGCTTGTATAACAGTGTAAATTTGCTGTCCCCTCAAAATAACTCAACACACAGCCATTAATGTCTAAACCGCTGGCAACAAAAGTCCATACACCCCTACGTGACAATGTCCAAATTGGGTTCAATTAGCCATTTTCCCTCCCCGGTGTCATGTGACTCATTAGTGTTACAAGGTCTCAGGTGTGAATGGGGAGCAGGTGTGTTAAATTTGGTGTTATCGCTCTCACTCTCTCATACTGGTCACTTCCTACTGGAAGTTCAACATGGCACCTCATGGCAAAGAACTCTCTGAGGATCTGAAAAATAGAACTGTTGCTCTACATAAAGATGGCCTAGGCTATAAGAAGATTGCCAAGACCCTGGAACTGAGCTGCAGCACGGTGACCAGGACCATACGGCGGTTTAACAGGACAGGTTCCACTCAGAACAGGCCTCACCATGGTCGACCAAAGAAGTGAGTGCACGTGCTCAGCGTCATATCCAGAGGTTGTCTTTGGGAAATAGACGTATGAGTGCTGCCAGCATTGCTGCAGAGGTTGAAGGGGTGGGGGGTCAGCCTGTCAGTGCTCAGACCATACGCCGCACACTGCATCAAATTGGTCTGCATGGCTGTCATCCCAGAAGGAAGCCTCTTCTAAAGATGATGTACAAGAAAGCCTGCAAACAGTTTGCTGAAGAAGAGAAGACTAAGGACATGGATTACTGGAACCATCTCCTGGGGTCTGATGAGACCAAGATAAACTTATTTGGTTCAGATGGAGTCAAGCATGTGTGACGGCAACCAGGCAATGAGTACAAAGAAAAGTGTGTCTTGCCTACAGTCAAGCATGGTGGTGGGGGTGTCATGGTCTGGGGCTGCATGAATGTTGAGGGAACCATGAATGCCAACATGTACTGTGACATACTAAAGCAGAGCATGATCCCCTCCCTTCGGAGACTGGGCCACAGGGCAGTATTCCAACATGATAACGACCCCAAACACACCTCCAAGATGACCACTGCCTTGCTAAAGAAGCTGAGGGTAAAGGTGATGGACTGGCCAAACATGTCTCCAGACCTAAACCCTATTTAGCATCTGTGGGACATCCTCAAACAGAAGGTGGAGGAGCGCAAGGTCTCTAACATCCACCAGCTCTGTGATGTCATCATGGAGGAGGGGAAGAGGACTCCAGTGACAACCTGTGAAGCTCTGGTGAACTCCATGCCCAAGAGGGTTAAGGCAGTGCTGGAAAATAATGGCGGCCACCCAAAATATTGACACTTTGGGCCCAATTTGGAGATTGTCACTTAGGGGTGTACTCACTTTTGTTGCCAGCGGTTTAGACATTAATGGCTGTGTGTTGAGTTATTTTGAGGGGACAGTAAATTTACACTGTTATACAAGCTGTACACTCACTACTTTACATTGTAGCAAAGTGTCATTTCTTCAGTGTTGTCACATGAAAAGATAGAATAAAATATTTACAAAAATGTGAGGGGTGTACTTACTTTTTCAGATACTGTATATTGATTGTTATGCACTGTTTAATGCACTACTTGATATAAACAACTCGTGTGTTATATAATACTTATATAATTTAATAATTATTATACTTATTAATATAATAATTTTTTGTCACTTTAGCGCTGCTTTACTTTGTATTTATTTCTGTTTGACTAGTATCACAGTTTTTAAAGTGGGTGCTTTTCTATTTTCACTGAGTGCGGATGTATTTTGTTTTTTTTTGATTAGCCAACAAGTATGCAGGCAGTGTTAGGATCCTGATAAGTGTGTCAGGGACGCGCTGTGCAACAAATGTTTTCTTTGTTATAGAAATATTTTACACTGAGAAAATAAAATGAACCCCTAACCTTTTAGCGTTCCCCTTTAGAGAAGTCAACAGAAGTCCAGTGATTGGTGGAGAAGCAGAGCTCCGCCTACCTTTGCAGCGTCAGACACTGTGTCCCAGTTGCCTCCGCTCAACGAAAAGTTCCCGCTTCCTATCCGCAGTAAGATTTCCTCCGGCGTGTCGTTTGGGCCATTGGCGAACGGTGTGTACCTTAAAGAGCAGGAGAGTCACATGACGTGGAATGTTAGTAAATCCAATGATATAGAGGAGCAATTCCACCACATATGGAATTTTTTTTCTTCACTTTCGTGGGTGTACAGCAGGATTACCCCCACCCTCCCCCCACCACCAACACCAGGGTCCAGCAAGGAGATCTCATGCAGAATGCATATGATGGGCTTTTAGTCCAAGAACAGGGGGGCAGGGGGCGGGGGGTAGCAGTGAAAGATGTATTACCATCCTGCTCCACCCAGAATGCAGAATATATATTGGAGGAGTAACAATTTAACTGTGTAACTCTCATAAAAGATTAAAAATTCCCGTCTTCATACATTGCTTAAGAATTGGCCAGAGACAGCCAGGCAGCCAGCATTTCCAGGAGGTCAGTCAGGCAGCCCACTGTTCTCTAAGGGCTGGTTCCCATCAAAAGGACAACAGGAAGGGTTCGTCTGTGTTGAGCAACAGTAAGTACAGAATAGAACCGACTTACCCAGCCAGCATAGTATAAAGTAGCACTCCGAGGCTCCAGATATCGCAGGCAGCATCATAGCCTTGTCTCATCAGGACCTGCAACCAGACAATGGCGTTATATGTCACACTGTGAAGGAACTTTCCTCATCTACACTCCACAAGGACTGATCAGCAAAGCGAAGAATGATGTTCAGAATCCGACAGCAACCATAATTCCACATTCCTGAGCTTTGATTGGTTGGGTTGTGGAAATTTTATTCATATTTCTTTAGGATGTATTTTTAGTTAAATTGCCATTATGTCTCCCAGTGTCAGTTTACCGGTAATCGCTATGCACAGCGACTATTGCTTTAACTGGCATTGAGGAAATACCTGTTAGTGGAAACATTCCATTAAATGGAGACTGCAGGCTACTTGTTGCCTGATCATTCGGATCTATGGCAGTGCAAGGAGAGCTCCACCGCACAAATGTATATCAGCCAGCCGGGGCCCCGGTATTCACTGCGGAGATATGTTTGTGATGTGGAATTCTTATCGTTTTAATAATATCTGTCCTTTACCAGGATTAATGGCTGGCATCTTTCTGTCATATTTGATTCATACGACTGTATGGCAGTGCAAGGAGAGCTCCACCACACAAATATATATCCACCATCCGGGGCCCCGGTATTCACTGCAGAGATATGTTTGTGATGTGGAATTCTTATCGTTTTAATAATATCTGTCCTTTACCAATATTAATGGCTGGCATCTTTCTGTCATATTTGATCCGTATGACTGAAATACTGCTGCTATTGTCTTTAAAGTCCCATTCACTGGAACAATAGCATGATCACTATAAAATATGTTTTTTATGAACTATATTATATAGGATTCACTCTAACATGTTATGAGAGTGTATGCTTGTGAATTAGCGTGGCTGAGTCCATGAGAAACCATGTGGCAGCCATGTTGCTTTGTTTACTTGGCAGTTGGAGTATCTGCACACGGCTGTGTTATTCCATAAACATTCACTCCTCTTTTCTATTGTACTTTTGAATGTATACATGTCTGTGATTGGTGGTCTTGAAGCCACTCCCTTGTAACCCCCGGCAACTCCCAAGTGCGCATGCGCGCAACGGCCGCGGCACAGCTCTCAGGTCAGATGGGATACGTATTCACAAAGGAGTTGACACTCTGCGGTTGCCACGACAATGCGTTTCGGAGGCGGAGCCTCCTTCTTCAGGTCCCCTGCGCGCTTGGGAGTAGCCGGTGGGACCGGGCGCAGGCGCACGGGACACAGAACGCCAGAGCTTGGCGGGGGAAGCTCCACAGTGGTGGGTACCCTAGGTGTAATTGGACAGGCACAACAAGATCATAGGGTAAGCCGAGGGCCACCTGAGAGGGAGAGGGGTAGAAGGAGCATTCTGTTATGTCTGTGATCTACATATGAAATGTGAGTGGAATTGTCATTATGTGTATTATGGTGCAATAAACTTTATTATGCGAGGGCGGTCGTGCGCTGGTGTCTCCTTTCTGTTATCTATAGATTCAAGCTCAGTCTGCCTCCCAGTGGAAGCAAGGAGGAGCTGCAACGACCTCGTAGTGGGAGTATATAGACTATAGCAAGCCGTGGAGAGTCTCTTGGATCAGCGCATGAACTGGTGATATATACATTTATGTGTATATTGTTTTGTTATTCATTAATTTCCATGGCAGTTGCTACCCATTCCAAACTCTAAATATCAATCTTCTGCTAAATATAGATAAATTCAGCACTTTGAACAGATGAAGAGAAGACGGCAGATAAACAGGCACAACTTATGTAAGATGATTTGCTTCATCTGAGGGACACGGGAACCTGGATGCAGGTGGGTTATACTGCCGCCTACAAGAGGGTGGGATGTTGGCATGCAGAATTTGTAAGCTAGCCCCCGTATAAGCCCTCTTCTAACCAGCATGCCTCCTTACTGTGGTAAAGCAGTACTAAGGGCGTGAAGAGAAACACAGAGGGGTGGGATACCTCAATGGACTCCAGGAAAAGGAATTTACAGTAAGTACACATTTCCCATTCTCCTTCTCAGGACACAGGAATTCAGATGCAGTCAGGACATACCAATCAGTCTAACAGAGGGGTGGGCTACAAACATAGCATCAACCACCACATGGACGTGCGCCTGTGGGGGGCAGTGTCTGTGCACACAGGGAGGTACGGGTGTAGTGTGCCTCCCGGGCAGGCAGTCCCATTCATGTCTATTGGAATGCTGTAGCCTCACAGACACAGCCTCTGCTCCCAATTCAACAGCCATGTGGGTGCAGGGGTGAGTGGGCCTCTGAATAAGACGGTGTGCATTTGGGGAGCCGCCCCCACATGCATCCACGTAGTTGTTGAATTGGGGGGCAGCGGCTGTGTCAGTAGAGCCACAGCATCCCAATTGACATGAATGGGACTGTCTGCCCGGGGGGGCACATAACACCTGTGGAAGCCCGTGTGGGCAAACACGGCCCCCTCATGGGCGTACACTTAAAGAGGTTCTAAAGGCTCAAGAGTTTTTAGGATGCATGAAGGTTAAAAAAAAAACCCTAACCAAACCTGAACCAGCCAAAAGGTGACCAACCACAACCCACCAAAATATGTGGAACAGGAACCAATTTCCAAATGCGAAAAAAGGACTAGCAGAAAACTGGTTAGATATTTGAAACCGAAGACATTCAGCCTCCGAGGACACAAAAACAAAACAAGACCAAAAAAAGTTTTTCTGTTTTCCAATATGGAAACCTCCTGCAGGTGGCAGTATAACCCAACTGCATCTGAATTCCAGTGTCCCTTAATGGAGAAGAAAGAAAACCACCACCACCGCCTTTCACCTCTATAATGTGGCCGTAGCAGCTTCTCCTTCACCATATTAGTGAGCAGGTGAATGAACTCTGTACGATACTGACCATCACTACAGGAACATCATAAATATATATATATATATATATATATATATATATATATATATATATATATATATATACACACAGTATCTGACAAAACTGAGTACACCCCTCACATTTTTGTAAATATTTTATTCTATCATGAATGCCAACATGTACTGAGACTGAGAACTCACCTCAGTCTCAGCACAAGAGAGGAAAGAGGACTGTCCATCAAATGCTCTTTGAAGAATGATCCAAATGCAGATCGCTCTTCAGAAACCAAAGCTCATGTGAACTAGCCCTTACATAGAGCAGAGTGGGCAGGAGGTCTTATTTACAATGGCAGATCCACTTTAGCTTTTTTCACACGATAAAAGGAATAGAAGAGCTCACAGTGCTCAAGAGCCCCCTAACAAAGTACCGAAGAGGGTCACAATTCTCATCACCTCAGGGGCCACAAAGTTGGCCGTATAACATGGAGTCAGCAGCAGCCCGTTCTCTCCTCTCAGCTGCTTGGCAAAGCCGAAATCACATATTCGTATGGAGTCTGCGTTGCTGGAATCGTCCATGTAGAGGATATTACTGGGCTTCAGGTCTCGATGAACCACCTGTCAGAGTAAAGAGAACCTGTTATATACAGAGGATATAGCGATCCTTGCATTCTACAAATCAGCTACAGAACACCAGCATAGGACTAAAGATTCCATATAGTGCACAGGTGCTCAACCTGCAGCCCTCCAGTTGTTGCAGAACTACAAGTCCCATGAGGCATTGCAAGGCTGACAGTTATGAGCATGACTCCCAAAGGCAGATGCATGATGGGAATTGTAGTTTCGCAATAGCTGGAGGACCACAGGTTGAGCACCTAGTGCAAGGAGTTTTCATATCCCTGATGTAGTGTATTGATGATGACTGTAAACCAAACATCAATACACTTCCATTATATAGAAAAGGAATTGATAACATTAACTGATATCCCTCTTTACACCCCTAAAGAAGGAACAAACCCTCTAAACAGCAGCCTGCAAATCCGCAGATGCCAACACATCCACATTATAGAATTTTGTTAAAGTGTGCACCGACGACCAAGTGGCCGCCTTGCAAACCTGCGTCACTGACGCCTGATGACGGAAAGCCCAAGAAGCACTGAGCGCCTGAAAAGATTGCATCTTAATAAGGAAAGGAGGAACCTGACCCTTGATGGAATAGACCTGAGCCACTGTCTGTCTGAGCCATCTAAAAATGGTCGCAGAAAAAGCAGACAGTCCTTTTCAAGGCCCATCCTTGAGCACAAATAGTGAGTCTGACTTCCTAAAAGACCCCGTAGCTACCAGGTACACCCGGATTGCCCGAACCACATCCAGGGCATGCAAAGCCAGTTCTCTAGGATATTTTGGCCTGGGACACAGGGAAGGCAACACAATGTCTTCATTCAAATGGAAATCAGAGACAACCTTTGGAAGAAACGAAGGACAAGGGTGAAGAACCACATTATCTCTGTGAACAACCAAGTAAGGTGAACGACAAGATAGCGCCGCCAATTCTGACACCCAGGTGATTGCTACCAAAAAGGCCACCTTTTGGGACATCTCCCAAAGATTTCAGAAGGGAGGCCTCTGGAGAACTGAGAGCACCGAGCTGAGATTCCAAGGTAGTAAACGGAAACCGCAATGAAGGAGCCACACCCCTGAAGAAAGGTACGCACCAGGGAGTACGTGGCCAAAGGTCATTGAAAGAAGACAGACAAGGCCGACACCTGGCCCTTGATGGTACTCAAAGCCAATTTCTGCTCAACCCCCTGTTGAAGGAAAGTCAAGACCCGAGCCACTGAGAAAGAGCAAGGGTGAACCCCAAGAGATTCACACCACGAAATGTAAGTTTTTGCACTTACGATGGTAGATCTTCCTAGAGCTAGACTTCCAGGCTTTCAATAGTGTTGGAATCACAAACTCAGACAAACCTCTATCCTTCAGTACCTGGCTTTTAACAGCCAAGCCGTCAAAGCCAGTGACTGTAAAGCAGGATGAAAGATTGGCCCTTGGGACAGCAGATCCTCCCTGAGAGGCAGTCTCTAAAGGACGTCGGTGACTAGCCGCATCAGGTCGATGTATCAAGACGGACAAGGCCAGAATGGAGCCAATAAAATGACTGGAATCCCTTCTGCCTCGATCCTGCGCAAGCTATAGAGGAGGGAAGGCATAAAGCAGACAATACTGGCTCCATGGGGCCACCAGTGTGTCTGTGGTGTCCGCCAGAGGATCCAGTGACCATGCCAGAAACCTGTGCACCTTTCTGTTGAGCAGAGCCGCCAACAGATCCACCACGGAGGTGCCCTACTGGAGACATAACTGATGAAACACATCCAAATGAAGGGACTACTCCCCTTGGTCCAACGCCTGCGGACTGAGAGAATCCGCCTGCCAATTTTCCATCCCGGGAATGTGTATGGCTGAGAGGGCCGGAACGAAGCATTCTGCCCACCGTAGAATGCAGACTACTTCCAGTGCCAATACACTTCTTGTGCCCCTCTGGTGATTGACATAAGCCACGGCTGTGGCGTTGTCTGATTGAATTCGCACTGGACACCCCTGAAGACGATCAGTGATCCAGGCACAGCCTAAACGCTCTGAGTTCCACAACATTTATCGGTAGTTTGAACTCTTCCAGTGTCCAGACACCCTGAGCGGAGCTCCGGCCCAGGACACCTCCACACCCGGACAGGCTGGCATCCGTGGTGACCACTGTCCAATACAAGGGGCGAAGGCAAATAGCCAGAGAGCAAAGCCACCAGACCAGGGACCCTTTTGTGTCCCCGCTCACCCGGATCTGATTGTCCAGAGACTTCGGACACTTGTCCCATTTGGCCAAGATCTCCCTTTGCAGGGACCCGGTATGGAACTGCGCAAACAGTCCACAAGTCCGGAGGGATGACCAGCTGCTGGACAGCAGAAGATGAATTGCAGCATGCCGTTTCTGGAGTTTGTCCAGAGGAAGGAACACTCTGGCTGGAGCAGAGTCCGGAGCCAGACTCAGATAGTCCAGCTTTGTGGAAGGAACCAGAGCAGACTTCTGATAATTCAGAAGCCAGCTGAACTCACTCAGAGTCCGTATAGTGATGTCCAGGTTGTCCACCAGAGCAGCAGATGACTCGGCACACAGAAGAAGGTCATCCAGGTAGCCCAATACAGCGATCCCTTGCTGACGTAACAATGCTAGCCCTGGGGCCAACACTTTTGTGAAGACCCGAGGAGCAGAGGCGAGACCAAAGGGTAACGCCACAACTGATAATGCTCCTCTCCCACGGCAAAGCGGAGGAAGCGCTGGTGACCAACACATATTGGAATGTGCAGGTAAGTGTCCTTGATGTCAATAGAGGCAAGGAAATCCCCCTGATGCAGGGATGTCACCACCATGCGAATGGACTCCATTCTTAACTTCTGTACCCACACAAAGCAATTCAGTGCCTTGAGGTCCAGGATTGGACGCACCTTGCCGTCTTTCTTGGGCACTGTAAACAGGTTTGAATAAAACGCCTATAAACGTTCCGAGGTCGGAACCAGGACAAGTGCCAGGTCTTGCCCTTACTCATGACTAGGCAGAAAAAAACTGAGTACCTATAGCAGAGAGGGGGAGTATAGCTCCTGGGACTGCCCATAGGTGTAGTCAGTCGTTTTTTCTGCCTAGTGTCCTACTCCTGTAGGGGGCAGTATAACCCAATGGTTAAGAAGATCAGGAGCTGTGTCAGTCAATGAACAAAGGAGAAAAGTAATTTTCCCATGCAGTGGAGCTGGGCCCCCACTGCACAGGTCAATTGCTTGTTTTTGTCTAGGGGAGAGGAGAAAGATTTACTCAACTTATCCTCCAATAATCCCAGCATAAGATCGATCCAGCATCCCCGTGCTCAAGCAGTCTTGAATTGTGGACTGTTTTTGACCTCATCAAGCCCAGAGTAGGCTCAATAGACAGGTAACAATCCACCGCTGGACCGTTGGGGAGCGCCATTTTCCGGTGGTGCGAGGGATCTGGTATTAGCTTTCTCCTCCCCCCTAAACAAAACGAGTAGTTGACCCGAGCAGCTGACCCGCGCAGTGCTGGCACAATCTCACTGCAAGGGAAAACTTTTTTTTCCCCCCCACACTTGGGCTTTAATTGTACAGTACAGGACACAGGCCAGAAGTCATAGACTATGGGAGGACCTCAAGCAAAAAACTGATGGGTGGGCAAGAACATAGCAAACAGAAAAGTCAATGGACCTGAAAAATACAGATGACAGCTTGATGCACCTTGTGGCTGAAGGCAGCAACAGCAGAGGCCTGAATATCCACCCAGTAAAAGTGGAGGAGGTAGCCTTCATGGAGGACAAAAACGGACTCAGAGATTATAAAGGACAACCTGAAGCATCTCAGGACCACCTTGTCCCTGTGTAAGACTAAAAAGGGGCTCCTTACAAGAAAAAGCCACCAAGTAGGAGACAAGAATGATGGGAATATTAAGAGCCCAGAACCCTCATACAGAAGCGTGATGAGGGATGCCTGGTTGACCTGTGAGTCCGACAGCTATATCTCAGAGAAAAAAACATTTCCTGGAGAGGAAAATTTTGGCCTGGGCCATGTCCAGATCAGCCCTAAAAAACTCTAAGCAAAGGAAAGGCTGGAGGGCAAACTTCTTGAAGTTGATCAGCAATCTGAAAGTTAGGAGAGAATAGATGGTCTTTTGGATGTTGAAAGGCAGGACCATGGCTATCAAATCTTTCAGCAGAAGGTCGTTCAGGTATTCTGTGACATGGATGTCCTGAGATCTTAGCAGTTCCAGGAGAAAAGCAAGCACTTTTGTGAAGGCTCTTGGAGCAGAGGAGAGCCTGAATGACAATTAAAAGCGTTGATCTCCCAGAGCAAAGCGCAGAAAGCAGTGAAAAGATGGGAATGTGAAGATAGGCATCTTGAAAGTCCACTAATGCCGTAAATTCCCCTGATCTGAGAGAAGCGTCTTGTGGAAATGAGAAACTTGGGGACACGCTAATATCTGTTCAGGGACTTTAGGTCCAAAATGGAGCAAATGCTTCTATTGGGTTTTGGGACTGTGAATAGGTTTGAGTGAATTTCCTTTGCAGGAACAGAGATTAGTACTCCTTGTGCCTGAAGTTGACTTAGGGTGGCCCACAAACCTGTCTGTCTTTGAGCCAAAGCTGGCAGATTGGAGGGTGGGAATGGAGAAGGGGACAGGGATAGAGGTCTGACGCAATTGCTAAGAAACGTCCCTCCACTCTGTAGAATGAGGGTGCCCCTTCATTGTAAGAAGGACTTCTGGGTAGGCTTGGAAGGTTTTTAGGTCCAAGGCTTGCAAGAAAAGAGGGACCTGCATCTGACTTAGAAAAGGACATCAAGGATATCCCTATCAGTGAGAAGAGGTAGTAGCAGTAGTATTAGTCAGGCTGTTCTTTGTGGAGTAAAATTACATTCCCCTTCCAGTAACTGTCCAATAAATTTATCCGACAATTCACCCGGTGAGTTTTATTTTCTGGGCATCAACACAAAATATCAGCGCCGAAGGCATGAGCTGCGATTCTTCCAGCAGAACAGAATCCCAAAACACTGGATCATGTTCTCTATTAATCTACCCAATTAGCAACAATCTGACAAATGCACCCAACCGCATAACAGCTTGTAAGGCAGGACCTGCAAGAGCTAAGGTTACCTTCAATAGGGTTTCAAAGGGGGAATCATCAACAAGAACAGTGAGATGCTTGCTGAGAACAAGACTGGAAGGATTCACTACCAACACAGAATATTTTTTCTTAAATTCTGGACCTTGTTTAGTCTGAGGAGATTCTGGTGCTGCTAGGCGAAAGCTAGTACATGCCGCATCAATAAAGGAGGTCAAAGTACCACCACCTCCTTCTACAAGCATTGGGCACCCTGGCTCTCTGATAATAGGAGTGCTAACCTATGAATCTCCAACGATCTCGATCTGTTTCCTGAGCTCCGCCCCCCGGATAACCTACATCACTCCAACTCTATTCTGTTTGGGAAATACAATGCATCCCCAAGGACTGGGGACACTCCCACGCTTTCTGCATCAGGGGTCCACCTACTTATCAAAACATCTTCCTCTTGGGATTTTTCCTTTTTTTTCTTCTCCCTTTTGTGGAACCTTGCCGGTACATGTTCCCTCCTCTTGTAGCCCCCCACCCCACCTATTGGCCTACCACAAGTTAATCATTGCTGACCCCAACCCATAATATTCCCCCTGTTGTTCCCAGTGCTGTATCATGGCCTAGGCCAACAAGGCCCAGGCCTAGGGCGGCACTTTGCAGGGGGGCAGCAAAAAAGCTGCACCCCGCATAAAAAAAAAAAGCCTTCTCCCTGCTCCCGCACGAAAAGGGTTCCCGTCAGGTTGCGCTACACTTTTAGTATAGTGCCAGTCTTATGGGGAGAATTGGACCAGAGGGCCAGAGGGCAGGGTCCAGGAGGCAAATGAGTCTGGCACCCACATAAAGCACTCACACTGCTACCAGCCAGTATGATAATACCGGCGGGTGAGGACATTCGGACAGACTGCAGGCCGCCAACCACACTTAATACAACTGGCCCGACGGCCCCCAATGCCAATAAGTGTGGCACTGCAGTCTAATGCTCCGCCTACCCTCCTCTGTCCCCAGGTATGGCAGGCATCATGTCAATAATATCATTTTCATTTCTTTAAACATCCTTGTCCTTGAGCGAGCATATTGAATTCCATCATATACAATTAAGACTGTACTGATGGGCAATAATGAGGCGGCACTGATAAGGCTGCACTGATGGGCACTAATGAGGCTGAACTTATGGGAACTGATGAGGCTACGCTGATGGGCCCTGATACACTGTGGTTGTGGTCTATGGTTTACAGATGACAGAACGGGTAAGAAACAGGAAGGGTGTGGCCTTTACAGGAAGGGGGATCATATTTAAATTAGGGGGTGCACAAGTTTAGTCAGGCCTAGGGCAGCAAAAAATCTAAATACACCACTGGTTGTACCTGGTCCTGACTACAGTTGGTTCCCATGTGTGTACCTTAACGTTTGGTCCTCACATGGTGGAAGCTCAACACACTCATGTGTCACCGGCAAGGTTCACCTGAAGTGCCGTGACTCCACCTGTTATTGTGTTCATGTTTCTTGTTTCAAATCTGTGACCATTGTGATCATTTTCTCTTCCTTATTATGCTACTACAACGTTTGTACCTAACCTTCTTGCTAAAATAAAAATGTATTTCATTAAATTTATTTCAATAAAAATTTGGTTATAAAAAAAAAAAAAAAGGAGGTCAAAGTAAAAAGAATATGGTGTGAAGCCTCATCCTGTGCCTCATAAAGGATCAGGATGCTTTGGGGCCATCTCCACAACACTGCGCATTCGATGGGCAGAAGGGTAAAATATATTTGCAGGATCCCCTTCTGCATCCACCTGACCTTCCTCAATATCTTTCTGGAAGAGGTTAGGAGGTTCAGAGTCATAGTCCTTAGCAGATTCAGGGATTTCTGGATCTCGCTGAAGGCATCCAGCAGCAGCCATACAGTGAAATTTAATAACAGATCAAGAGACTTCCATTCACACCTTTCAACCCAATGTAGTGCAGCAGGGATAGGTGGGACAGCCAATATAAGCCACCAATGGCATCTACTATATTTTGGTCACGACAGGCTCCCTTTATTAAGATCCAAAGTGTGTTGGTTACAAGTGTCTGGCCCGCTGGCACTATACCCCGACCAAACTTCGCCGGATGTTTCCGACCTGTCCGGATGTCTGCTGGAGATGCGGTGAGGAAGTGGGGTCCTACCTGCATATATTCTGGTCCTGCACTCGTTTACAGTCCTTTCGGACATCTGTTCTTCGTCTTGCCCAAAAATGTACTGACCATACACTTACGCTAGATCCGGCCCTCTTTCTTCTCCATCATCACGATTTTCCGAGAGCGTCTAATCGGAAATCGATACTGGCGCTCCTGTGCACAGCGGCAAAGAGCTGCATTCCCCCGCTTTGGAAACAGACTCAGCCCCCAACGGTAGCTATGTGGCTCCGTAAGGTTACCTGCCTCAATGAAATGGAAGACCTAGTTGCCACTGAGCATGGTACCAGAGACAAGTTTATGAAACGCTGGTATTACTGCCATGAATTCACATTTACGACAGAATACTAAGATTTAATTGCCTGACAGTGACCGCGGCTTTGGGGTTGGCCTTCCCCCACCCCCCTCCTCCCCTTTCCTTCCCCTCCACCATCTTCTTCCTCCTTAAACTCTAAATAAAATAAGTATATAAAACCCGCGCCCTTATAGCAGCGAACTCATACAGCTGGATGTATAAAAGAAAATGGTATAAAAGGAGTCGCGCTCGGTAGAACAGTCAATATATCCCATGGAAGATGAGCAGCAATAACTGAGAATCAGATCACAGCCACATTCAGCCTTGATGAGTATACAGTTCATGAAAATGCAAGGTAAATCTCCACCCTGGTGTAAATTGCAGACAGACGCTTGTGAAGCCCTTCACCACATATAGCCTCTTATCAGAGAGAGACGGGACATACACGGTAAGTAGTTAGAGGACTACTTCGCCTGTATCCAGAAAATCAGCTCCGGTACGAATCCAATCATACGGTGTTCACCAATGTAAAAGATGTGCTGACGCTTTAAGGACCCACTCTCAAAGTGTAATATGGAAAAAGACAAAAACGGCCCATAGCGTGATACTGTCTAGGTAATTTATTAGGTAGGAAATAGTATTGCACTCACCCAAATACAATAAAATCAAGCCTCTAGCCACATCATGGGCAGTGGAACGGTAAGGATACTTCCGGGTTCCGGGTATGACTGAGTGACGCTCGTTCCGCTCCTCCCCGAAGCTTTTCGTCGGATGGACGTTCTCAAGGGGGCGTGAGCGAGCGTAGGCGTCATACTACATATAAGGACACCTAATGAGGCCAATAGCATACAGCTGTCAAGCCGGGCGAGACAGGAAGCACCGGAAATGACCTCAGCGCTTCAAACAAGGAGCGCAAACAACTAAATATACCCGGAAGTGGTAAGTGCAGGGGCGCAAATGAACACACCGGCTGCAAAATATAAAGTTCATGCGGCTGCAAACGTAGCCTGGGGAACCAAATTGAATGAAATCACCCCTTTAACCCAAAACACCGAAAGACCCCCTCGATCCAAGCAACACAATGGGCTAAGGCATAAAAGTTAAAAAAGGATTCAAATTGATAAGAGGTAAATTATAACCACATACCTTTTAAAAATGTAATACGTCAATAATCATGAAGGAGGTGCCTCTAGGATCCTTAGCATGTTTTAGAGCAAAATGTTTAGAAAGGGAATGTTTGGGGAATCCCTTTCTAATATTGGCCACGTGCTCATTCATCCGCACCTGAAAAGGTCGAATGGTGCGGCCAACATAGTGGAGTCCACATGAGCACGTAATTAGATACACCACATTTTTAGTGGTACAAGTGGCGAAATGCTCAATCTGGTAGGTATTCCCAGTGACATTAGATGAAAAGTTGGTATATTTCCTAGATTTCAGCACATTTATTTTACAGGTGGAACAACGCCTGCAAGGGTAAAAACCCTTCATCTGAAAGAAAGGGACTGGTCTTTTAGGGGGATCCACAATGTTGGGAGCAATAGATAGTCGCAACGGGGGTAAACCTCTATACGTAATAGCTGGAACCTCAGGTAATAACGGCCCCAGGACTCTGTCGCTCCTCAGAACACTCCAGTGTTTCCTTAGGAGTTTCTTTACCAGATAATGCTGGGACGAATAGCTTGTAAAGAAAGTAAAGGAACGTTTTGTCTCTAAGGGGTATAACCCTGATGAACTTGATTCCATCGCTAGGGAAATTGGGTCCATGCAACGTGAGCATATTCTGGATCCGACATCCAGACCAGTGATTCCGGTGGATTCCTCTGTACCTTTTAGGGCCCCCCTAAATTTACTTTCTTTACAAGCTATTCGTCCCAGCATTATCTGGTAAAGAAACTCCTAAGGAAACACTGGAGTGTTCTGAGGAGCGACAGAGTCCTGGGGCCGTTATTACCTGAGGTTCCAGCTATTACGTATAGAGGTTTACCCCCGTTGCGACTATCTATTGCTCCCAACATTGTGGATCCCCCTAAAAGACCAGTCCCTTTCTTTCAGATGAAGGCTTTTTACCCTTGCAGGCGTTGTTCCACCTGTAAAATAAATGTGCTGAAATCTAGGAAATATACCAACTTTTCATCTAATGTCACTGGGAATACCTACCAGATTGAGCATTTCGCCACTTGTACCACTAAAAATGTGGTGTATCTAATTACGTGCTCATGTGGACTCCACTATGTTGGCCGCACCATTCGACCTCTTCAGGTGCGGATGAATGAGCACGTGGCCAATATTAGAAAGGGATTCCCCAAACATTCCCTTTCTAAACATTTTGCTCTAAAACATGCTAAGGATCCTAGAGGCACCTCCTTCATGATTATTGACGTATTACAGCCCCATTGGAGAGGGTGTCATATCAGGAGAGAGGTGTCACGACTTGAAACAAAATGGATATATCGTCTCAAGGTATACAGGCCCTTTGGCCTAAATATTGAATGGGACGTCAATGCGTTTTTGAATAATAGTTAGTGTCCTTTGAGCATTCAATCTTGTTTACATCCATTACCTTTCTCCCAAGGGTGTGTTTCATGGCTGGATTGTTCTATTATATTTTTGTAACATTTGAGTTAAGTGTTTTGATGATTTTAATTCCATTTCTTTATATGTATTATGTTTTTTTAAAAGGTATGTGGTTATAATTTACCTCTTATCAATTTGAATCCTTTTTTAACTTTTATGCCTTAGCCCATTGTGTTGCTTGGATCGAGGGGGTCTTTCGGTGTTTTGGGTTAAAGGGGTGATTTCATTCAATTTGGTTCCCCAGGCTACGTTTGCAGCCGCATGAACTTTATATTTTGCAGCCGGTGTGTTCATTTGCGCCCCTGCACTTACCACTTCCGGGTATATTTAGTTGTTTGCGCTCCTTGTTTGAAGCGCTGAGGTCATTTCCGGTGCTTCCTGTCTCGCCCGGCTTGACAGCTGTATGCTATTGGCCTCATTAGGTGTCCTTATATGTAGTATGACGCCTACGCTCGCTCACGCCCCCTTGAGAACGTCCATCCGACGAAAAGCTTCGGGTAGGAGCGGAACGAGCGTCACTCCGTCATACCCGGAACCCGGAAGTATCCTTACCGTTCCACTGCCCATGATGTGGCTAGAGGCTTGATTTTATTGTATTTGGGTGAGTGCAATACTATTTCCTACCTAATAAATTACCTAGACAGTATCACGCTATGGGCCGTTTTTGTCTTTTTCCATATTACACTTTGAGAGTGGGTCCTTAAAGCGTCAGCACATCTTTTACATTGGTGAACACCATATGATTGGATTCGTACCGGAGCTGATTTTCTGGATACAGGCGAAGTAGTCCTCTAACTACTTACCGTGTATGTCCCGTCTCTCTCTGGTAAGAGGCTATATGTGGTGAAGGGCTTCACAAGCGTCTGTCTGCAATTTACACCAGGGTGGAAATTTACCTTGCATTTTCATGAACTGTATACTCATCAAGGCTGAATGTGGCTGTGATCTGATTCTCAGTTATTGCTGCTCATCTTCCATGGGATATATTGACTGTTCTACCGAGCGCGACTCCTTTTATACCATCCTCCTTAAACTCTATATCTCTCTCCCTCTTTCTATCCCATTCCCCTCTTCGGCTTGACCCGGGAGATTGGCACTTGTTTATTTACTTTGTCACAAGACACTTAGCCTGTTTCCTGGGGCATGCATCCTGCTCTCCCCCATATGGGGCATGCACGCGTTAGACCCCTCGGTGAATAATACGATGACCTGGGACTCTATGGGGGGTTTCTCCCAATTCCCTGTAGTCGGCCATGAGATGGATGCCGGTGGGTGGGGGGACCTCCCTGGATGTGTCCTATGGGCTTTCTTATCTCCTATGAGTCATTCTGCCTACAACCGGGGTGGTCCATTGGTGGTCTACTTTGTCTCCCTGATTTCTCAAGATGTCCTGTTCTTGCTCAACGCTTAATTTTGGGACTCTCTGTACTTTGGTATTAGACTGCGGTTTCTTCTTTGTACCTAATGTTTTATTGTATGCCTTTCTATTTCACTAAATAAAGAATTTATAAAAATAAATAAGATCCAAAGTGTGTGGCTCTGGGCCAAGCTGGGTAGGGGTACCCTCTTCTGCTCTTCAATGACTGCAGGGTGACACCTGACAATTTGATGTCACACTCACCTAGTGCTGGTACAATGGGCTTTAGCACTCAAGTTAAAAAAAATGAAAAGTCCCCCCCCCCCCCCCAACACCCACTATTATCTGTGAGCATAGGTTTTTTTCACCCCCAGCCTCCTCTTCTGCCTGCCCGTTGGCCCACCCCTGTACTCACCCCTTGACAGTGCAGGTAGTCCAAAGTCTTAGTGATGGTGTAGAGAACGGCACTGGCCTCTCGCTCGGAGAAGAACTTTTGGCGGAGTATCCGGTCGAGCAGCTCTCCGCCTTTCATTAGTTCAGTCACAAGGTAAACGTACCGACCATCGTCATCGTACACCTGGTGGAGGTCAGAAAATTGAGCATGATGGATCACTAGTGCTGGAACCCGAGCATTACCCAAATGGTATTAATTATCCAACAGTATTGCAGTGGAGCCGGGTGTCTGGATTCTGAGCTGTCAGCTTCTATACAATGAAATATTTCCATAGAGTCATTGGTTTGTAATGGAACAAAGTGGATGAAGTGCCACAACAAGAGTTAGGGTGACCACACATGGGTTGCAGGAAAGAAATTTGCAGGATTCCCCCATCAACACAGACAGTGCTGATAGGGGAATCAACCATTGTCTTCTATCGGTGGGCCAGTAGAAGACAGTGAAGATCGCTAGGGGCTATAGCAGCCACTTGCAATAATTGTAAGCGAATCCGACATGCTGGTTGTACACAAGTTGATCAATCGATCAACTTAGCGCATTCAGCCTGCCCATTAACGATTCCACTCTCGGACGGTTACTGCTGAACTGGCCGAGATTCAAACTGTGTATGACCAGCCCTAATAGTCCAGATACAAATGTACTCCAATGTAAGAGCAAAGAGAAAGCCAACACGTTTCGGGGGCCGGAACTCATCCCCTTCATCAGAGCTTAAAGAAGACCTTCCCTCCCCCTCCACCTTACTTTTTTTTTTCTTTACCCTCTTACCTTGTCCACTGGGTTGTTTTAAAAAACATAAATCACATACCCAGTGAAGGCAGAATTCTCCAGCCCAGGGATCTCCAAACTTTATAAACAAAGAGTCGGTTTACACTCCTTCAGATATTAGGGGGGCCAGACTGTGGCCAATGGGAGTAGACACTGTCCTGATGTCTTTGATATCAGTGGGGGGAAGTGCGCCCCATTTTTGGTGTCAGTGGGAGGAACAGTGTCTCATATTAGTGAGGGGATTTATGCCCCATCATTGGTATCAGTGGTAAAAAATGATGCCCCCTCATTGATGTCAGTGGGAGAAATAGTGTCTCATATCAGTGGGAGGAATATTACTCAATTTTTAGTGTCAGTGGTAGGAATTATGCCCCATTATTGATGTCAGTATGAGAAATAGTGTCTCATATCAGTGAGAGGAATAGTGCCCCATTTTTGGTGTCAGTGGGAAGAACAGAGTCTCATATCAGTGGGAGGAATCGTCCCATATTTTTGGTGTCAGTGGTAGGAATTATGCCCCATCATTGGTGACAGTGGTAGGAATTATGCCCCATCATTGGTGTCAGTGGGAGGAATAGTGCCCCATCATTGGTGTCAGTGGGAGGAATAGTGCCCCATCATTGGTGTCAGTGGGAGGAATAGTGCCCCATCATTGGTGTCAGTGGGAGGAATAGTGCCCCATCATTGGTGTCAGTGGGAGGAATAGTGCCAAATCATTGGTGACAGTGGTAGGAATTATGCCCCATCATTGGTGTCAGCGTAAGAAATAGTGTCCCATATCTGTGGTTGGAATAGTGCCCCAAGGGCCAGATAAAGGCAAGCAAAGGGCCACATCCGGCCCTGGGCCACAGTTTGGGGATCACTGATCTAGTAAAATCTGATACTCTGACATTGTACGGTGGTTCCTAAGCCACCACAATCTCCATTAATGTCATCAGGGGACCGGGACCCACACTTCTGGCTTTCTCTCCTGGGTCACAACAATGTTCTCTGTCTGAAGCCCCCCCCTGGAAACTCACGTCACACAATCCAGCTTGCTTTGGGGCCATCTCCACCATACTGCGCATGTGCCTCAGTGCGTCATCAGGGGGCCACCTCTACTGCTGGTTCTTGCAGTGAGCCCCCCTGATGATGCCTTGTGATGCATGCCCGTCAAATGCGCAGTGTGGTGGACATTTATTTAGAAGGGTGGCCCAATTATTTAATCACTTAGAAGGGCGGCCATTCACTTAGAAGGGCGGCCCATTCACTTAGAAGGGCGGCCCATTCACTTAGAAGGGCGGCCCATTCACTTAGAAGGGCGGCCCATTCACCTAGAAGGGCGGCCCATTCACCTAGAAGGGCGGCCCATTCACCTAGAAGGGCGGCCCATTCACCTAGAAGGGCGGCTCATTCACTTAGAAGGGCGGCCCATTCACTTAGAAGGGCGGCCCATTCACTTAGAAGGGCGGCCCATTCACTTAGAAGGGCGGCCCATTCACTTAGAAGGGCGGCCCATTCACTTAGAAGGGCGGCCCATTCACTTAGAAGGGCGGCCCATTCACTTAGAAGGGCGGCCCATTCACTTAGAAGGGCGGCCCATTCACTTAGAAGGGCGGCCCATTCACTTAGAAGGGCGGCCCATTCACTTAGAAGGGCGGCCCATTCACTTAGAAGGACGGCCAATCACTTAGAAGGGTGGCCCATTCACTTAGAAGGGCGGCCCATTCACTTAGAAGGGCGGCCCATTCACTTAGAAGGGCGGCCCAATCACTTAGAAGGGCGGTCCATTCACTTAAAAGGGCGGCCCATTCACTTAGAAGGACGGCCCATTCACTTAGAAGGACGGCCAATCACTTAGAAGGGTGGCCCATTCACTTAGAAGGGCGGCCCATTCACTTAGAAGGGCGGCCCATTCACTTAGGACGGCCAATCACTTAGAAGGGTGGCCCATTCACTTAGAAGGGCGGCCCATTCACTTAGAAGGGCGGCCCATTCACTTAGGACGGCCAATCACTTAGAAGGGCGGCCCATTCACTTAGAAGGACGGCCCATTCACTTAGAAGGACGGCCAATCACTTAGAAGGGTGGCCCATTCACTTAGAAGGGCGGCCCATTCACTTAGAAGGGCGGCCCATTCACTTAGAAGGGCGGCCCAATCACTTAGAAGGGCGGTCCATTCACTTAAAAGGGCGGCCCATTCACTTAGGACGGCCAATCACTTAGAAGGGCGGCCCTACGCACGAGAAAACTAAAAAGGATGTCCTCGACCCTCTTCCAAAAATCGCACAGCACTGAACTGCATGGTGCACAGGTTAGCAGATGCGTGGGCGTGCCGTCACACCAGTATGAATGTGAACCTTGCCTAATCGATAACATGGTATTTTGGACTAAGTTAGAGATTGAGCACGGCATTCGTTAGCAGCTGGCTGGGACCGTAATAAAGGAGGCAAATTCCCGGCCCCCGAAACCCGTTGGCTCTTTTATAAAGTTGGTAAAGTCCTTGGAATACATTTGTATCTGAATTACTAATTCCAACTTCAATCCCAGATTCCCAGATCCACCTCAGAGCTCAGGAACAAGGTCGGGGGAAGCTGAACCGTAGTTCCGGATGAAGGTAGGAACACAGAGCGGGGTCACTTACGTCTTTTAGTGTGATGATGTTCGGATGCTGTCCGTACCGCATCAAGATCTCAATCTCTTCTGATGGATCCCTCTTACTCTTGTCGATGATCTGCAACAAAGATCGGCCACATGTAGCAAACCTGATAAACTGACGCAAAGATGTTTCACTTTGATATAAAAATTATTTCCCCTCAAATTAACGATTCCAGTCACAGAGATAAAAAAGAAAAAAGACGACAACATGTGCAAAGCACGGCAGAATGATCAGCTTCTATCGGAGCCTTTTGGAGATCCCCATCTGGATCTCATTTCAGAACGGCTTTCAGATATTTGATTAACACCTGCTTTATTAAATATCAGAAAACAAACAGAATATAGATTGCATTACTGGGATTTTCTGCTTCGGGTGAATTTTCTACTTTATTTCCAAAATGCGGTTCTATTCTAACCATATAATTAGTGCAACAGCCAATGTGATTTGGGGGCCGCACCATGCCCCCCCCCCCCCCTTCACCCCGGCCTAAAAAGATATGGAATCAGCTGATATGGACTCAATGGACTTTAATTTAAACTCTATATTAGAAGAGCTCTGCAAAGTTCAATCGGATGGTTTAGGCTACAATGGTTAGGCTACAGAGTCCATATCAGCTGATTCCATGTCTTTGTAAGCCCTGATGAAGGGGTGTTGTGTAGCCCCTGAAACATGTTGGAAATTGCACTTGTAATATGGTTGGAATAAAACCACATTTGTGACTTAAATGCTTTTGGTTTGGTGCTTTGATCTTCAGGATTCAAGGCTTGCTTATGTAGAACCTTGCTCTTTCAGACCTTGCTACCTGATTACCCTTCTGCTAGTTGACCTTGCCTCAGTCTCCTCCTAGTACTACTGCTCTCTGCCTGTTGATAACCCCAGCTTGTCTCTGACCTTGGCTCTGTCTCCTACTAGCACTACTGCTCCCTGCCTGTTGATGACCCTGACCTGTTTCTGACCTTGCTCATTTCCTGCCTGGTAATGCAGCTTCCTGTTTGTTGATGACCCCAGCCTGTTTCTGACCTTGCCTCTGTTTTCTCCTAGTACTGCCTGCCTGTTTCTGACCTCGTGTCTGTCTCCTCCTAGTACTGCCTGCCTGTTTCAGACCTTGCCTCTGTCTCCTCCTAGTACTTCTGTTGCCTGTTTGTCTCTGACCTTGCCACTGTCACCTCCTAGCAGTGCTGCTGCCTGTCTGTTGATAACCCTGACCTGTTTCTGACCTTGCCCCCTGTTTCCTGCCAGGTAATGCATCTGTCTGTTGATCACCCCACCCTTTTTCTGACCTTTCCTCGGTCTCCTCCTGGTACCGCTGTTGCCTGCCTGTTTCTGACCTTGTCTCTGTCTCTGCCTTCTACTGTGGCTGCTTGCCTGTCACTGACCATGGCCTGTTTCTGACCTTGCCACCGTCTCCTCCTAGTACTGCCTGCCTGTTTCTGACCTTGCCTCTGTCTCCTCCTAGTACTGCCTGTTTCTGACCTTGCCTCTGTCTCCTCCTAGTACTGCCTGTTTCTGACCTTGCCTCTGTCTCCTCCTAGTACTGCCTGCCTGTTGCTGACCTTGCCTCTGTCTCCTCCTAGCAGTGCTGCTCCCTGTCTGTTGATAACCCTGACCTGTTTCTGACCTTGCCCCTGTTTCCTGCCAGGTAATGCATCTGTCTGCTGATGACCCCAGCCTGTTTCTGAACTTGCCTCTGTCTCCGCCTTGTACTGTGGCTGCCTGCTTGTCAATGACCATGGCCTTTTTCTGACCTTGCATCTGTCTCTTCCTAGTTCTGCTGTGGCCTGCCTGTTGATGACCCTGTGTTGTTTCTGTCCCCTCTTAGCGCTGCTACTGTGTGCCTGTTGATGACCCTGGGCTGTTTCTGTTTCCACCTAGAACTAATACGGCTTGCCTGTTGATGACCCTGGGCTGTTTCTGACCCTGCCTCTGTCTCCTCCTAGCACTGCTGCTGCCAGTCTGTTAATGACCCCGGCCTGTTTCGAACATTGCCCCTATCTCTTCCTAGTACTGCTGCTGCCTGCCCCTCCTGTCTATTGCTGCCTCAGCCCCTGTCTCATACTATATTATAGCAGCAAAAATTATTGAAACATATTTACCTC
The DNA here is from genome assembly GCF_965119305.1 of Pelophylax lessonae. Taxonomy (NCBI): domain Eukaryota; kingdom Metazoa; phylum Chordata; class Amphibia; order Anura; family Ranidae; genus Pelophylax; species Pelophylax lessonae. Next base: position 3,815,845 of record NC_138774.1, on the reverse strand, counting down.
TGTTATCTTTTAAGGAAAAACAAATTTCAGTTTCTGGTGGGAACATCGCTTTAACATGCTATTCTTAAATAAAACACGTGTTTATGAAAGACCAGTTGTACTCTTCTTTAAAACAATAAGAAAATAATATATTATTATGGTATGTGTGTATCTCTGCCATGGGACAACATTAGAAGCTACACTGCCAGAATCAAGAACCCATTTTCTTATAATCACTTAAATGCCCTGGGGCCTCTTCCAGAAATTGTGGACCAGCTTTAAAAGAAGGAAAACGGAATTTTTGTAAAATCTTACCTGTAAAATTCCTTTCTCTGAGTCCTCCGACAGTCGCCGCCCACTTCATATTCATCACCAATGGGGTTATGTCCTTTATTCCGTAGGAGTAGCTAGGCAATAGAATATGTTAGTACAAAGACTTTTAACATATCCCACCCCCAGGGGGTGGTCCCCTCAGTACATAACCCTCCACTTCCTGTATCCAACTCAGTTTCAGTGGAATAGCAGTAGAGAGTACATCAAAACCCCAAAAGAGGGGCGGGGGCGGCGACTGTCGGAGGACTCAGAGAAAGGAATTTTACAGGTAAGATTTTACAAAAATTCCGTTTTCTCTTACGTCCTCCGACAGTCGCCGCCCACTTCATATTCATCACCAATGGGGATGTCCCAAAGCAGTGTAAACATGAGGGGTGGGAAGAACACAGCCGCGCCCAAGGCAACGCCGTCTCCCCATCAGAGAAAGGAACCTTACCAAAGGAAGGAAACCAGTTGGGCATAAGAACAAAGCACTCGCTCAACAGGAGCAAGAAAACCCAGGGAAAAAACAAAAATCCCAAAAAGCCAAAGAACCCGTAACAAGGGCTCTAGGAAACTGCCGCACTAAGAACCTTGCGGCCAAAGGAAGCATCAGTCGATGCCTGAACATCTACTCTGTAGAATATCGTGAAAGTGTGTACGGTCGACCAAGTCGCCGCCTCACACACCTGGGCCACAGAAGCCCCATGACGACAGGCCCAAGACGTACTCAGAGATCTGGTAGAGTGCGCCTTCACAGGTACAGGGGGAACTTTCCCCCTCAAAGCATAGGCCTGATCAATGGTCCGTCTGATCCATTTGGCGATTGTAGAAGCCGACGCCGCCATGCCCTTCCGAGGACCTCCCGGAAGGACAAACAAGGCATCCGACTTGCGAGAAGACTCAGTCGATGTGAAATAGACTCTAATCGCCCGGACAACATCCAAGGAGTGAAGCAACACCTCCGTCGGATGCTTCGGCTTCGCGCAAAGCGAAGGTTTGACAATGTCCACATTGAGAGGAAAGTCCGAAACCCTTTTTGGAAGAAAAGAAGGGTTAGGTCGCAAGACCACCTTGTCCAAATGCACAACCAGACACGGAGACTTGCAGGACAAGGCTGCCAGCCCCGACACTCGACGAGTCGAGGTGATAGCCACCAAAAAGGCGACCTTCTTGGATAACAAAGACAGCGAGATCTCCCTGAACCTTTCAAAAGGAGCACGCTGCAATACTGATAGAACTAGATTCAAGTCCCAAGGGGTAAGAGGGTCCCTCCTAGGAGGGATCAGATGACGTACCCCCCGCACAAAAGTGTTAACCAAAGAATCAGATGCCACAGGCCGTCGAAAAAGAACGGCCAAAGCAGACACCTGACCCTTGATCGTGGCCAGCACCAGATGCTGGTCAACACCCGTCTGAAGGAAGGGCAACACCCTAGACACCGAATAAGTGTCAGGAGAGAAACCCCTGGATTCGCACCAGGCAAAATACGCCTTCCAAGTACGGTAATAAACCTTCCCCGAGGAAGACTTCCTCGCATTTATCAAGGTGTGAATGAACTCAGGGGAAAGACCCCTGTTCTTCAGGACCTCGGTTTTAACAGCCAGGCCGTCAAGGCCAGCGACTGTAAAGCAGGATGGAAGATCGGTCCTTGCGACAGAAGATCTTCTCGAAGAGGCAGACGCCACGGGGCGTCGATTGCCAGATTTACGAGGTCTGCGTCCCAGGACCGGCGAGGCCAGTCCGGTGCCACAAGAATCACCGTGGTCGGTTCCGCGAAGGAACCTGGACAGCAATTGAATCGGCGGGAACGCATACATCAGTTGGTACTGATGCCACGGGGCAACCAACGCGTCCGACGCGTCTGCCCGAGGATCGCACGTCCTTGCCACGAACCGTGGTACTTTGTAGTCCAGACGAGACGCGAACAGGTCTACCTCCGGAAGACCCCACCTCGCGCACAACATCTGGAAGACAGCCGGGTGAAGGGACCATTCTCCCTGGTCCAGGGTTCGACGGCTCAGATAATCCGCCTGCCAAATTTTCACCCCCGGAATGTGACCTGCCGATATTGCCGGGACATGCGTCTCGGCCCAAGACAGAATCGCGGCCACTTCTCGAGCCGCCCGGGCACTCCTGGTGCCCCCTTGGAGATTGATGTAAGCCACCGCCGTGGCATTGTCCGTCTGCACCCGAACCGGGTAGCCGTGAAGATTGTCCGTCCAACGACGAAGACAGAGGAGTATCGCTCGCAGTTCCAGAACGTTGATCGGAAGGGAGGATTCCTCCGTCGACCAAACACCCTGGGTGGACAGAACGCCCAGAACACCACCCCAGCCCGACAGGCTGGCGTCCGTGGTGATCACCGTCCACGAAAGGGGACGAAAAGACTTGCCCCCCGATACTGAGGGGGATAGAAGCCACCACAGAAGATCCCTTCTGGTCTGAGAACTCAATGACATCTGGAGATCCAGAGACTGCGGACGCCCGTCCCACTTGGACAATATCTCCGCTTGGAGATCCCGTGTGTGAAACTGGGCGAAGGGAAATCGCCTCGAAAGCCGAGACCATCAATCCCAGACACCGCATGCACGTCCGAATGGACGAAGATGGAACGTCCCTGAGGGACCTGACTGCCTCCTGAAGAGCTGCGAGTTTTTCTTCCGGCAGGAAGACCTACGCCTGGACAGAGTCCAGAATCATACCCAGGTAAGAAATCCGAACCGATGGGCACAATGTCGACTTTGGAAAATTGATCGTCCGACCAAACTCCTGCAGAGTCTGCAACGTGACGGACAGATCCTTCTCCAGACTCTGGCTGGTCGCAGACCGAACCAGAATATCGTCCAGATACCCCAGAACCGAAATGCCCTGGGCCCTCAACAAAGCCAGAACCGGTGCCAGCACTTTGGTGAACACCCTTGGAGCCGAGGCGAGACCAAAAGGCAACGCCACAAATCGGTAATGATCTTCCGCTATGGCGAACCGAAGGTACCTCTGGTGACCCTCGAAAATCGGGATGTGAAGATACGCATCTTGCAAGGCGATGGAAGCCATGAACTCCCCCGGAACCAGGGCAGCCACCACCGACCGCAGGGATTCCATGCGGAACTTGCGCACCCGCACAAGGCGGTTCAGCGCCTTCAAGTCCAGAATCGGACGCACCTTGCCCTCCTTCCTGGGCACGGTGAGCAGACTGGAATAGAACCCCCGAAATCTGTCCCGATGAGACACCGGGACCACCACTCCCTGAGCCCTCAGGTCCTGCACCGCTAGATGCAGGTCCCGCAAACGCTCCGGGGATAACAGAAGACTTGAGGGAAAAAATCTGCTCTCCGGCCGAGAGAGAAACTCGATCTAGTGGCCAGATCGAACGATTTCCTGTGAAGTGGGTGAGGGCGCCCCTTCAGGCCGCACTGTTGTGGGCCGCAGAACCGGATTGGCCGGACTTTTGCTTACCTGCCCACGGCTTCTTGCGGGAGCCTTGACCCTTGGACGGCTTGTCCCAAAATGTGACCGAAAGGCACGAAAGGACCCCTGAGGGGGCCGAAAGAAAGCATTCTGTTTTCCAGGAGCCGTCTTAGTCTAGTGGGATTGAGGTAAGAGCGTGCTCTTACCCCCCATGACCCCTTTAATTAGGGCATCCAGGGATTCGCCAAAAAGGCGAGAACCATCAAACGGCAGATTGGCCAAGGTCTTACGTGAAGATTGATCCACAGACCAACACTTCAACCAAACCAGACGGCGAGATAACACCGCCACACTGTGCACACGTGCAGCCAACGGAACCATATCCAGGTCCGCATCACACAAATACATGACACCCTGGTGGATGTGATCCACCATATCCAAAGTCGCCTGGGGGGCAGAATCAGCCACCAGGACACGCCTAAGCACCTGCGTCCAGTTCGCGACCGCCTGGGCCGCCATAAGTGAAGCAATAAAGCTTTCAACATAGAACCCATAATAGAATAGGTACGACGGGCAAAGGACTCCATCCTCTTGTCCGTGGCATCCCGGAACACCGGGGTGTCTGCAGCAGGAATCGCAGTGGACTTGTTCAAAACTGCTAACGCCTGGTCCACCGGAGGTGGGACACACCAAAGCCCATCAGTAGCGGGCGTAAAAGGATAGCGCAGCTTAAACCTACTTGGTACAGCAAAAGGTTTGCGTATATTACGCCATCGTTCTTTCACAGCGCGCTGAAAATCATCAGTGCATGGAAACATCTGCGATGCTTTGCGCCTTTTCTGCGTCCCATAAGCCGCCAAGGCAGCTGGAGGACATGTTTCCTCCTCCAAACGCAGAGTTTGCTTGATAGAAGCAACCAATTCATCCATGAGCGCAAGCTCTTCAGACGAGCCAGGGGGAGAATTATCAACCCCCTCTACCTCAGCCTCCATTACTGACCCTATAAGGTCCCGGGAGGAACGAGACCCCGATAAGGAGATCTCTGCCCCAGCAGCCCCAGTACCATCACCCTCTTGAAACAGAGGAAATTGAAAACTCTGGGCCTCTTAGAGGATTGAGCAGCCACCAGCATGTGCACCTGAGTCGCAAGGCTAGCCACAATCGCAGCCAAATCCCCCCCGGGGGGGGGGGGAAACCGCAGTCCCCTGGCTTTCCCCTAAATTGGCAGGAAACTAGTATTCCTGAAAATCCATGCCCTTGTAGCAGCAAAAATAAATGGGTGACCGCCCCTTTAAGAGAGCGCTGCGATCGTAGCCCACTCACACTAAGCATCCCACACAAGGGACCCCCACAGGGACAAGTATACCAAGGCAGGATACAGGGAATAAAAAGAAATGAACCTGGAGAGAACGGTGCTGCTGCTGCTGCTGCCTGCGGTGCTCCTGAAGGAAAGGAAATGCTGGCATACAGGGCGCTCTATGAAAGCCTATGGAGGCTACAAGAAAATGGCCGCCATGCATGTAAAACATGCGGCCGGAGCGATCGCAGTCAAAATGGCGCCGTTTGGCGCCGAAACCGCCGCTCCCACACCCCATGAGGGAGAAGTAAAACACACCATCTGCCCAAAAAAGGAACATGGTAAACCGCCGCAGTAATGTGCCCCAAGCATGAGAAACTCAAGCCCCACAGCACACAGCCGTTCACACAGACAGAAAACTGACACAGAGTGCAGCCAGCCCCCCCTCCTGCAGCCCACAGCATGCAATGTGAGAGATAGGGAAAACGTAATAGTGTGAACACAGGGCAAGGTACACAGTCCCAGACTGACACCCCCCAGACAGACAGGTCCCCACATAAATGCACTTACCTCTCACATGGCGTGGGGGACCCGCACAGGCGAACAAACCGCTGTACATGAGGCAGGGAGAGTCGCATCCAGGACGCATCAGAAGGTGGGTTGAGAAACCGCACAGCGTCCAGTGAGGTAGCCACCTCACCTAGCATCCCTGCACGGAACAGGGATGGGTCGTTCAGATAACTCAGGAGCGATACCTGACTGAACGCTCGATGGCGGGCTGAGAAGCCACTGACCCACAGCCTGCTACCAGGGGGGTCAGCCCGAGACGCAGCCCGCATGATCCTCTTCATCAGAAGAACTAACTAACGCTGGTAAAATAAACAGCTAACAAGAAAGAGAGAAAAAACTCAAATAAAATCCAAAGAAAGGAAAGAGAGCTGAGACAAGTGCCCCAGCACAGAAACTTCCAGCTACTCCTGACAGCTAGACAAATGAAACTGAGTTGGATACAGGAAGTGGAGGGTTATGTACTGAGGGGACCACCCCCTGGGGGTGGGATATGTTAAAAGTCTTTGTACTAACATATTCTATTGCCTAGCTACTCCTACGGAATAAAGGACATAACCCCATTGGTGATGAATATGAAGTGGGCGGCGACTGTCGGAGGACGTAAGAGAAATAATCTTTTAGTGTATCTCTAATTGCATACAGACTATTGCCAATGTTGGACCATCTCCACATACACTATATGGTCAAAAGTATTGGGACGCCTGCCTTTACACACACATGAACTTTAATGGTATCCCAGTCTTAGTCCGTAGGGTTCAATATTGAGTTGGCTCCACCCTTTGCAGCTATAACAGCTTCAACTCTTCTGGGAAGGCCGTCCACAAGGTTTAGGAGTGTCTATGGGAATGTTTGCCCATTCTTCCAGAAGTGCATTTTTGAGGTCAGGCATTGATGTTGGACAAGAAGGCCTGGCTCGCAGTCTGTGCTTTAATTCATCTATCAGTTGAGGCCAGGACTCTGTGCAGGCCAGTCAAGTTCCTCCACCCCAAACTCGCTCATCCATGTCTTTATGGACCTTTGCTTTGTGCACTGCTGCGCAGTCATGTTGGAACAGGAAGGGGCCTCCCCAAACTCCTCCCACAAAGTTGGGAGCATGAAATTGTCTGAAATGTCTTGGTATGCTGACACCTTAGGAGTTCCCTTCACTGGAACTAAGGGGCCATCCCAACCCCTGAAAAATAACCCCACACCATAATCCCCCCTCCACCAAATGATTTGGACCAGTGCACAAAGCAAGGTCCATAAAGACATGGATGAGCGAGTTTGGGGTGGAGGAACTCGACTGGCCTGCACAGAGTCCTGGCCTCAACTGATGTATTAAAGCACAGACTGCGAGCCAGGCCTTCTTTTCCAACATCAGTGCCTGACCTAAAAAAAATGCACTTCTGGAAGAATGGTCGAACATTCCCATAGATACAACCAACAGGTTTGGTATTCGCACAACTGACCTGCTTTGAGGGAATGCGAATACCAAACCTGATATGGGAGATGGCATAGCAGATGTACTTTCTGGCTACCTTTGGTCACATATGGCTTGGCATTCCTTGTATGCTAGAATGGCAGTCCTGGTGGTGGAGAGTTTATATTTCCCATGTGTGATGAGACATTCCTCTTGTATGCAGAGCAATATAATGTGATTATAATGGTATCCAATCCCTGAAGAAGATAATCCATAGAAATACTTTCAAAATGTGTTTGATTCTCTAACTGAGTGGACCAACAATTCAGCTGTATGGTTGTGGGCTGACAATCAGCTGTGGGGAAAAGCAATTGATTTGTATCATGTCATGTTATACCTTTTATGTGGTTTTGATACTGAAGGAGTTTCTTACATGCGTTTTAAACATGTTATGTAACTGTATGTGGAGAGGGACCATTTATATACTGGGTATAAATTTAATTGTACAAAATAAATATTAACATTTTAATTACATTTTGGTAGTAGGTTGCCTTCAAAGGCCCATTAGGAGTACTCTCAGTTTTCTGTAGTACTGGGTATATTCCCTGATTTACTGCAAAGAATTAGAGAAACATCAGAAAAGAAATAAGGAAATGACCTGCCTAATATTGCTGCTGCCTGCCTATTGATGACCCCTGCCTGTGTTAAACCTGCACCAGTCTCCAGCATATTGATGATCTCTATGTTAAATTTGCACCTGTCTCCTGCCCTGTACTGCTGTTATCTGCCTGTTAATGACGCCTGCCTGTGCTTTACCTGCACCAGTCTCCTGCCTAGTACTGCTCCTGCCTGCCTGTTTTTGACTCCTGCTTGTGTCTGACCCTGCACAGGTACAGTGCCTTGCCAAAGTATTCGGCCCCCTTGAACTTTGCGACCTTTTGCCACATTTCAGGCTTCAAACATAAAAGATATAAAACTGTAATTTTTTGTGAAGAATCAACAACAAGTGGGACACAATCATGAAGTGGAACAAAATTTATTGGATATTTCAAACTTTAACAAATAAACTGAAAAATTGGGCGTGCAAAATTATTCAGCCCCTTTACTTTCAGTGCAGCAAACTCTCTCCAGAAGTTCAGTGAGGATCTCTGAATGATCCAATGTTGACCTAAATGACTGATCCTGTCTGCCTGTTGAAGACTAATACTGATGCTGCCTGTGTCTGACCCTGCACCAGTCTCCTGCCTAGTACTGATGCTGCCTGCCTGTTGATGACTTCTGCCTGTGTCTGACCCTGCACCTGTCTCCTGCCTAGTACTGCTCCTGCCTGCCTGTTGATGACTCCTATCTAGTACTGAGTAGTGCAAGAGCCTTTTTCTAACCTATTCCTATTAGAACAGTTCTAGTGCACCTAATGGGGCGCATGTTGCACCAGTGTGAACCGGGCCTTAGACAGGAAAGTACCCTGGGCACATACATATGAGGAGCTCCTGCAGGGAGAAGGAATCCCCTTTCTGTACCTTGACCGCAAACTCCATGTTGGTCGCCCGGTGAATGCAGCGTTTACAGATGGAATAGGAGCCGACACCAATATCTTCCTTGAGGTCGTAGATGTCTGTGAACTGCGCCCGACTTCCGTGGAATTGCTGCAGAGAGGCAAACCGAGTTACTGCAGAGTGAGGATGAGCTTGTTGGTTAACAGAAGTGCCATCCTATCCCCTGAAAGCTGAATAAGACTTACCTGTACAATGGGCAGGGTGGTGGTGATGGAGGAGATTTTATGTTCCTCAATGGGGGACGGAGCCACAAAGCTGAAGCCTTTAAAGAGCTGGTGGGCATTGGCACTGGGGGGAACTCCGGGAGAGTCTAGAGGACACCAGGGAATGAGAAGACGTTACACTACAGATGTCTATTACTGTCTACAGTCAGAAGAGAGACCTCCATACATGCAAACAAACTGAAGTATATGCCAGTGCAAAACATATACAATACATCCTTGCAGGACCTGCACACTTCTCTATGTTTTGTCTTTACGTGTGTTGCCCCCTAATTGGGTTGACCTAAGTCCATTTATTTGATCTGCTGCCAGTGAGATTTGGGTGTCTAATCGGGAGGAGGGACGGGGATATACCAATGTTTCCATATAGTGATGATGGGAGTACATATGATAATTTGTATTATCGTTTTCTTAATACATGTATTATCTGTATTTTTTTATAGATTAAATTCCTCCTGCGCCATACTCCTGATGAAGTGGATCCCCGCGAAACCTGTTGAGTGAATTGGAGATGGACTAATAGTCCTTTTTGAAAAACCACATTGTTATTATTACAATTCAATGCTAGATTAATATGTATATTTCCTAGTGCATTGTTTCTGCTCCTCGTGAGAGCTTCATTGCTCCTGGCTGACCAATACGCTATTCCATATGTGTTTCCGCCTTCTATGGGAGGTGTTTTTAATATTTGTAAACCAATAAATGTATAATTTTTATATAAAAACTGGATTTTTGTAAGAACTTACCGTAAAATCCATTTCTCTGAAGTCCATTGACAGACGCAGCTTCCATACTTCTTATCCATTCGGTTATGCTGCCCCCTACAGGAGTAGTTCTAGGAAGGAAAAATCGGATTTTTGTAAGATCTTACCGTAAAATCCTTTTCTCTTAGCTCATTGACAGACGTAGTCCTCTTTGATTCACATCAATTGGGTTATGTTGTCTCCGCAGGAGTAGGACTAGGCAGAAAGACAAAACGTTCTGGCTCCACCCTAGGGGCAGTCCCTGAGGGTATATCCTCCCTCTCTCTGCTACAGGAAATCAGTTCTGTTGTAAAGCAGTAACAGAGAATTTAACCCAACCCAACTCAATGATAGAGGGGCGGGTACTACGTCTGTCAATGAGCTAAGAGAAAAGGATTTTACGGTAAGATCTTACAAAAATCCGATTTTCTCTGTCGCTCATTGACAGACGTAGTCCTCTTTGATTCACATCAATTGGGACATCCAGAAGCAGTGCCACAAATGAGGGGTGGGATTGACAGAAATCAAAATCCAATCTAGAAGGCCCAACCGGTGCCAACTAGAAGTTTTAAAGGCTCATTATAAACAAAGAATGAGACTCAAATAAAAATTTCCAACGGAAAAAAACCCTTGAGGTAGACCACTGGTCTCCTCAAATTGCGGCCTGCAAAACCTTGCGGCCAAACGAGGCATCCGACGATGCCATTACATCAACTTTATAATGTTTTGTAAAGGTATGCACCGACGACCAGGTAGCCGCCTTGCACACCTGGACCACTGACGCCTGATGGCGAAAGGCCCATGACGCACTAAGCGCCCGAGTGGAGTGCGCCTTAACAGGGAACGGGGGCTCCCGACCCTTAATAGAATAAGCCTGTACCACCGTCTGCCTGATCCATTTGGAAATAGTCGCGGCAGATGCAGGCAACCCCTTTTTGGGTCCATCCGGGACCACAAAAAGTGAATCCGTCTTGCGAAACGAGTCTGTCGTTTTCAAGTATACCCTGATCGCCCGGACCACATCCAAGGAGTGCAAAGCAAACTCCCGAGGATGACTGGGCTTAGGACACAGGGAAGGTAATACAATTTCTTCATTCAGATGAAATTCTGAAACCACTTTTGGTAGGAAGGATGGATTCGGACGAAGAACCACCTTATCTCTATGAACCACCAGATATGGGGAACGGCAAGATAATGCGGCCAGTTCTGACACCCTGCGTGCAGAAGTGATAGCCACCAAGAAGGCCACCTTCTGGGACAACGTAGGTAGAGGAATCTCCCTAATATCTTCAAAGGGAGGTTTCTGAAGAACCGACAATACTAAATTAAGATCCCAGGGTGGTAACGGTGCGCGCACTGGCGGAGCCAGATGTCGCACCCCCTGGATGAAATTCCGCACCAAGGAATGAGTAGCCAAAGGCTTCTGAAAGAAGATAGCTAATGCTGAGACCTGACCCTTGATAGTGCTCAAGGCCAGTTTCTGCTCAACCCCTTGTTGCAGAAAAGCTAATATTCGACTAACCGAATAAGATCGTGGGTGGAACCCCAGGGGTTCACACCATGCAATGTAGGACTTCCATGTGCGATGATAAATCTTTCTGGAAGTCGCTTTCCTTGCTTTAACTAGAGTAGGAATAACTGAAGCTGACAAACCCTTGTCCTTCAGCACCTGGGTCTCAATAGCCAGGCCGTTAAAGCCAGCGATCGTAAAGCAGGATGGAAGATCGGTCCCTGAGACAGTAGGTCCTCCCTGAGAGGAAGTCTCCACGGGACGTCCGCCACCAGTCTGACCAAGTCGGCGTACCAAGCTCGGCGAGGCCAGTCCGGAGCTACCAGGTTTACTGGAATTCCTTCCTCCTCTATCCTGCGAAGAAGTCTTGGCAGTAACCCGAGAGGAGGGAAGGCATACATTAGCTGGTATTGCCCCCACGGGGCGACCAGCGCGTCTGCGGTCTCTGCTAGAGGATCGCGGGAGCGAGCCACAAATCTCTGTACTTTTCTGTGGAATCGTGATGCCAACAGATCCACATCTGGGGTGCCCCACCGTAGGCACAACTGGTGGAAAACTTCTGGATGGAGGGACCATTCCCCCTGATCCAGAGTCTGACGGCTGAGATAATCTGCCTGCCAATTCTCCACCCCCGGAATGAACACCGCAGAGATAGCTGGAACAAACCGTTCCGCCCAGCGAAGAATGCAAGCCACTTCCTTGGCCGCCCGGACACTCTTGGTGCCCCCCTGGTGATTGACATAAGCCACAGCCGTGGCGTTGTCCGACTGGATCCGAACCGGGCTGCCCTGGAGCTGCTCGGTCCAGTGAATCAGACAAAGTCTGATCGCTCTCAGTTCCAATACATTTATCGGTAACCTGGATTCTTCCGGGGACCAAAGTCCCTGAACGGATAACTGACCAAGAATTCCTCCCCATCCGGATAGGCTGGCATCCGTGGTCACTATCGTCCAATATATTGGCAGAAATGACTTTCCCTGGCTGAGCATCAGAGACCGAAGCCACCAGACCAGAGACTCTCTGGTCTGTTTGCTCAATCGAATCCGATAGTCCAGGGATTCCGGATTCCGATTCCATCTGAGAAGAATCTCTTGCTGAAGAATTCGGGTATGGGACTGGGCAAATGGGACTGCTTCGAAGGAAGCCACCATCAACCCCAGAACCCTCATGCAAGTCCGAAGGGAAGACCAGCTGTTGGATAGTAACAACTGGACTGCTGATTGAATCTTCCGGAGTTTCCCTACCGGAAGGAAAACTCTTGTCCTGAATGTGTCTAGAATTAGACCCAGATATTCGAGCCTCTGGGTGGGAACCAGAAAAGACTTCTGCTGGTTCACCAGCCACCCGAATTCCTGTAAAGAAATTATAGTAATTTCTATGTTTTGTAGCAGGGTCTGTGGAGACTCTGCATGAAGCAGGAGATCGTCTAGGTAACCTAGAATCGATATGCCTCTTTGGCGCAGTAGTGCCAACATCTTCGTGAAGACCCGAGGAGCCGTGGCAAGACCGAAAGGTAACGCCACAAACTGATAGTGGTTCTCTTCTTCGGAAAAACGTAGAAACCGCTGATGTCCTGCGTAAATGGGAATGTGAAGATAGGCGTCCTTGATATCTATGGACGCTAGGACATCCCCTGGATGCAGGAAGGCTGCTACTGTGCGAATGGATTCCATTTTGAATTTTCTTATGTTGACAAAGGAATTGAGTGCCCTTAAGTCCAGAATTGGACGCACTTTGCCCTCTTTCCTGGATATTGTAAATAGGTTTGAATAAAACCCTTGAAAACGTTCTGTCCAAGGAACGTGGACTACCACTCCTTGTTGTAGTAAATCCGTGACTGCTCTCCGCAGATCTTCTAAACGATCCGGGGATAGTCGGATATTGGAAGGGAAGAATCGCGCCGGTGGGAGAGATCGAAACTCGATCTTGTACCCTGACCTTATGACTTCGCAAACCCACTTGTCCGGGATTCTGGAGAGCCATGGATCCGGGAACCGGCGAAGACGTCCCTCCACCCCAGTTATGGGTGGGGGCGCACCTTCAGGGTTTAGTAGACTTATCTTCAGGTCTGGAAGGGGCAGGCTTTTGCTTGCCCGACCAACGTCCCCTGAAGCCTCCTGAAGGAGCTTTGGAGGACTTAATTTTTTCACCCGCGGGACGAAAAAAAATTTTGTGAGCAGAAAAAGAAGGCCCTCGTCTTTGACGAGGTCCTTTACCCTTAGCATTTTGCGGTAAAAAGGTGCTCTTTCCTCCCGTGAGATCCTTAATGATCTCATCTAAGTTGGCTCCAAATAGACGCTCTCCTGAAAAGGGGATATTAGCCAATGCTTTTTTGGAACCTTGGTCGGCTAACCAACCTTTTAGCCACAGTGTACGTCTGAGAACCACTGCTGAAACTGATGCTCGCGCCAATAATGGAGTGGCGTCTAACGCCGCATCACACACAAACTGTAACCCCTGCATCATCTGTTCCAACAAATCTGATACCGCCTGAGGGACCTCTTCTAAGTCCCGGCGTAACCATTTGGTCCATTCAGTTACAGTCTGTGAAACCAGCCCAATAGCAATTATTGGTCTGAAAGCTGATCCAATCAAGGAAAACATGGTGCGAGACATAGCTTCTATCTTGCGATCCACCGGATCCTTAAAAGACGGAGCGTCTTCTAGAGGAATAACCGTGGCTTTATTCAATCTAGCAATTGGTGAATCCACCACAGGTGGTTCTGTCCATTTCTTAATGAGGGTTTCCTCAAACGGATAACGCCTGTTAATGCGTTTAGAAATAGCAGAAGTGCGTTTTGGCAGATTCCATTCTTCTTTGATCGGATTGCCAAAACATTTGGGTAATGGAAAAACCTTCGCCACTTTGATGCATTTTTTAGTCCCAAAGGGGATCTCAGTCTCAGCTACTTCAGACGGAAAACCCTGTAATCTTAAGGTTTCTTGAACAGATACAATGAGTGCGTTTACCAACGCTTCCTCTCGGGTTATGGCTGATCCCGAAACATCCTCCTCACTGTCTGAAGAGACAGTACCCGAGACACCAATCCCAGATGAGGTACCTGCAACTGCAGAAATAGGCTCAGATTCTGAATCCGAAGTTTCAGATAACATGGGGTTAAGCGGGGGTCGCTTCCTTGCGCCCTGTCCCTGACAAGCCACTTCCACCCGGGACACAAAGGTCTCCATAATAGCTGACAATGATTCAATCGTAAGCGGGGTGCTGGAGGATCCTGCAGACACCTCGAGGGGATCCGGTGGAGATACATGAGTGGCAGGGTCCATGTTAACCCAGGACACTTTGCCAGAAAAAACTTTTTTTTTTTTTTTTTTTTATATGTATCCCCCTAGCGCAATAGCGCCCCTCAGTGTACCTGCTTCTTGACCCCCACAGAGAGAGAGAGAGAGGGACCCTCAAGGCTCACCACCCGATGCAGAGAAGTTTCCTAACAACTGCAGTCAGCGTTTGTCTCTTACAGACTGGGAAGAACTGTGTTCGTTTTCCTGGGTAGAAGGAAGTGGCTCCGCCCCCTGTGTACGCCTTCCAGCGTTCCCAGCTCTCCTCGAGGTTAGCTGGGCTCTTCAAACATGGCCGCCCCCATACGGGAGACAATAGACTCCAAAAAAATGGCGGCCGGCGTGACCTGCGGACATTCGTGTACCTGGTCTACAGCAAAATGGCGGCGGATTGCCGAAGTATCGTCTTCCCAGCACATCCACCTGCATACCACGCTAATGGCGGTTTATCGCTCTGCAGGAGGTCCACTACAGTCAAGGTAGGATTGTACCTCCTATGTCTGCTGTAATACTGCAGTCTGCTGGGTAGAGTGTTAGCTCCCAAACCAAGTCCGCTTGCCCACCAAACACATGCTGTATTTACAAGGGGGACTTTTAGTGTCAGAAAGATACTGACCATGTATGGAGGGGCCCATATTCCAAAATGCCTCATAACGAGGAAAAGGAAACATTTACTCACCATACCGAACCGACAGGCACCCTCTCTTCACAATACCCTCTCCACCGGGGTGGGGGGTTGTTGACCACTCCGGACGCCTCGACTCTCTGGTTCCTGGCGTCCAAGCGAGACTTTTAACTCGCAAGGTCAGTCCCTCCAATGGGACTCTGTCGCGGCCGACCCAGCGCGGAGCTCTGGTCTGCACGCGCTCGTAGGCAGAACCGGGGTGACCACTGGATCTCAACATCCAGCCCGTCGCCCGGCCCCGCATACTTACTTGACTGTGTCGCGGCCGACCAAGCGCGATGCAATGGTCTGCGCGCGCTCGTAGGCCGGCTGGGGTGACCACAAGTGTCGCCCAGATCCGGCGTAATTTGCTTGAAGATCTCACAGGAAAAAACACTGGAGAAACTACCTAAAAATATTTTTTCTAAAAAAAAAAATCTTGCCAGGACCAGAGATCCCAGCAAGGAACTTAGGTCCTTACTCCTGACTAGACAGAAAAAAACTGATTGCCTGTAGCAGAGAGAGGGGGATATACCCTCTGGGACTGCCCCTAGGGTGGAGCCAGAACGTTTTTTCTTTCTGCCTAGTCCTACTCCTGCGGAGACAACATAACCCAATTGATGTGAATCAAAGAGGACTATGTCTGTCAATGAGCGACAGAGAAAAAGTAATTCTCCACGCCCACGGGGCTGTCCCCACAGGTATAACCCCATACCCTCTGCTCCAGCAAACCAGTTTAGTTGCAAGCAGTGAAGAAAAAACCATCCCCATATCAGAGAGGTGGGTGCTGCGTCTGTCAATGGACTTCAGAGAAAAAGATTTTACGGTAAGATCTTAGAAAAATCAAATTTTCTCTATCGTCCATTGACAGACGCAGCCTCCATCTCCATTAGCTGAATGGGATGTCCCCAAAGCAGTGTAGGCATGAGGGGTGGGAAGAACGCAACCAGAAAGTAACGTAAACTTCAAACGTGAAACGTAGCCAACTGGGTAACAAGAAGCTCAACCAAACAACAGGAGCTCACCCAGGTAGAAAGACCCCTAAGAGAAACAAAATACATTCTCTTACAAAACAGCAGCCTGCAAAACCTTGCGGCCAAAAGATGCATCTGAAGATGCCAACAAATCCACCTTGTAGAATTTTGTAAAAGTATGCACAGACAACCAAGTCGCTGCCTTACAAACTTGTAAAACAGAGGCCTGGTGGTGAAAAGCCCAAGAGGCACTCAGCGCTCTAGTAGAATGAGCCTTCACAGGGAAAGGAGGAACCTAACCCTTGAGTGAATAAGCCTGAACAACCGTCTGCCTGATCCATCTAGAAATGGTCACAGCAGACGCAGCCAAAACTTTGCAAGGACCGTCCGTAAGGACATCGAGAGAGTCCGATTTTCTAAACGACTCAGTAACCGTCAGATAAACCCTTATCCGAATCACAGCCAAAGAATGCAAGGCAATTTCCCTGGGATGCTTAGGCTTAGGACATAAAGGCAACACGATGTCTTCATTAGGATGAAAATCCAACACCACCTTAGGGAGAAAAGATGGATTAGGTCAGAGGACCACTTTATCCGTGTGGACCACCAAATAAGGCGAACGACAGGACAGAGCCGCCAACTCAGATACTCTGTGAGCAAAAGTAATAGCCACTAGGAAGGCAACCTTCTGCAACAAATGGAGCAGAGAAGTCTCCCTAATATTCTCAAAAGGAGGCTTTTGAAGAACAGACAAAACCAGATTGAGATCCCACGGAGGTAACAGAGATCTCGTCGGAGGAGCCAATGACGCACTCCTTGAATAAAAGTGCGAATCAAGCTATTAGTAGCAAACAGACGTTGGAAGTAAATGACCAAGGCCGACACGTGACCCTTGATAGTGCCCAACGCAAAATGCTGCTCCACCCCTTTTGCAGAAAAGCCAAAACCCTAGCTATAGAAAACAAGCGAGGGTGCAGCGATTCAAACCATGAAATGTATGATTTCCACGTACGATGATAGACCTTCCTAGATGCCGACTTCCTGGCCTTCAAAATGAGGAATCACCGAGTCAGACAGGCCCCTATCCCTCAACACCTTGCTTTCAACAGCCAAGCCGTTAAAGCCAGTGACCATAAAGCAGGATGGAAGATCGGTCCTTGAGACAACAGATCTTCCCGTAGAGGAAGTTGCCTTGGAGGATCCACGACCATTTTTACCAGGTCTGCATACCAAGATCGTCGAGGCCAGTCTGGTGCCACCAGAACGACCCGGAATGCCTTCCACCACCACCCGGCGAAGGAACCTTGGCAGGAGAATGAGCGGAGGGAAGGCATAAATCAGGCGATACTGGCTCCAAGGAGCCACCAGTGTCTGTGGTGTCGGCCCGAGGATCCCGAGACCTGGCAACAAACCGCTGAACTTTTCTGTTGAGGCGAGACGCAAACAGATCTACCTCCGGAGTCCCCCACTGGGCACACAGGAGGTGAAACACCTCTGGATGAAGAGAGCATTTCCCTTGATCCAACACCTGACGACTCATGTAATCCACATGCCAATTCTCTACACCCGGAATGTGGACTGCGGAAAGAGCCGGAACATTGGCTTCCGCCCCAAACCAGAATCTCGGCCACCTCCTTTGGCCGCCAGGACACACTTGGTGGCCCCTTGATGATTGATGTAAGCCACAGCCGTAGCATTGTCCGACTGTATCCAAACTGGAGAGCCGCGTAGCCGACTCGTCCAGTGGAGCAGGCAAAGCTTGATCGCCCCCCAGCACCAGAATATTGATCGGCAAGGAGGACTCTTCTGTCGCCCAAGTCCCCTGGGCACAGAGCTTCCCCAGCACCCCAACCCAGCCTGACAGGCTGGCGTCCATGGTGACTACCATCCAGAACAGCGGCAGGAAGGACTTGCCCTGACACAGAACAGGTGACTGGATCCACCAGGATAGAGCCGACTTTGTGAGATGGCTCAAACGAATCTTCTGGTCCAATGTGCGAGGATCCTGGTTTCATTTTGCCAGAATCTCTTTCTGCAGAGGTCTCGAGTGATACTGAGCAAACGGGACTGCTTCGAAGGTTGATACCATCAAGCCCAGGGCCCTCATGCAAGCCTGCAAGGAGGACTGATCGGTTTCCATCAGCAACCTGATCGCCCTTTGCAACTTCTGAAGCTTTTCCAAGGGGAGAAAGACCCTCGTCAGAGCAGAGTCGAGAGTCAGCCCCAGATAAGTGACCCGTACGGATGGCGTCAGAGCAGATTTTTTTAAATTGATCATCCACCCGAATTCTTGAAGGGTCTGAACTGTAATAGAGATGTTGGTCAACAGATCCGAATGAGAGTCTGATCCCAACAGGAGATCGTCCAGATATCCCAAAATTGAGATTCCTCGCTGACATAACAAGGCCAGCACAGGGGCCAGGACCTTGGTAAAAACTCTGGGAGCGGAGGTGAGAGCAAAGGGTAACGCCGCAAATTGAAAATGCTCCTCTGCCACCGCAAAGCGGAGGAATCACTGATGTCCCTCAAATATGGGCAATGTGATATAAAAGGGACTACACTGTAATCATTACTATTTTCAGGCATTCTTCTAGTCAACAGCCTTCAATGTTTATAAATGTTCAGGTATTTGGGTCTCCAGATTCCTCTGAATACACCCGCCGTGTCTGTTTATGGAAAGTCATAGGTGACCCCAGAATGCGGTCTTGTCTCCTCCCACTCTCCATCTGTATTCACAGTTTATACCGGAGATCGGCTTGTTACAATGTTTAAAGAGAGTTAAATCGACAAACCTTTCGGCGTTTTGGCTGTGAACTCCGGATCAAAACAGAACGTGTCCTCGGGTTTTCCAGATGCTGGTTTAAATGGGGGTTGGATTTCACGCCTGTACAGCTTCTAAAAACAGAAAAGGAGGAAAAAGGAGGAGAAAGTAAGACAAAACAGATTCAGCACAATAAAGACACGTGTGTAGAGGGGAAATTTCTTTCATCTCCTCTGTCCTATAAATCTATACATTGTAGAGTACATGCTGCTCTGTATCACAACACAGCTTACGCCCCATACTTCCGGCTGTTTCCAACAAGAGGACATTGTACCAAACTCCTCATTTCCTGCTGAACCCTCACACTAACCCCAACCCCAACTCCAGAACTAAGCCCAACACCATCCTCTACTCCAACAGCAACATCAACGTCAACTCCAGCATTCTGCCCAACACCAACTCCAGCATTGTGCCCAACACCATCTCCAGCATTATGCCCAACACCAACTCCAGCATTGTGCCCAACACCAACTCCAGCATTGTGCCCAACACCAACTCCAGCATTGTGCCCAACACCAACTCCAGCATTGTGCCCAACACCAACTCCAGCATTGTGCCATACACCATCTCCAGCATTGTGCCCAACACCATCTCCAGCAGTGTGCCCAACACCAACACCAACACCACCCCCAGCTCCAGCACCAAACCCAACAACTCTAACTCCAGAACCAAGCCCAAGACTATTCCTAACTCCAGCACCCACACCAACCTCAACTCCAGCATTGTGCTTAACACCAACTCCAGCACCAAGCCAAACACCAACCCCAACTCCAGCACCAACACTAACCCTAACACCAAAACCAAGCCCAACTCGAGTAGCAACCTCAACTCCAGCATTGTGCCCAACACCAATGCCTGCATCAAGCCCAACACCAACCCCAGCTCCAGCGCCAAGCCCAACCCCAGCTCCAGCGCCAAGCCCAACCCCAGCTCCAGCACCAAGCCCAACCCCAGCTCCAGCACCAAGCCCAACCCCAGCTCCAGCACCAAGCCCAACCCCAGCTCCAGCACCAAGCCCAACCCCAGCTCCAAGCCCAACCCCAGCTCCAAGCCCAACCCCAGCTCCAGAACCAACCCCAACCCCAGCTCCAGAACCAACCCCAACCAAAACACTGAGCACAACCCTAACCTCAACTCCAGCAACATCATCAACCCAAGCCCCAAGCCCAACACCAACTACAGCATTGAGCAAAACCCTATCTCCAGCACCAATCCCAACTCAGCACCCAGCCCAACCCCAGCACCAACCCCAACTCCAACTCCAGTATCAACCCCAGCAACAACCCTAACCCCAGCACCAACCCCAACACCAACCCCAGCACCAACCCCAACACCAAGTCCAGCACCAACCCCAACACCAAGTCCAGCACCAACCCCAACACCAAGTCCAGCACCAAGTCCAGCACCAACCCCAACACCAAGTCCAGCACCAACCCCAACACCAAGTCCAGCACCAATCCCAACACCAACCCCAACACAACCCTAAATATAGCAACAAGCACAACACCAACTCCAGCACCAACACCAACCCCAACTCCAGCAACAAGCACATCACCAAACCCAACTCCAGAACCAAGCCCAATACCAACCTCAACTCCAGCACCAACAACAACCCCAACTTCAGCACCAAGCCTAACACTGGACCCAACGCCAGCTCCAATCCAGCACTGACTTACCTAATGTTATGATAAAACTGTGCAGCATTTATGCTAATATTAACAGCATTATAAAGTACTTACATCATCTATTTTTCTATAAAATCTAACCCTATAAACTGGTCTTGGACTGTAGATTGAGTCTCTAACACTAAGTTGTACTCCATGTTGTATCCAACAAGATGGCCAAGCACCAAACTCATGAATTTCTACTGAACAGTAACACCTCAAACTTCATCTATAACACATGCACCAACCCTGACACCTAGTCCAACCCAAACAAAAACTCTAACACCAACACTAATTTTAAACCAAACACTAAATCCAAACCTTGCCCAAACAGCAACTGCGACTCTAACCCCAACAGTAACTCTAAATCTAACCCTAACACCAACTCTTCCCCCAAAACATATTCTTGCCTCAGCAATAACCTTGACTTCAATACTAACCTTAGCCCTAACACCTACAGTAACAATAACCGTAGTCCTAACCTAAGAATAACTCAAACCTCCATCATTGCCTTTATCCCTAACACCAAATCTACGATAATTTCTAGGCATCACATGTGCTGATCTTAAGAGAAAATGAAAAAGTACCAAAATCTTACATTTCCCTATATACCCAGTTCCTGAATGTTTAGTCTAGGGTGCATCTGAAGTCCAAATGTTTTTACTTCAGTTTTGGATGGAGAAGGTTAGAATGACTGACAGATTATTATTTCTTTTTTTTTTTGCTGTCTATCTAATGATGTGGAGATTTCCTTCAACTTATTGTCCAGAAGACACAAAAGGAAGGAAGAAAGAAAGACTCCTGCGACAGTTGTCACTGTAAGAAGTGTCCACCCTGGAAGGTTTCCCTTCACCCCTCTGTTCCAGTGATAGGAAATTTTGGATTTTCGCATTACGTTCTGTTCCGGCGACAATAGTCCCCAAAACACATAGGGAGAGTGCATCTCCCCAGTGGGGACACAGCAATAAAGACCTGACAGGGGTTCTAATCTTTCCACAATCCATTCAAAATAAAAATAAAATTCCAACTAGATACAATAGAACAGAAGCCAGATGGATGGGTGTGGGGGGCGTTATTTTATCTTATAAAGTGTTCTGGGTTTGATCTGGGATGGTAACCTTGAATACATTTTCATTGGCTGTAGGGTGTAGGGTGATCAATAGATTTTCAGGGTCAATCATTTTTTAAAAATCAAAACAAATTTAAAAAAATGTTTGTGAGTGGAAGAGCTGCAAGGAATGACCACCTGAAGCCTAAATAAGAGACACCACGTGCAGCACTGGAAGAGGATCATCACTTATCCTCAATATAAGTACAGGTGACCAAATCTGCCAAAAATCTCAGTCCAGAGCCACCAACAGCCATCACATCAAGAGAAATCTGTTCTCACCTCCAGGGGGCAGCAATGATCGATCACACACTGTCACAGGCTGAATTATGGACCCCTCTGTGCAGCCGCTTCTTCTGGAAGTGGAATCTAAGAAGTAGCTGGTATTCCATCCGGGACCCCCTCATGGGGTAAGGACCTACTGGCTACCCCCAGGTCTCTCTATAAGTGCTAGCAGACACAGAAGATGATAGGTGCCAGGTAAGAGGGAGCTGAAGCGTGAAAGGCCTGCAACACAGAGTGACAGGGAGCAAAGGCTGCAGCAGCAGTGGAGGATTAATGCTGCCAGTGCAGCTTCTGGCTACCCACAGGTCATTTTATAAATGCTAGAAGCCAGAGTTGGATAGGTGCCAGGTAATGCAGAACTGTAGCGTAAGAAGCCAGAAGCACCGAGTAGCTATAAGCAGAGGCGGCAGCAGCAGAGGAAGACCGAAGATGCAGGTGTGCAGCGAGGGCTTGAGGCTACAGGTGTGCAGCGTAGGCTTGAGGCTGCAGGTGTGCGGCGAAGGCTTGAGGCTACAGGTGTGCGGCGAAGGCTTGAGGCTACAGGTGTGGAGCGAAGGCTTGAGGCTACAGGTGTGGAGCGAAGGCTTGAGGCTACAGGTGTGGAGCGAAGGCTTGAGGCTACAGGTGTGCAGCGAAGGCGTGAGGCTGCAGGTGTGCAGCGAAGGCTTGAGGCTGCAGGTGTGCAGCAAAGGCTTGAGGCTTCAGGTGTGCAGCGAAGGCTTGAGGCTGCAGGTGTGCAGCGAAGGCTTGAGGCTGCAGGTGTGCAGCGAAGGCTTGAGGCTGCAGGTGTGCAGCGAAGGCTTGAGGCTGCAGGTGTGCAGCGAAGGCTTGAGGCTGCAGGTGTGCAGCGAAGGCTTGAGGCTGCAGGTGTGCAGCGAAGGCTTGAGGCTGCAGGTGTGCAGCGAAGGCTTGAGGCTGCAGGTGTGCAGCGAGGGCTTGAGGCTACAGGTGTGCAGCGAGGGCTTGAGGCTACAGGTGTGCAGCGAGGGCTTGAGGCTACAGGTGTGCAGCGAGGGCTTGAGGCTGCAGGTGTGCAGCGAGGGCTCGAGGCTGCAGGTGTGCAGCGAGGGCTCGAGGCTGCAGGTGTGCATCGAACGCTTGAGGCTGCAGATGTGCAGCAAGGGCTTGAGGCTGTGGGTGCAGCTGCTGGTTACCTACTGGTCACTCTATAGATACTAGCAGACACAGAAGAGGATAGGTGCCAGGTAATGCAGAACTGGAGCATGAAAAGCATGCAGCACAGAGTAGCTAGAAGCAGAGGCTGCAGCAGCAGTGGAGGATCGAGGCTGCAAGCCCAGTGGGGTTGCAGAAGCTGTGGGTGCAGCTGCTGGCTACTCAAAGGTTACTTTATAGATGCTAGCAGCCATAGAGGAGGATTGGTGCCATGTAATGGAGAACTGGAGTGTGAGAAGCTCAGGGCAGATGGAAGCAGAGCTGCAGCAGTGGAGGATTGAGGTTAAGGCTCCATGTACACGGGACGTTGTAAATGGCCGTTTAGGAGCAGTTGGGCGTTTTTTTAGAAGCCCCTGAACCCACCAACATTTTATCTTATCTGTCCATGTACACCAGGTCGTTTACAGTCATTTGCAGGCAGTTGAGTTCAGGGACGTTTTTTGGAACGCAATTATTTGTGTTCGAACGTGTGTTTCCCGGCGTTTGAAACGCAGAAACGCGGCCGAACATGACCAAACGTGATGAACATACGTTCAGCCACATTATACGTTTTTTTCTTCCATTCAAAATCAATGGTTCCCTATGGGAGCCTATTGATTTGAATGGAAGTCGCACCGCAAGTCGGATCAGGATGATCCAACTTGCGGCACGACTTGCGCTGTGAGAATCTTAAGGGGGAACTCCATGCCAAAAATGTGGAAAAAAACGGCGTGGGGGTCCCCCCCAGGTTCCAAACCAGGCCCTTCGGGTCCGGTATGGAATTTGAGGGTAGCCCCACGCCGAAAAAATGGCGTGGGGTCCCCCCCAAAATCCATACCAGACCCTTATCCGAGCATGCAGCCCGGTAGGGCAGGAAGGGGGAGGGGAGGAGCGAGCGGCCCCACCCCCCCCTGGACCATACCAGGCCACATGCCCTCAACATGGGGGGGGGGTGTTGGTGCTTTGGGGCAGGGGGAGCTCTGCAACCCCCACCTCAAAGCACCTTGCCCCCATGTTGATGAGGACAAGGGCCTCATCCCCACAACCCTGGCCGGTGGTTGTGGGGGGCCCCCAGATCCCAGACCCCAGACCCCCTCCCTATGTGAATGGGTATGGGGTACACTGTACCCCTACCCATTCACCCCATAAAAGGCAGTGTATGGAAATAACGACAGGAGACGTTTTGGAAAGTTTAGTAAAAATCTTCATCCGGTCTTCTCCCTCTCCGGTCTTCTGCTCTTTTTGCTGTCCGCTCTTCTTCTGTCCAATATTCTGCTCTTTTGCCTCCTCTGGTCTTCTTCCTCCGGTCCTCCTCCGACGATGTCTCCGGTGATTATGCCGGTCTCTGCAGCTTGTTATATAGCCATTGTGGGCGTGGCCTCCCGGTGACGTCACCGGGAGGCCCTGCCCCCTTATGTCACATATGACATCATCTGTGACATAAGGGGGCGGGGTCTCCCGATGACCCTCAAATTCCATACCGGACCCGAAGGGCCTGGTTTGGAACCTGGGGGGGACCCCCATGCCGTTTTTTCCCCATTTTTGGCGTGGAGTTCCCACTTAAGATTCTCACAGCGCAAGTCGCGCCGCAAGTCGGATCATCCTGATCCAAATTGCGGTGCGACTTCCATTCAAATCAATAGGCTCCCATAGGGAACCATTGATTTTGATTGGAGGCAGAAAAAACGCTGCTAAAAGCAACGTGGCCAAACGTGCAATAACGCCAATGGAAAAAGCTACTAAAAGCACGTTTAACAGCTGCTTTTTCCTGGCGTCAGAACTGGCTTTGCAGCACGTTTTTTCTAACGTCCCGTGTACATGGAGCCTAACAGTGCAGCAAGGACCTGAGGTTGCAAACACAGCAGAGGCTTGAGGTTGAGGGTGCAGTGGGGTTGACACTTCAAGGGGCAAAGCTGCAACATTCCAAGTAAAACCTGGAAGTGTCCATGTAATAGTGAGGAGGCCTCACTGCTGGATCATGAAAGGTAAGGAACTGCGACACCGTGCCCTTGTGTGTGATACTAAAAGAAGAGGGGCTTCACATCACACAACCCCAATAATGACCAACCTCAGAGTTCAACAGATCAGACATTTATCTTGGTTGCATTATAGTCATGCCTCTTCATTATATAAATTACTTATTTTATCTGGACTTCCCCAACGATTTTACCGTACACTCGTCCAGATAGTGACCTCTATTCCACCAACTTCAATTATTCTATTTAGATAATGAATGCAAAACTATGTGAAATACGGAAGTGCTTTACTCCTCTGTATATAAAAGTCCTTCAACACATTGCCGCTTGCTGGAGATACTTGTACAGTGAGGGGAAAAGTATTTGACCCCCCCCCCCTGCTGATTTTGTACGTTTGCCCACTGACAAAGAAATGATCAGTCTATAATTTTATTGGTCGGTTTATTTTACCAGTGAGAGACAGAATAACAACAAAAATATCCAGAAAAATTTCAAAAAAAGTTATAAATTGATTTGCATTTTAATGAGTGAAATAAGTATTTGACCCCCGATCAATCAGCAGATTTCTGGCTCCCAGGTGTCTTCTATACAGGTAACAAGCTGAGATTAGGAGGAATCTGTTAACCACTTCCATACCAGGCCTATTTCGGACACTTTGTGTTTACAAGTTAAAACCAGTATTTTTTCCTAGAAAACTACTTAGAACCCCCAAACATTATATATATTTTTTTAGCAAATACTCTGGAGAATAAAATGTCGGTCATTGCAATATTTTTTGTCACGCGGTATTTGCGCAGCGGTCTTTAAAACGCCATTTTTGTTGGGAAAAATTACATTTCACTGCATTTAAAAAATACTAAACAGTAAAGTTAGCCCATTTTTTTTGTATATTGTGAAAGATGATGTCATGCCGAGTAAATAGATACCCAACATGTTACGGTTTAAAATTGCGCCCCCCCGTGGGATGGCGACAAACTACGGTCAATAGAGATCTCAATAGGCGACACTTTAAATTTATTTAACGGTTACCAGTTTAGAGTTAGAGTGTAGCTCTTTTTTTTAAATTATTGCTCACGCTCTGGCGATCGTGGCGATACCTCACATGTGTGGTTTGAACAGCGATTTCATTCGCGGCTCGACTTCCGTATACGTTTTTTTTTGTGCGCGAGCTAACGGTGATCGGGGCGGCTAAATTTTTTTTTCCCATTTATTTTATTTATTTTTTTAACTTTATTACAGTTTAAAAAAAAAAAAAAAAAATCTGATCACTTTTATTGCTGTCACAAGCAATGTAAACATCCCTTGTGACACCAATATGTAGTGACAGGTACTCTTTATGGAGGGATCGGGGGTCTAAAAGACACCAAACCCCTCCACTACACTTCCCTGTATGCAAAACGCAGAAAACTGCATTTTTGCATACAGCCGTTTTTCAAATTTGGCGCCGTTTTGCAGCACACTAACCCGGAAGTGACGTCATGGACGCCGCCTCCGGGTTACGTAATCGGAGACCCGATCGATGCCGTTTCCGGCATTCATCGGGACTCCATCCAGCCGGTGGTAAAAGCCGCGGATGTCCCCTCCCGCCCCCCGGGTAACGATCAAGCGGCTCCCGAGCCGCATCGATCGGTACCGACGGAAAGCCGTCCGTCGGCTTCAAACAACGGTACCGGGATGATGCCTCTAGCTAGAGGCATCATCCTGGTATACCCCCGCAAAGTTTGGACGTCATATGACGTCCACCTAGGGGGAAGTGGTTAAAGGGAGTGCTCCTAATCCCAGGTTGTTACCTGTATAAAGGACACCTGTCCACAAAAGCAATCAGATTCCAATCTCTCCACCATGGCCAAGACCAAAGAGATGTCCAAGGATGTCGGGGAGAAGATTGTAGACCTACACAAGGCTGGAATGGCTACAAGACCATCGCCAAGCAGCTTGGTGAGAGGTGACAACAGTTGGTGCAATTATTCACAAATGGAAGAAACACAAAATAACTGTCAGTCTCCCTCGGTCTGGGGCTCCATGGAAGATCTCACCTCGTGGAGGTTCAATGATGATGGAGAACGGTGAGGAATCAGCCCAGAACTACACAGGAGAATCTTCTCAATGATCTCAAGGCAGCTGGGACCATCGTCACCAAGAAAACAATTGGTAACACACTACCCCATGGAGGACTGAAATCCTGCAGAGCCCGCAAGGCCCCCCTGCTCAGGAAATCTCATGTACAGCCCGTCTGATGTTTGCTAATAAACATCTGAATGATTCAGAGGAGAACTGGGTGAAAGTGTTGTGGTCAGATGAGACCAAAATCAAGATCTTTGGCATCAACTCAACTCACCGTGTTTGGAGGAGGAGGAAGAGGAATACTGCCTATGACCCCAAGAACACCATCCCCCACCGTCACACATGGAGGAGGAAACATTATGCTTTGGGGTTGTTTTTCTGCTAAGGGGACAACTTCACCGCATCAAAGGGACGATGGACGGGGCCATGTACCATCAAATCTTGGGTGAGAACCTCCTTCCCTCAGCCAGGGCATTGAAAATGGGTCATGGATGGGTCTTCCAGCATGACAATGACCCAAAATACATGGCCAAGGCAACAAAGGAGAGGCTCAAGAAGAAGCACAATAAGGTCCTGCAGTGGCCTAGCCAGTCTCCAGACCTTAATCCCATAGAAAATATGTGGAGGGAGCTGAAGGTTCGAGTTACCAAATGTCAGCCTCAAATCCTTAATGACTTGGAGAACATAGAACATAGTGAGGTCGAAAAAAGACATCCATCCATCCAGCTCAACCTATGATGTGCGTGTGTGTTTGCTGTTAACCGAAGATCTGCAAAGAGGAGTGGGACAAAATCCCTCCTGAGATGTGTGCAAACCTGGGGGCCAACTACAAGAAACGTCTGACCTCTGTGATTGCCAACAAGGGTTTCTCCACCAACTACTAAGTCATGTTTTGCGATGGGGTCAAATACTTATTTCACTCATTAAAATGCAAATCAATTTATACATTTTCTGGATATTTTTGTTGTTATTCTGTCTCTCACTGGTAAAATAAACCGACCAATAAAATTATAGACTGATCATTTCTTTGTCAGTGGGCAAACGTACAAAATCAGCAGGGGGGTCAAATACTTTTTTCCCCTCACTGTATGTTCTTCCCTTAGAGAGGCATCAGCCGAAACTTTGTGTGGCTGTTGGCTCTCAATCCCAGATGTCAATAATTGGACCCAATCAGCAGCCTTTCTGATCATGTGATTGCTATGATACATTGATGGCACAAAGTCTGGAGGCCCAACTGACAAAAATAAAAGAACTCAGCCTGCAGATAAACATTATCACGTTCAGGCTGAACATTTCATCTGTGATTCCAATGCTGTAATTATCAGAGAATATTACAAAGAAACATAAAATAATAATAATATATATTATACACACAGTGTAGATCTAACCAAATAAAATGAGAATAACTTACATTCCAGTCAATGGTAGCAAAGAACGGATGCCGTTTTATTTCCTCTACCCGGTCCAGGCCGGCACCTACAACAGACAGAGTCCAATCAGTGAGGTTAAAGAGCCGCTTTCTGGATATCTCCCTATAACTGATTGGGTCCAAATCTGTCTCCTCTGACCCCCCCATGGACAGTTGGATAAATGGCTCTATATTTAGGATTTATCCGGTCTATAAACCAGAGGCTCTGGATGGACAGTTGGATAAATGGTTCTATATTTAGGATGTATCTGGTCTATAAACCAGAGGCTCTGGATGGACAGTTGGATAAATGGTTCTATATTTAGGATGTATCCGGTCTATAAACCAGAGGCTCTGGATGGACAGTTGGATAAATGGTTCTATATTTAGGATGTATCTGGTCTATAAACCAGAGGCTCTGGATGGACAGTTGGATAAATGGTTCTATATTTAGGATGTATCCGGTCTATAAACCAGAGGCTCTGGATGGACAGTTGGATAAATGGTTCTATATTTAGGATGTATCCGGTCTATAAACCAGAGGCTCTGGAAGGACAGTTGGATAAATGGTTCTATATTTAGGATGTATCCGGTCTATAAACCAGAGGCTCTGGGTGGACAGTTGGATAAATGGTTCTATATTTAGGATGTATCCGGTCTATAAACCAGAGGCTCTGGATGGACAGTTGGATAAATGGTTCTATATTTAGGATGTATCCGGTCTATAAACCAGAGGCTCTGGATGGACAGTTGGATAAATGGTTCTATATTTAGGATGTATCCGGTCTATAAACCAGAGGCTCTGGAAGGACAGTTGGATAAATGGTTCTATATTTAGGATGTATCTGGTCTATAAACCAGAGGCTCTGGATGGACAGTTGGATAAATGGTTCTATATTTAGGATGTATCTGGTCTATAAACCAGAGGCTCTGGATGGGCAGTTGGATAAATGGTTCTATATTTAGGATGTATCCGGTCTATAAACCAGAGGCTCTGGATGGATGGTTGGATAAATGGTTCTATATTTAGGATGTATCTGGTCTATAAACCAGAGGCTCTGGATGGATGGTTGGATAAATGGTTCTATATTTAGGATTTATCTGGTCTATAAACCAGAGGCTCTGGATGGACAGTTGGATAAATGGCTCTATATTTAGGATGTATCCGGTCTATAAACCAGAGGCTCTGGATGGATGGTTGGATAAATGGCTCTATATTTAGGATGTATCCGGTCTATAAACCAGAGGCTCTGGATGGATGGTTGGATAAATGGTTCTATATTTAGGATGTATCTGGTCTATAAACCAGAGGCTCTGGATGGATGGTTGGATAAATGGTTCTATATTTAGGATTTATCTGGTCTATAAACCAGAGGCTCTGAATGGACAGTTGGATAAATGGTTCTATATTTAGTATTTATCTGGACTATAAACCAGAGGCTCTGGATGGACAGTTGGATAAATGGTTCTATATTTAGTATTTATCTGGACTATAAACCAGAGGCTCTGGATGGACAGTTGGATAAATGGTTCTATATTTAGGATGTATTTGGTCTATAAACCAGAGGCTCTGGATGGACAGTTGGATAAATGGTTCTATATTTAGGATGTATCTGGTCTATAAACCAGAGGCTCTGGATGGACAGTTGGATAAATGGTTCTATATTTAGGATGGATCCGCCACAAAGATGTGACGCTTCATTGAGAACATAACCAAACATTTTCTTTATCTATAATCACCATTCTTTAAAAGATGAGGACAATTTTTCACATCTTGGTAACAATAGCAGTTGATGGCCCATCATTAGAGCAATCACTACAACAAAAGTAAGAAATAATGGCTCTCCAAGTCTGACAGAGAACATAAAGCATGGGAACGGCGAGTCGGGGAACAGCGAGTCGCCGAACGCGTTGTTTGATGTTTCTCACACGCTGGATACTCACCTAATCGGTTTAATGGATTTCGTTTGAACAACATTCTCAGCAGACTCTGCGCTTCGGAGCTTAAAAACTGCGGCATCCCCAGCTTAGACCTGCAGGAGAGGTAAATGTTAACACACATGAGTCTGCTGCAGATTTTATTCAGGGTGGGGGTGGGGTAAAAAAAAAACAAACAAAAAAAATTTTTGTAAGATCTTACCGTAAAATTATTTTCTCTGAGTCCTCTGACAGTCGCCGCCCACTCATACAGTCTTCACCTAATGGGTATTGGTCCTATCCGCAGGAGCAGGCTAGGCATAAGATTTAGTTATAAACATTCATAAAAGGTTTTACATAGACCCACCTATAGGGGGCTGTCCCACTGGTCCAATACCCCTCTGCTAGCAGCATTCCCACTTCAGTTTGTCTTTTGCCTAGTTAGGAGTAGGATAGGCTTACCTTAGCTGGGGCTGCAGTCTCAGCCTTTTCTCGATTTTATTTGTGCTGAGTGTTTTTTCTTTACACTGATAGCAGCATTCCCACTTCAGTTTGGTAACAAGCAGTCCACCTCGTAGCAAACACCTCCTAGCAGAGAGGCGAGCGGAGTGTTCCAGCTTGCGTTCCACGTGGTGCGTAGCGTGCTGACGTGCGTTCCACAACCTTGACACGTTTCGTCACTTCCTGTGACGTTTTCAAAAAGTAGCCTTTGTAAGCGGTTTCTTTGCCTGCAAACTTGGAGTTTGAGTCTTTCGTCGCTCCGATTTTTATGAATATTTGATGAATAAACTTTTAAAACGATAATACACTATCTGGAGCCTTTCTTTTAACCCCATATCCTGAGGATCGAGATCGGGTAAGGAGGAACCTAACCTGTATCCCACCAGGATCATCCACAAAGGGGATCCCAAATCCGGCCTGAACGGCCTCCAAGCGCTGTAGGTCCTAGTGCTATACAGCACATAGGACCCAACAATTCTGGTAAGTCATTTATTTCTACCACAAGCCACAGGAAAAGACATAGTCCTTGAACCCCAAAAGAGGGGCGGGGGGGCGGCGACTGTCAGAGGACTCAAAGAAAAGAATTTTACGGTAAGATCTTACACAAATTCTATTTTCTCTTACGTCCTCTGACAGTCCCCGCCTACTTATACAGTCTTCACTTAATGGGACGTCCCAAAGCAGTGTAGACATGAGGGTTGGGCAGCGCAACCGTCACCAAGGCAACACCGCACCCAGGTCAGAGAAAAGAACTTTATCTGAACCCAAAAAGGAATCACTGGGTAACAAAAAAAAAAAGGCTCAACAGGAGAGAACAAACCCAGGAAAGCAAACAACCAAGGGGCAACAACTCCAAACAGATGGAGACAGGTCAAAGCCATGTCCCCCTAACGCACTGCCGTACATAGAACTTTGCGGCCAAAGGCGGCATCTGCCGATGCCAAAACATCAAGTTTGTAAAATTTGGAAAAGGTGTGCACGGACGACCAAGTCGCCGCTCTGCACACCTGGGCCACCGACGCCTGATGGCGGAAAGCCCAGGACGCACTCACCGCTCTGGTAGAGTGCGCCTTGACAGGGAAGGGCGGCACCCACCCCTTAATAGAATAAGCCTGTACAATCATCTGTCTGATCCATTTGGAAATGGTTGCCGCAGACGCAGCCATACCCTTCCGAGGTCCCTCAGGAAGGACAAAAAGAGAATCCGACTGTCTGAAGGATTCCGTAGACGACAGGTATACCCTGATCGACAACATCCAGAGAATGTAGGGCAAACTCCTTAGGATGCTTAGGATTCACACACAATGAAGGCAAAACTATGTCCTCATTGATATGGAAATCGGATACCACCTTGGGAAGGAGAGATTGGTTATGTCGCAAGACCACCAGATAAGGGGAGCGGCAAGACAGGGCCGCCAACTCCGACATTCTGCGAGCAGATGTGATCGCCACCAAAAAGGCAACTTTTTGTGACAGCGCAGGCAGAGGAATCTCCCGGATGTTCTCAAACGGACAGAACCAAGTTCAATTTTTGAAGGAGGCAAGGGCGCCCTCCTAGGGGGCGCCAAATGACGCACCCCTTGAATAAAGATGCGGATTAAGGAATTAGACTCCAAGGGGCGCTGGAAAAGAATAGCCAGTGCAGACAACTGACCCTTGATAGTGGTCAGCGCAAGATGCTGAACCACACCAGATTGCAAGACGGCTAACACCCTCGCCACCGAGAAGCATCGAGGATGGAACCCCTGTGATTCACACCAGGCAAAATAAGCCTTCTAGGTCCGGTAATAGATTTTTCCGGACGAAGCCTTCCTATCCTTGAGCCAGCGACTGTAAAGCAGGGTGGAAGATCGGCCCCTGAGATAGTAGATCGTCTCGTAACGGGAGCCGCCAAGGAGGCTCGACGGCCAGTTGTTTGATGGCTGCATACCAAGACCGGCGCGGCCGGTCCAGAGCCACTAGAATCATCACCTTCGGTTCCGAGACCAACCTGTGAAGGAACCTGGGCAACAACCGAATTGGAGGAAAGGCATAAATCAGCCGATACCGATTCCAAGGCACCACCAGCTCGTCCGAGGCGTCTGCCAGAGGATCGCGTGTTCTTGCCACGAACCTTTCCACCTTGTTGTTTAGACGAGACGCGAACAGATCCATGTCCGGGGATCCCCATCGCGCACACAGCATCTGAAACACCTCCGGGTGCAGGGACCATTCCCCCTGGTCCAGGGTCTGACGGCTCAGATAGTCGGCCTGCCAGTTCTCCACACCCGGAATGTGAACTGCCGAAATTGCCGGGACCAGTGTCTCGGCCCAAGACAGAATCTTGGTCACCTCCTGGGCCGCCCGGGCACTCCTGGTGCCCCCCTGGTGATTTATGTAAGCCACCGCAGTTGCGTTGTCAGTCTGCACGCGCACAGGGCGGCCCCGAAGGTGATCCGTCCACCGGAGCAAGCATAGTCTGATCGTTCTCTGTTCCAAGACATTGATCGGCAGGGAGGATTCCTCCTCCGGCCAAGTGCCCTGGGCAGACAAATTGCCCAGAACACCACCCCAGCCCGACAGGCTGGCGTCCGTGGTGACCACCGTCCAGAACAACGGCCGGAAGGATTTCCCTTCCGTCAGAGTCGGGACTGGAGCCACCACAGAAGGTCCTCTTTGACCTGCCGACTCAAGGATATCCTTTTTTCTAGGGACTAATGATGTCTGCCCCACCTGGCCAGGATCTCCCCTTGCAGAGATTGTGTGTGGAACTGCGCAAACGGTATCGCCTCGAAGGCTGACACCATCAGGCCCAGGGACCGCATGCAGGTCCTGAGCGATGAGGAATCGTCTCTGAGAGACCCGACCGGCAGGAAGAATTTTGCTTGGGCAGATTCCAAGACCATTTCCAGATAAGGGAGGCGAACAGGAGACAACGTCGACTTCTGATAGTTGATGGTCCACCCGAACTCATGGAGCGTCTGAACCGTGGTGGACAGATCGCGCAACGGAGCTGAATCGGAGCTCGACCTCAGCAGGAGGTCGTCCAGATATCCAAGGATTGTGATCCCCCGCGCCCGTAACAGGGCTAGGACAGGAGCCAACACTTTGGTAAACACCCTTGGAGCCGAAGCGAGACCGAAGAGTAACGCCACGAACTCATAGTGCTCCTCCTCGATTGCAAATCGGAGATACCTCTGATGACCCTCGAAGATAGGGACGTGCAGATACGCCTCCTTGAGGTCGATCGAGGCCAGGAATTCTCCTGGGCTCAGAGAGGCCACCACCGATCTGAGGGATTCCATACGGAATTTTCGAAAACGCACAAAGCGGTTCAGAAACGTTAAATTCAGAACCGGACGCACCTTGCCTTCCTTCCTTGGCACCATGAACAGATTGAGTAAAACCCCCCAAATCTGTCCCGATGAGGCACCGGGACGATCACCCCCTGGGCGAGGAGATCCTGAACCGCCCGATGGAGATCTAGCAAACGATCTGGGGTCAAATGAAGATGTGAGGGAAAGAATCTGTCTGCCGGACGCGATCGAAATTCAATCTTGTACCCTGACCGAGTTCCTGAACCCACCTGTCCTGAATTCGGGTCAGCCAAGGTTCGGGAAAACAACGCAGACGTCCCCCCACCCCGGAAACGGGTGAGGGCGTCCCTTCAGGTTGAAGAGGACGGGGTTGCCATGCCAGAGCGGGCGGCTTTAGACTTGCCCGTCCAAGGCTTCTTCTGGCCCGAGGCCTTGAAGGCACGAAAAGACCCCTGGTTAGGTTTAAAGGAAGGGCCCCGCTTATCGCGGAAAAACTTGCCCTTAGGTGCTTGGGGCAGTAGAGTGCTCTTACCCCCCGTGACCCCTTTAACCAACTCATCCAAAGAGTCCCCAAAAAGGCGATTCCCTTCATAAGGGATGTCAGCCACCGTCTTCCTGGAAGTTTGGTCGGCTGATCAGCACTTCAGCCACACAATGCGACGGATTATCACTGTGATAGCAGATAAGCGTGAGATTAAGGGGGCCTCATCCAAGGCCGCGTCACACAAAACCGCCTGAATAATTTGGTCCACCATCTCCAAAGTAGCAGGAGGGGTGGAATCAGCCACAAGAGTGCGTCTGAGCAACTTAGTCCACTCCACCACAGCCTAAGAGACCATCACAGAGGCGAAAATAGGTTTCATCAAGGAACCCGCCACCATATAGGAGTGGCGGGAAAGAGATTCCACCCGCCTATTGGACGGGTCCCTAAACACCGGAGAATCCTCCGTGGGCATAAGAGTGGACTTGTTCAATCTGGATACCGTGTGGTCCACCTTAGGAGCCACCGTCCAGCGCGAATCCGTTGGTAACGTAAACGGATAACGGTACTGAAACCGCTTGGGCACCACAAAATTGCGTTTCAAAGTACGCCATTGTTCGTTCACAGTTTCGTGAAACTCAGCGGACAGGGAAACACCTGAGCCGCTTTTTGGGTTCTGCGGGTCCCAAAGGATGACCGCTTACCCGACGGCTGGGGCTCATCCTCTAAGTATAGTGTATCCTTAACTGCACTAATAAGCGCAGACATGGCAGCTTGTTCTTTGACCGATCTAGAGGAGGAATCATCCCCCTCATCGTCCTCCTCCACCTCCCATTCAGACTGAGAGGACTGAGACCCTTCAGGGGGCACACAGTCCATGGCAAACAAATCTAGCTCTGAATCAGATGACTGAGAAGGCCTGGGCCGTTTTTTAGAGGCCCGCTCAGACATCAACAGATCCACTTTTGATGCTAAAGTCGCAAGCGCAGCAGTAAGGGAGCCCATCGCAGAGGAATCAGGAGTACCTGAGCCCTCCACCAGAACTGGGGGGAATTTGCTGTCCTGGGACTCCATAACACACTGTTAAAGTATGGCGCTGGCCCTTTAAATAAGTGACAGCGGCGGAACCCACCGCAATGTACCACAATGAGGACTATACAATAGCGCTAAGAAACCGCTAAAATACTGCCAGCAGTTGGAAGTAACCCAAAAAATCCAGCACCCAAGCCCCCCCAGAGGTGTTACCACGCTCCCAGCACGATCGGACCATCAGGAGAAAGGAAATTACGTCACGCCGCTAGAGGCCCAACAGTGGTCTGAGCTAAGCTAAGCAAAAATGATTGCCTATTGAAAGTAATGGGGAGGCTCCAGGAAAATGGCCGCCGAACATCTAAAGAAAAAACGACATGCCACACTAAAGATGGCGCCCGAAGGGCACGAAATACACTCAGAAATGACTGCATATGCCCACACATGAGGCCAGAAAGTCAGCCCACACCCAAGATGGCGGCCCCGCGATTTTTGCCCGCAGCGGCCCCCACTAGCATGCCTGTAAACCCCCAAAGTGACACAAACACTCCCGAGGGACATATGGACCCCCGCAGACCCCCCACAGCGCGGTATGACCTTAAATGGCGCTCCAGCAGGGACCGTGAGGGAGACACAGGGACCACACATATAGACATGAGGGGGATCACACAGACTCTGGACAGACTGCCATCCCCTGAGAGAAGGCCCCACGCACACACCCCCGGCACACAATGTCAGATAAAGAGGGGTTAGCATGTTACTCACCGATCCATGCGATTGCGTGGGTGCCACTCTGCAACGGGGAGCCCACACCCAAGATGGCGGCCCAGCGATTTTTGCCCGCAGCAGCCCCCACAACCATGCCTGTAACCCCCCAAAGTGACACAAACACTCCCGAGGGACTTAGGGACCCCAGCAGACCCCCCACAGCGCGGTATGACCGCAAATGGCACCTCAGCAGGGACCGTGAGGGAGACACAGGGACCACACAGATAGACATGAGGGGGATCACACAGACTCTGGACTGACTGCCATCCCCTGAGAGAAGGCCCCACGCACACACCCCCGGGCACATGTCAGAGACAGAGGGGGTAGCATGTTACTCACCGACCCATGCTAAATCGTGGGTGCCACTCTGCGACGGGAAGCCTCCCACCCCAGTCAGTGGGGGTGCCGTCAGCCAATACAGGATTCTAGCAACACGCGGCGTACCGCAGTTGAGGCATCCTAGCAAAGTGGCCACTTCGCGGGCTGTGTCCCTGATGACAGGGACAGGTCATTTGCGAGGCCTGGGTGTACGCATAGCCTGCTAAAACGCTCGATGGCGGGCTGGGATTCCGTAAGGCTCTAGTACAACCAGTCCGATTCCCAGCTCCGCAAACGCTGTAGTCTCCGAAGTCTGACTAACTAAGCGCAGGAACAAATAAAAAGCTATTATTGTAAAGAAAAAAACACTCCGCACAAATAAAATCAAGAAAAGGCTGAGACTGTAGCCACAGCTAAGGTAAGCCTATCCTACTCCTAACTAGGCAGAAGACAAACTGAGTTGGGAATGCTGCTAGCAGGGGGGTATTGGACCAGTGGGACAGCCCCCTATAGGTGGGTCTATGTAAAACCTTTTATGAATGTTTATAACTAAATCTTATGCCTAGCCTGCTCCTGCGGATAGGACCAATACCCATTAAGTGAAGACTGTATGAGTGGGCGGCGACTGTCAGAGGACGTAAGAGAAAAAAGATTTTTTGCTACTGGGTTTGTTGTGAAGTGACACCCATAGAAGTAATAGGGGGACGGCTGTCACCAGGACAGAAAGGCACAGACAGTAATCAAAACATTATAAGATGTCACCACTGAATGGGACCGACTTCTAATACCAGGACCAGGATGAAGAGAACCCTTCACAGACATTGGAACCTTCCCATAGAAGAAGAAAGATTTCTTCCTTTTTGTTTGCATCCCTATTAGAGAAATTCCATTCCATATCAAAAAGTCTATTTCTCCAGCAGATACAGAAAAAACAATAAAAACCTGGCTGAGGCCCAAACACTTCCATGCAAAATTAAACAATACACAAGAGTTGGGTTTTAACCATTTTCTTTTAGCACCCGGGAATTCTTAAAGCTGAACTCTGGGCACAAAAATCGTTTGATTTAAAGGTGTTCCTCAATAGCCACAGAGGATAAAAATCCTTGCAAACGCAGATATTACTTTGTAAAAGCAGCGGTGACATCACTGTGTTGTGCAGTATACAGTCTGTGAAGGGGGCAGAGCTGTGGGAGGAGCCCAGCAGGCTCCACCCACTACAGGCTGCCTGCAGAAAACTACAGAAGAGGGCAGAGACAAGACCAGTTACACTGCACAAGGAGAGAGCAGAGGTGTGGGAGGGGCCCAGCAGGCTCCACCTACTACAGAAAACTACAGAAGAGGGTGGACACAAAACCAGTCCCCCTGCACAAGGAGAGAGAACAGAGCTGTGGGAGGACCCCAGCAGACTCCACCCACTACAGAAAACTACAGAAGGGGCGGAGACAAGACCAGTTCCCCTGCACAAGGAGAGAGAGCAGAGTTGTGGTAGGGGCCCAGCAGACTCCACCCGCTACCGAAAACTACAGGAGGGGCGGAGACAAGACCAGTCCCCCTGCACAATGAGAGAGAGCAGAGCTGTAGGAGGGGCCCAGCAGACTCCACCCGCTACAGAAAACTACAGGAGGGGGCGGAAACAAGATCAGTCCCCCTGCACAAGGAGAGAGAGCAGAGCTGTGGGAGGGGCCCAGCAGACTCCACCCGCTACCAAAAACTACAGGAGGGGCGGAGACAAGACCAGTCCCCCTGCACAAGGAGAGAGGGCAGAGCTGTAGGAGGGGCCTAGCAGACTCCACCTACTACAGAATTACACTACTAGTAGTACTACTACTTCCCCCCAATGCATACAAGGCTCTTTGGGTCCCAGGGCACGGGAAACACCACACTAAAATAAAAAACGTGCGTCCCCCCCCCCCCCAATCCATATCAGACCCTTATCCAAGCATGCAGCCTGGTAAGTTAGAAAGAAGGGGGGGGCGAGCGAGTGCCGCCCCTCCTCCTGAACTATACCAGGCCACATGCCGTCAACATGGGGGGGGGGGGCAAGCACCTTGTCCCCATGTTGATGGGGACAAGGGCCTCTTTCCCACAACCCTGGGCGGCGGCCGTGGGGGATCTGCGGGCGAGGGGGCTTATTATAATATTTATTTTTTTTACTAAAGGAATTCTCAAAAACTGGTGTACTGTCTTTACTCACTTTTTTGGTGAATGAGTAGGGGTACTATGTACCCCTACTCATTCACATGGGGGGGGGGGGCGGGAGCTGGGAGTTTCCTTGTTAATTGGGGCTTCTAGATTCCGATAAGCCACCCCACTCGCAGGCCCCCCTGTCTCCAAGCTCGCCCCCCCCAAATCCAAACCAGACCCTTATCCCAGCATGCAGCCTGGCAGGTCAGGAAAGGGGGATAAGCTTTGGGACGGGGCGCTCTCCAAGGGCCTCTTCCACTTATGCATTGGGGTGGGACGTTGGGCACTTAAAATCCGTATGCATTGGGGTGGGGCCTCACACCATTTTTCCTTTTTTATTGCCAGCATTCTTTTTTTTTACATTAAGCTATCAGTGGGGAATCCCGCTAACAGCTGATGAGTCATCGGTTGTTAAGGACGCGCCGGCCGGCTTCCCGGTCCACTCCTTAACAACCAGCTGTTCTTCACACCGAATTTGAATCGGTTAATCAATTTTCAACCGGTTCAAATTTTAATCCTTCTGAAAATTTGGAATCCTTTAGAAAATAAAGAAAGCAAACGAAACTAAACGAATGTTTCTGTTCTGCACAAGTCACCCTCATCCAAAGTCCCATCAAAGTACCATCAAGTGGCACCATTAAGTCACAATGGAAATCGCACAATTTTTAAGCCACACAAGTGAGAATGGAGCCTTACAGTAAAGGGAATCGACGCCTAAAAAAAAGTTATATCTCGGTCATCGCTACAGCGGCATAGAAGACCGAGATATCAACCTCTCTATACAGCGACATAAAGGTGCGCCACAGGATGGGGAACGGCTACAGGAGGGGGTGGAGACAAGACCTGTCACCCTGCAGAAGAAGAGAGCAGAGCTGTGAGAGGGGCCCAGCAGGCTCCACCCACTACAGGCTGCCTGCAGAAAACTACAGAAAGGGGTGGAGACAAGACCTGTCCCTCTGCATAAGGAGGGAGGGGCTCAGCAGACTTCACCCACTAAAGGCTGCCTGCAGAAAATGACAGGAGTGGGGCAGAGACCAGACCAGTCCCCTTGCACAAGGAGAGAAAGCAGAGCTGTGGGAGGGGCTCAGCAGACTCCACCCACTACAGGCTTCTTACAGAAAACTACAGGAGGGGGTGGAGAAAAGACCAGTCCCCCTGCACAAGGAGAGAGAAGAGATGTGGGGGGGGGGGGGCAGCAGGCTCCACCCCCTACAGGCTGCCTGCAGAGAACTACAGAAAGGGGTGGAGGCAAGACCTGCCCCCCTGCATAAGGAGACATCAGAGCTGTGGGAGGGGCCCAGCAGGTTCCACCCATTACAGAAAACTACAGGGGGGGAGCAGAGACCAGACCAGTCCCCCTGCACAAGGAGAGAAAGCAGAGCTGTGAGAGGGGCCCAGCTAGCTCCAACCGCTACAGATAACTGTAGGAGGGGGCGGAGAAAAGACTGGTCGTCTGCACAAGAGCTGTGGGAGGAGCCCACCAGGCTCCACCCACTACAGGCTGCCTGCAGAAAACGACAGGAAGACGGTGGAGACCAGACCAGTACCCCTGCAGAAGGAGAGAGCAGAGCAGTGGGAGAGGCCCAGCATGCTCCACCCACTACAGAAAACTACAGGAGGGGGTGGGGACCAGCCCAGGTCCCCTGCAGAAGGAGAGAGCAGAGCTGTGGGGGGGGGGCAGCAGGCTCCACCCACTACAGAAAACTACAGGAGGGGGGTGGATGGAGACAAGACCAGTCACCCTGCACAAAGAGAGCAGAGCTGTGGGAGGGGCCCATCAGGCTCCACCCACTACAGAAAACTACTGGAGCGGCGGAGACAAGACCAGTCCCCTTGCACAAGGAGAGAGCAGAGCTGTGGGGGGGGGGGGGGCAGCAGGCTCCACCCACTACAGAAAACTACAGGAGGGGGCAGAAACCAGACCAGTCCTCCTGCAAAAGAAGGAAGCAGAGCTGTGGGAGAGGCCAAGCAGGCTCCACCCACTACAGAAAACTACAGGAGGGGGCAGAGACAAGACCAGTCCTCCTGCAGAAGGAGGAAGCAGAGCTTTGGGAGGGGCCAAGCAGGCTCCACCCACTACAGAAAACTACAGAAGGGGGGCGGAGACCAGACCAGCCCCCCCCTGCAGAAGAAGAGAGCAGAGCTGTGGGAGGGGTCCAGGAAGCTCCACCCACTCTATAGGCTTATAGGAAGTCTCACACCGGTTTACTGCACAGATCTGGAAGGAATACACAAAGCAGACATTATGAATGGATTTCGATGATATTTACTTATCCCGGAGTTCAGCTGTTTATAATGAAATCTTCCATTGAAGGTAATGATTTGTCGCCTTTTCATGGTGTATAAATAAGTGCGCCGGGCAGGACACGTACTCACTTCAGTATCATGTTCATGGTCTCGTTGCGGTCTTTTCCTTGGAAGGGGAGCGTTCCCGTCAGCATTTCAAACTGAAAGACACAAATTAACAAATTAAGCTTTTTTTGTACGGCGAGAGCGGAGGGATTTTTATTTTCAGGGTTGCCATGGTGATGGGTGAGGTAAGAGTGTCACTTTGTAAAATACACATTTCAAAATCTTCAGAGGAAAAGAGGATTATGTAACGGGAGAGAATAGAAAACGCTAATCGCTGAGCAATTAGTCAGGATGCGGTGAAGTGGGCCACTTACAGGAGACGGGGGAAGGGGGGATGGACTTGGGAAGAAATTACAAAGGGAGGATTAATGCGGCAAACATCAAACGGGTCTTCATAGGAATGACTGGAGAGTGCCGGCATCTGCCGAGAGGACCCCAATCTGCACCTGTGACCCCCCACCCTGTCAATGGGGTCATCTATTGTATGCAACCACCTGAGGAGTCTGAACACCAAACCATTTCTTCAGGAGTCACCAGTCCAATTCCAAGAGAGTGCTATGTTACAGGAGACAGCTGTCCAATTCCAAGAGAGTGCTATGTTACTGGGGACAGCTGTCCCATTCCAAGAGAGTGCTATGTTACTGGGGACAGCTGTCCCATTCCAAGAGAGTGCTATGTTACTGGGGACAGCTGTCCCATTCCAAGAGAGTGCTATGTTACTGGGGACAGCTGTCCCATTCCAAGAGAGTGCTATGTTACTGGGGACAGCTGTCCCATTCCAAGAGAGTGCTATGTTACTGGGGACAGCTGTGCCATTCCAAGAGAGTGCTATGTTACTGGAGTCACCAGTCCAATTCCAAGAGAGTGCTATGTTACAGGAGACAGCTTTACAATTCCAAGAGAGTGTTATGTTACAGGAGTCACCAGTCCAATTCCAAGAGAGTGCTATGTTACTGGGGACAGCTGTCCCATTCCAAGAGAGTGCTATGTTACTGGGGACAGCTGTCCCATTCCAAGAGAGTGCTATGTTACTGGGTACAGCTGTCCCATTCCAAGAGAGTGCTATGTTACTGGAGTCACCAGTCCAATTCCAAGAGAGTGCTATGTTACTGGGGACAGCTGTCCCATTCCAAGAGAGTGCTATGTTACTGGGGACAGCTGTCCCATTCCAAGAGAGTGCTATGTTACTGGGGACAGCTGTCCCATTCCAAGAGAGTGCTATGTTACTGGGGACAGCTGTCCCATTCCAAGAGAGTGCTATGTTACTGGGGACAGCTGTCCCATTCCAAGAGAGTGCTATGTT
Source organism: Pelophylax lessonae (assembly GCF_965119305.1). Classification (NCBI taxonomy): domain Eukaryota; kingdom Metazoa; phylum Chordata; class Amphibia; order Anura; family Ranidae; genus Pelophylax; species Pelophylax lessonae. Next base: position 3,773,285 of record NC_138774.1, on the reverse strand, counting down.
ACTGGGTACAGCTGTCCCATTCCAAGAGAGTGCTATGTTACTGGAGTCACCAGTCCAATTCCAAGAGAGTGCTATGTTACAGGAGACAGCTGTCCCATTCCAAGAGAGTGCTACAGTCAGGTCCATAAATATTGGGACATGGACACAATTCTAATCTTTTTGGCTCTATACACCACCACAATGGATTTGAAATTAAACAAACAAGATGTACTTTACCTGCAGACTTTCAGCTTTAATTTGAGGGTATTTTCATCCAAATCAGGTGAACGGTGTAGGAATTACAACAGTTTGTATATGTGCCTCCCACTTTTGAAGGGACCAAAAGTAATGGGACAGATTAACAATCATAAATCAAACTTTCACCTTTTAATACTTGGTTGCAAATCCTTTGCAGTCAATTACAGCCTGAAGTCTGGAACGCATAGACATCACCAGACGCTGGGTTTCATCCCTGGTGATGCTCTGCCAGGCCTCTACTGCAACTGTCTTCAGTTCCTGCTTGTTCTTGGGGCATTTTCCCTTCAGTTTTGTCTTCAGCAAGTGAAATGCATGCTCAATCCGATTCAGGTCAGGTGATTGACTTGGCCATTCCATAACATTCCACTTCTTTCCCTTAAAAAACTCTTTGGTTGCTTTCGCAGTATGCTTCGGGTCATTGTCCATCTGCACTGTGAAGCGCCGTCCAATGAGTTCTGAAGCATTTGTCTGAATATGAGCCGATAATATTCCCCGAAACACTTCAGAATTCATCCTGCTGCTTTTGTCAGCAGTCACATCATCAATAAATACAAGAGAACCAGTTCCATTGGCAGCCATACATGCCCACGCCATGACACTACCACCACCATGCTTCACTGATGAGGTGGTATGCTTTGGATCATGAGCAGTTCCTTTCCTTCTCCATACTCTTCTCTTCCCATCACTCTGCTACAAGTTGATCTTGGTCTCATCCGTCCATAGGATGTTGTTCCAGAACTGTGAAGGCTTTTTTAGATGTTGTTTGGCAAACTCTAATCTGGCCTTCCTGTTTTTGAGGCTCACCAATGGTTTACATCTTGTGGTGAACCCTCTGTATTCACTCTGGTGAAGTCTTCTCTTGATTGTTGACTTTGAAACACATACACCTACCTCCTGGAGAGTGTTCCTGATCTGACACACATACACCTACCTCCTGGAGAGTGTTCTTGATCTGGCCAACTGTTGTGAAGGGAAAGAATTCTTCGGTCATCCACCACAGTTGTTTTCCGTGGTCTTCCGGGTCTTTTGGTGTTGCTGAGCTCACCGGTGCGTTCTTTCTTTTTAAGGATGTTCCAAACAGTTGATTTGGCCACACCTAATGTTTTTGCTATCTCTCTGATGGGTTTGTTTTGTTTTTTCAGCCTAATGATGGCTTGCTTCACTGATAGTGACAGCTCTTTGGATCTCATATTGAGAGTTGACAGCAACAGATTCCAAACGCAAATAGCACACTTGAAATGAACTCTGGATCTTTTATCTGCTCCTTGTAAATGGGATAATGAGGGAATAACACACAGCTGGCTATGGAACAGCTGAGCAGCCAATTGTCCCATTACTTTTGGTCCCTTGAAAAGTGGGAGGCACATATACAAACTGTTGTAATTCCTACACCTTTCACCTGATTTGGATGTAAATGCCCTCAAATTAAAGCTGAAAGTCTGCAGGTAAAGCACATCTTGTTTGTTTCATTTCAAATCCATTGTGGTGGTGTATAGAGCCAAAAAGATTAGAATTGTGTCCATGTCCCAATATGTATGGACCTGACTATGTTACTAGGGACAGCTGTCCCATTCCAAGTAAGTGCTATGTTACAGAAGAAATCTGCCCCATTCCAAGAAAGTCTCAACTTGGCACCCACTTTCTCACTTCCCATGCATGCTAGCCCCTTGTCCACTGACTCTCCACTGGAGTGGTCCCCTTCCTGGGCAGACCCCTGGCAAGATTCCCGGTACTCACAGACACTGTTTTTCCCAAGGTTGCTCTGCCTTCAGTTCCACTTGTCAGTATCCACCGGACCTCCTGGCTCAGCACCACACTTCTGGCTCACTAGGCCGACCGCCTGTGACCACCTTTCATACAGACAGGAGGAGAGACAGCCGTCACCCTCCTCCCGGGACCTGGCTTCCCGCCCAAATACCCCCTGCCACATGAGCCCTTGGCTTTTAGAACATATTCCAGGATGCACCACAGTTTGTGCCAACCCACTGGGATAGTTACAAAGCCTGTGTGTCACTGGCTGGATTTCCTCCACTGTCCAACAGGATCCCCAATTGGATACAGTGAGGACACTTCCTCAGCCCAGATGAATCACACCCTGGACACACATAACAGGCCTAAATATTAATCAGGCACCCCTGATAAGAGGATGGAGCAAACTGTTTTCTTCCTAGCACCTATCTAGGAGGGTGCTACATATAAAAATGCCTGGAAAAAAAAAATGCAACACTCAGGTGTGAACGCAGCCTTAGGCCCCTTTCACACAGCCCGTCCATCCGACGGACTCCGTTTATCTCAGTGGGGGATCGATCCGCCGATCCCCCGCTGAGCAGGAGGATGACAGCTGTTCTCGGCGCTGTGTGCGAAGACAGAGTTGTTAGTTCCCCATACATCTCTATGGGGGAATCGGATGGGAATGGACCGTCTGTCTGTTCTCATCCAATCCCATCCGTTCCGCTGGATGGATGGAAAATAGGGTTTCCATCCATCAAGATTTGACGGATCGGATGGGATGTCAAAGGACATGTCTCCGCCCACATCCAATGCCCCATAGGGATGCATGGGGGGCCGTTCAGATCCGCCAAAAAAACAGACAGGCGGATCTGAACGGTCCGCCTGTGTGAAAGAGCCCTTAAGGGGGATGTAAGGATCTTTTAATTAAATCATTTTGTTAAATGATATAAAGTTACAATTTCTACAACTTCCCTAAATAAATACATTAAAGACATTGAAATTTATTGCTACAACACATTTACATTTATGAGTTGGAAAACTCCGCGCCTCGGGCCTAATTGGATATATAGTAAAGACTGCTGCCTCCCTATAATATAGTCCGAAGACTATATGGCGTATAAGAAAGAGGTAGGGGGTGGCGCTGTCTAATGGTCCAAGAAAGGGGGGTATTTTCACTAGTCACGTGTAACAGGTATAAACCCAATATATAAATGAGGTAGCTATTGTGTCAAAGTGCCAAGTATATGTAATTCACCCTTAAGGTGCCTAATGCTGTATATGTAGAAAATGGATGTAAATGACACTTGAATGTCAGGTAAAATATTGCACAAGTGTGATATAACCAAAAAATAATCATAAACAATTATAACCGTGCATAAGTGATATATCTATATAAAGTGACAAGTGCTAAAGTGAATGCTGACAATAATAATACAGTATAAGTGTATAAAACTTAATACAACATAATACATATAGATCTATGTGCAATCGTGCTTGGAAAGTAACTCAAATAGTCCCCAATGATTAAAGTGACCCATGCAAATTAAATAAAATAACGTGACTGGTAAAAAGTGTCATTTACATCCATTTTCTACATATACAGCATTAGGCACCTTAAGGGTGAATTACATATACTTGGCACTTTGACACAATAGCTACCTCATTTATATATTGGGTTTATACCTGTTACACGTGACTAGTGAAAATACCCCCCTTTCTTGGACCATTAGACAGCGCCACCCCCTACCTCTTTCTTATTATTTACATTTAGTATAAAGTACTCTTAAAATATTTATTGCTTTATGTAGAGCGCTGGAGAAAAAAACATTTCGTTACATTGACGTTAATTTATAAAAAATGTTTTTTTAATCGTACAACATTGATTTCTCATTTATGTTCTCGGTAATGCGTCCATTGTCACCATTTGTACCGCGGCCAAATCCTGTTCACACTACCCTGCAGTCAGAAACGCGGCTGGCCTCACAAGGTGTTGCAGAGCTGTGCGGCAGGGGGTGGTGTGATGTGCGTTTTATTGCATTACGCAGCTCCTTTTTTTTGTTTTGACAGAACTTTATTTGCAGTGTACAATGTGACTCTTCATTCGTGTCACTGCGCAGCAGCATGGTGCTCTACGCTTGTTGTGCGGTGACTGCGGGACCAAGCAGAGCAGTGCGAAATGCGAGGCATGTCCCGGGAAATTATAGGCCTGTCAGTCTGACATCGATAGTATGTAAACTTCTGGAGGGGATGATAAGGGACTATATTGTAGAGTTTGCTAAAGACAACAACATCATCAGCAGTAATCAGCACGGGTTTACAAATGGGCGTTTTTGTCAAACCAATCTCTTAGCATTCTACGAGGAGGTGAGCTGTGAGCTAGATAGGGGCAGACCAGTGGATGTGGTGTACTTAGATTTCGCTAAGGCGTTTGATACAGTTCCCCACAAGCGCTTAATTTATAAAATAAGGTCTGCAGGTATCGACAGCAGGGTTTGCTGGCTAAAAGGCCGTGTCCAAAGGGTGGTAATAAACAGCGCATACTCAGACTGGTCTGAGGTAGTAAGTGGGGTCCCCCAAGGCTCAGTCCTGGGACCAACCTTGTTCAATTTATTCATAAACAGCATTGAGGAAGGGATCAGTAGTGCGTTATCAATTTTTGCAGATGACACAAAATTGGCCAGGGCAATAACTGCACAGCATGAAGCAGATATCCTACAGAATGACCTGGACAAAATAACAGAGTGGGCAACGACATGGCAAATGAGGTTTAATGTGGAGAAGTGTAAGGTTTTGCACTTGGGGACTAAAAACATAAAAGCACAATACACGTTCGGGGGGGGGGGGGGGGGAACCTTTGGGGGAATCAAAAATGGAGAAAGATCTGGGAGTCTTGGTAGAGGATAGACTAAGCAATAGCATGCAATGTCAAGCAGCAACTGCCAAAGCCAGCAGAATATTAGCATGCATAAAGAAAGGGATGTATTCCAGAGATAAGACTATAATCCTTCCACTTTATAAAACTCTGGTCCGACCGCATCTGGAGTATTCTGTCCAGTTCTGGTCGCCAGTCCTCAGGAGGGATGTGTTGGAGCTGGAGAGAGTCCAGAGAAGAGCAACTAAACTAATTAGGGGATTGGAGGACCTTAATTATGAAGAGCATCTGCAATCGCTTGATTTATTCTCCCTGGAGAAGAGACGTCTGAGAGCGGACATGATAACAATTTATAAATATCTCAATGGTGATCTCAGCATAGAAAAAAAGCTATTCAGTCGAAGGGATTGCATGAGGACTCGAGGGCATACAATGCGATTAGAGGAGAAGCGTTTTAACCTCAGGCAAAGTGGGGGGTTCTTTACTGTTAGGGCTACAAGATTGTGGAATTCTCTACCACAAGAGGTGGTTTCTGCGGGAAGTATGGTGGCTTTCAAAAGACTCTTAGACGTACATCAAGGATCAGAACATTCAGGGCTATGAGAGATGATTACGGCCACACACACCTACACAGGTTTAACTAGATGGACTATTGCCTTTATTCAACCTCATCTACTATGTAACTATGAAATTCTGCAATCATATTACCTTGAATCGCACAGCTCTGAGACGCAGTGATACGCCCCCTTCTGGTCTGAACATGACACACAGAATATTACGGCTTTCTATGTGGCATTGCAGTTACCTGCGTTTATCCATGAGGAAACACAGAGGTGGCTGCACTGAGTGTAAATGGGAAGAGGCAGCAAAACACAACTCATCTATTTCCCCAATGTTTATCTGAGCACACTGCTCTCTGATCTGCTGGACATTAGTTTAACGGTCTACGTACCATAAGGACACCGAACGACCACCAATCAGCACTCTGAGTGTGACCTCGCCGGTTCACCACTTCTGGCGCCATATACTCCACCGTACCGCAGAACGAGTACGCCTTCTTTTCATGGTCCACAGACTCCTTACTCAGCCCAAAATCTGCAAGATAAAAGTACAGTGAGGTGACTGGTGCCAAAAATCATTTTATACCAGACCATATGGAAGTGCATATAAAAGTCACATTGCCCAAAGATCTGGAAAACAAGGCAAAACAAACATTCCCACAAAAAATGTTGACCTGGTTGTCATCGCAATCTTTAGTTCAGTGGTAGTGGAGATGACGAATTGTGGTCACTGGTACTAATTTTGGGGGTAATTATTGTGGTCACTGGTACCAATGCTTGGGGTTATTATTGTCGTCACTAGCACCAATGTTGGGGGTTATTATTGTGGTCACCGGCACCAATGCTGGGGGTTTTTATTGTGGTCACTGGTACCAATGTTGGGTACCCAAAATCTGCAAGACAAAAGTACAGTGAGGTGACTGGTGCCAAAAATCATTTTATACCAGACCATATGGAAGTGCAATCATACATATAAAAGTCACATTGCCCAAAGATCTGGAAAACAAGGCAAAACAAACATTCCCACAAAAAATTTGACCTGGTTGTCATCGCAATCATTAGTTCAGTGGTAGTGGAGATGACTTACAACAATGCCTATTCTAAACCAATGCTGGGGGTTTTTATTGTGGTCACTGGTACCAATGCTGGGGGTTTTTATTGTGGTCCCTGGCACCAATGCTGGGGGTTATCATTGTGGTCACTGGTACCAATGCTGGGGGTTATTGTGGTCACTGGTACTAATGTTCGGGGTTATCATTGTGGTCACTGGTACCAATGCTGGGGGTTATTATTGTGGTCACTGGTACTAATGTTGGGGGCTATTATTGTAGTCACTAGCACCAATGCTGGGGGTTATCATTGTGGTCACTGGCACCAATGCTGAGGGTTATCATTGTGGTCACTGGTACCAATGCTGGGGGTTATTATTGTGGTCACTGGCACCAATGCTGGGAGTTATCATTGTGGTCACTGGCACCAATGCTGGGGGTTATCATTGTGGTCACTGGTACTAATTTTGGGGGTGATTATTGTGGTCACTGTTACCAATGCTTGGGGTTATTATTGTGGTCACTGGTACCAATGTTGGGGGTTTTTATTGTGGTCACTGGCACCAATGTTGGGGGTTATTACTGTGGTCACTGGCACCAATGCTAGGGGTTTTTATTGTGGTCACTGGAACCAATGTTGGGGGTTGTAATTGTGGTCACAGGCACCAATGTTGGGGGTTATTACTGTGGTCACTGGTACCAATGCTAGGGGTTATTATTGTGGTCACTGGTACTAATGTTAGGGGTGAATATTGTGGTCACTGGTACTAATGTTAGGGGTTATTATTGTGGTTATTGTTACTAATGTTGGGGGTTATTATTGTGGTCACTGGTACTAAATGTTAGGGGTGAATATTGTGGTTATTGTTACTAATGTTGGGGGTGAATATTGTGGTCACTGGTACTAATGTTAGGGGTTATTATTGTGGTTATTGTTACTAATGTTGGGGGTTATTATTGTAGTCACTGGTACTAATGTTAGGGGTGAATATTGTGGTTATTGTTACTAATGTTGGGAGTTATTTTTGTGGTCACTGGTACCAATACTGTGGGGGGTTATAGTTGTGGTCACTGGTACCAATGCTTGGGGTTATTATTGTGGCGACTGGCAGCAATGCTGGAAAAAATTACTGCAGTCATTGGCACCAATGCTGAGGGTTATTACTGGGGCCACTGGCACAAATGCTGAGGCCTTTTATTGTGGTCATTGGTACAAATGATGGAGGTTAATATTGTGGTCAGGGGTAGCAATGCTAAGGATAACCACTGCATTCACAGGCAGCAGTTATTATTGTGGCCACTAGTACCAAAGCTGGAGATTATTATTGTGGCAACTGGCACCATTATTAATAAGCTTTTTAGATCCTGGAAACAGATTAACGTGTAAAAGAATACGAATATAAAATATCCAGTCACAACAATGGGTAAAATGTCAATAGTATATACACAAATAAAAAGTGAGTGTGTAATATAAAATGACAGTAACACTCATTTACATACAGATCAAGATCTGTAACGTACACGGACCCGGACCTACCTGTTAACTTGATATGTCCTGCTTCGTCAAGCAAAATGCTAAAAAAGTAAAACAAACATACAAATCACTAATCCACATCTGCTAAAATACATCCCATTTCACCTTAAGAAAATCAAAATATAAGGGGAAGGGAGCAGAGGGGAAGGAAAAAGACAACAAACACAGTACAGGGTGATAATCAGAACTAAATATTTACTATCCTGAATACTGGAGAGGCAAGGCTGACAACTCAGACTGCAGGTCATACATGCACAAAATAGGAGGACTCACTTCCTCAAATATCAGTAGATGCAAGTCATGTATGCAGATAATAAGAGGACTCACTTCCTCAAATATCAGAGGATTCAAGTCATGTATGCAGATAATAAGAGGACTCACTTCCTCAAATATCAGGGGGTGGAGGTCATACATGCAGATAAGAGGACTCCCTTCCTCAAATATCAGAGGATTCAAGTCATGTATGCAGATAATAAGAGGACTCACTTCCTCAAGTATTAGAGGATGGAGGTTATGTATGCAGATAAGAGGACTCACTTCCTCAAGTATCAGAGGATGGAGGTCATATATGCAGATAATAAGAGGACTCCCTTCCTCAAATATCAGAGGATGCAAGTCATGTATGCAGATAATAAGAGGACTCACTTCCTCAAGTATCAGAGGCTACAAATCATGTATGTGGATAATAAGAGGACTTACTTCCTCAAGTATCAGAGGATGGAGGTCATGTATGCAGATAATAAGAGGACTCACTTCCTCAAGTATCAGAGGATGCAAGTCATGTATGCAGATAATAAGAGGACTCACTTCCTCAAGTATCAGAGGCTACAAATCATGTATGTGGATAATAATAGGACTCATTTCCTCAAGTATCAGAGGATGCAAGTCATGTATGCGGATAGTTGGAGGACTCACTTCCTCAAATATCAGAGGATGCAAGTCATGTATCCGGATAGTTGGAGGACTCACTTCCTCAAATATCAGCGGGTGGAGGTCATACATGCAGATAAGAGGACTCATTATCCCAAGTATCAGAGGATGGAGGTCATATATGCAGATAATAAGAGGACTCCCTTCCTCAAGTATCAGAGGATGGAGGTCATATATGTAGATAAGAGGACTCTCTTCCTCAAATATCAGAGGATTCAAGTCATGTATGCAGATAATAAGAGGACTCACTCCCTCAAGTATCAGAGGATGGAGGTCATGTATGCAGATAATAAGAGGACTCACTTCCTCAAATATCAGAGGATGGAGGTCATATATGTAGATAAGAGGACTCACTCCCTCAAGTATCAGAGGATGGAGATCATGTATGCAGATAATAAGAGGACTCCCTTCCTCAAATATCAGAGGATGGAGGTCATGTATGTGGATAATAATAGGACTCACTCCCTCAAGTATCAGAGGATGCAAGTCATGTATGCGGATAGTTGGAGGACTCGCTTCCTCAAATATCAGGGGGTGGAGGTCATATATGCAGATAATAAGAGGACTCACTCCCTCAAGTATCAGAGGATGCAAGTCATGTATGCGGATAGTTGGAGGACTCACTTCCTCAAGTATCAGAGGATGGAGGTCATGTATGCAGATAATAAGAGGACTCACTTCCTCAAGTATCAGAGGATGGAGGTCATATATGCAGATAATAAGAGGACTCACTTGCTCAAGTATCAGAGGATGGAGGTCATATATGCAGATAATAAGAGGACTCACTCCCTCAAGTATCAGAGGATGGAGATCATGTATGCAGCTCAGTATTTGCTCATTACCGAGCAAAAGATAGTTGGGAGTAAATGTAAATGGAAGCATGATTAGTAGCAAAGGCAGTTCAAAGAAAATAATTGAGGACATACACAGGATCAGTCATAACTTTATGACCACTGACAAGTAAAGTGAATATTAATTATCTGGTTAAAATGCCATCTAAAAGTGGGTGGGGTATATTAGGCAGCAGGTAAAACATGTTGTCCCTGAAGTTGATGTATTGAAAGCAGACAAAAAATATTCACTGCAGTTTGTTGTGTATGGGACTGTGCAGCTGCAGACTGTTCAGGGTGCCCATGCTGATCTGTGCCCACAGCTGAAAGCATCTACAATGGGCACATAAGCATCAGAACTGGACCACAGAGCAATGGAAGAAGGTGGCCTGGTCTAATGAATCACATTTTCTGTTACATCATATGGATGGCCAGGTGCGCGTGTGTAATTTACCTAGGGAAGAGATGGCACCAGGATGCGGTATGGGAAGAAGACAAGCTGGCGGAGCTAGTTTAGTGCTTTCAGCAATGTTCTGCTGGGAAACCTTGAGTCCTGCCATTCATGCCAATGTTACTTGATACTTAACAGGTACCTAAACATTATTGGTGACCAAGTACATCCCTTAATGGAAACCGTGATGGTGGTCTCTTTCAGCAGAATAATGTGCCCTTCCACTCTGCAAAAAATGGTTTGAGGAAAACAACGAGTTTAAGTTGTTGATTTGGCCTCCAAATTTTCCATATCTCAATCCAATGGAGCATCTGTGGGATCAGCTGGAAAAACAAGTCTGACCCATGGAGGCCCCACCTCACAACTTACAGGACTTCCAAGGATTTGCTCTTGAACACTTGGTGCCAGATACCACAGCATACCTTCAGAGATCTAGTGGAGTCCATGGGTCAAGCCTGTTTTTGGTGGCAAAAGGGAGACCTACAGCTGTGGTCAAAAGGTTTGAAAATGACACAAATAAAAATGTTCACAACAGTGATTTTAGATCTTTTTATCATGTTACTATGGTATACTGAAGTTTAATTCTCAGCATTTCATGGGGGTCAAAGGCTTTTATTGACAATGACATGAAGTTAATGCAAAGAGTCAATATTTGCAGTGTTGACCCTTCTTTTTCAAGATCTCTGCAATTCGCCCTGGCATGGTGTCCATCAACTTCTGGGCCACATCCTGACTGATAGCCGCCCCCCATTCTTACATAATCGCTTGGAGTTTGTCAGAATTTGTGGGTTTTATTGTTCACCCACCTCTTAAAGATTGACCACAAGTTCTCAATGGGATTAGGGCCTGGGGAGTTTCCTGGCCATGGACCCAAAATTTCCATGTTTTGTTCCCCAAGCCACTTATCACTTTTTGCCCTATGGCAAGGTGCTTCATCATGCTGGAAAGGGCATTGTTCCTCACCAAACGGTTCTTGGATGGTTGGGAGAAGTTGCTCGTGGAGGGTGTTTTTGTACCATTCCTTATTCATGGCGGTGTCCTTAGGCATTAAATTGTGAGTGAGCCCACTCCCTTAGCTAAGAAGCAACCCCAAACATGAATGGTCCCGGGATGTATGACACAGGACTGATAGTGGTGCTCACCTTTTCTTCTCCAGACAAGGTTTTTTTCTGGATGCCCCAAACAATCGAAAAGGGGATTTATCAGAGAAAATGATTTTCCCCCAGTCCTCAGCAGTCCAATCCCTGTATCTTTTGCAGAATATCAGTCTGTCCCGGATGTTTTTCCTGGAGAGAAGTGGCTTCTTTGCTGCCCTTCTTGACACCAGGCCATCCTCCAAAAGTCTTCTCCTCACTATGCGAGCCGACACACTCCCACCTACCTGCTGTCATTCCTGAGCAAGCTCTACACTGATAGTCCCCCAATCCCGCAGCTCAACCAACTGTAGGAGACGGTCCTGGCGCTTGCTTGACATTCTTGGGCGCCCTGAAGTCTTCTTCACAAATGCAGTGGAAACATTTTTTATGGGATTAGGTTTATCTTTTTATCACGTTACTATGGTATACTGAAGTATAATTTCAAGCATTTCATAGGGGTCAAAGGCTTTTATTGACAACGACATGAAGTTAATGCAAAGAGTCACTATTTGCAGCGTTGGCCCTTCTTTCTCAAGACCTCTGCAATTCGCCCCGGCATGCTGTCCATCAACTTCTGGGCCACATCCTGACTGATAGCCACTCCCATTCTTGCATAATCAATTCTTGGAGTTTGTCAGAATTTGTGGGGTTTATTGTTCACCCACCACAAGGTCTCAATTGGATTAGGGTCTGGGGAGTTTCCTGGCCATGGACCCAAAATTTCCAAGCCACTTATCACTTTTTGCCTTATGGCAAGGTGCTTCATCATGCTGGAGAGGGCATTGTTCCTCACCAAACGGTTCTTGGATGGTTGGGAGAAGTTGCTCCTGGAGGGTGTTTTTGTACCATTCCTTATTCATGGCGGTGTCCTTAGGCATTAAATTGTGAGTGAGCCCACTCCCTTAGCTGAGAAGCAACCCCAAACATGAATGGTCTCAGGATGCATGACACAGGACTGATGGTAGGCTCACCTTTTCTTCTCCAGACAAGGTTTTTTCTGGATGCCCCAAACAATCGAAAGGGGATTTATCAGAGAAAATGATTTTCCCCCAGTCCTCAGCAGTCCAATCCCTGTATCTTTGCAGAATACCAGGCTGTCCCGGATGTTTCTCCTGGAGAGAAGTGGCTTCTTTGCTGCCCTTCTTGACACCAGGCCATCCTCCAAAAGTCTTCTCCTCACTATGCGTGCCGACGCACTCCCACCTACCTGCTGTCATTCCTGAGCAAGCTCTACACTGATAGTCCCCCAATCCCGCAGCTCAACCAACTGTAGGAGACGGTCCTGGCGCTTGCTTGACATTCTTGGGCGCCCTGAAGTCTTCTTCACAAATGCAGTGGAAACATTTTTTATGGGATTAGGTTTATCTTTTTATCACGTTACTATGGTATACTGAAGTATAATTCCAAGCATTTCATAGGGGTCAAAGGCTTTTATTGACAACGACATGAAGTTAATGCAAAGAGTCAATATTTGCAGCGTTGGCCCTTCTTTCTCAAGACCTCTGCAATTCGCCCCGGCATGCTGTCCATCAACTTCTGGGCCACATCCTGACTGATAGCCACTCCCATTCTTGCATAATCAATTCTTGGAGTTTGTCAGAATTTGTGGGGTTTATTGTTCACCCACCACAAGGTCTCAATTGGATTAGGGTCTGGGGAGTTTCCTGGCCATGGACCCAAAATTTCCAAGCCACTTATCACTTTTTGCCTTATGGCAAGGTGCTTCATCATGCTGGAGAGGGCATTGTTTCTCACCAAACGGTTCTTGGATGGTTGGGAGAAGTTGCTCCTGGAGGGTGTTTTTGTACCATTCCTTATTCATGGCGGTGTCCTTAGGCATTAAATTGTGAGTGAGCCCACTCCCTTAGCTGAGAAGCAACCCCAAACATGAATGGTCTCAGGATGCATGACACAGGACTGATGGTAGGCTCACCTTTTCTTCTCCAGACAAGGTTTTTTCTGGATGCCCCAAACAATCGAAAAGGGGATTTATCAGAGAAAATGACTTTCCCCCAGTCCTCAGCAGTCCAAACCCTGTATCTTTGAAGAATATCAAGCTGTCCCTGATGTTTTTCCTGGAGAGAAGTGGCTTCTTTGCTGCCCTTCTTGACACCAGGCCATCCTTCAAAAGTCTTCTCCTCACTGTGCGTGCCGACACACTCCCACCTACCTGCTGTCATTCCTGACCAAGGTCTGCATTGGTGGTGCTCCAATCCTGCAGCTCAATTAACTATAGGAGACGGTCCTGGCGCTTGCTGGACTTTCTTGGGCAGACTTTGTGAAAATGAATATTTGTGTCATTCTCAAAAATTTTGGCCACAGCTTTAATCAAAATTTTCGGTGGGTGGTCATAAAAGTTATGGCTGATCGGTGTAAATATGGGAGCTACTAATAATGGCTTGTTTTAATGGTGAAATGAATGTTACCCAGACCAATAATATCTGTTTGCACCTTATGTACAAATTACACATGTAGCTATAAATTAACATTGGGATATATCAGGAGAGGATCAGGGAATTTTACACACCAGATGGAAATAAAACAAGCTGATGGATTTTACTTTACTTTTCAGGCTTCAAGTCCCGGTAGACGATGCCCAGACTGTGCAAATGATCCAACGCCAGTGCCAGTTCTGCCAGGTAGAATTTCACATCCTCCTCTGTAAACATAACCTGATAAGAACTGTATAGATTTACTTCATGTTCTATCATTGAACTCACATCACAGCAACAGACATCCCCCATGCTACAGAAAAGACTACTTTCCGGCAAGCATCATCTGCTTTCCACCAACCAAATCTGAAGAGAGGCGATCAGAGATGATGGAAGAGGCAGCTTCTGGCCTGTGGGATTTCATTTACTGGGGATTCGTCTCCCCATCCCAGCCAAACCACCCAACCAACCACAGCCACTGCCAGCCATTAACTGCAGAGGAGATCTGTGAGGGAAACTCTCTACTAACCAATGTCCCATCTGCAACACCTTGAAAAAATTTCAGAAGAGGGCACCATGCCAAAGAATCTTGGGGAAAATGACTTCTTCGGTCTCTTGAAGAGCTACTACACCAGTCAAAGAATCTTCAACATCCTCTACAAAGGTTCCAAGGAGAGAGGAACAGCTCACCATATGGAAATCCTCCAACTCACAGACTACTCCATCCGAAATACAGACCCTCTAACGCGCTTCACTTGGCCAGCAGCTTACCCTAAACCCCTATGAGTACGCTCCTGATTAGGTGGACGGGTTAGGGGGGTCTGTACATTGGATGAAGTAAACTGTGTGTTGGATGATTCAGTAAATTATTTTGAGGCTTTCCATATGATGAGAAGTTTCTCTCTCCTCCTTTGGAGCCTTTGTAGAAAACTGTGTTCAAGTCGACAACTAAGGAACCGAATAATAAACAAAAGTGCAGCTCTAAGGCTCGGTTCACACTGGGGAGGCACGACTCTGCACTACTTCGGGGGCGACTTGTGCATTACCATGCACCAAGACTTCGGAGTGACTTGCATGGACTTCACATAATGGAAGTCTATGCAAGTCTCTCCTGGTCGCCCCGAAGTAGTACAGGACCCTTTTTCTAAGTCGGAGCGACTTGTGTCGCTCCTATTAGAACGGGTCCTGTAGCGGTCAATGGACCACGAGGGAGCGCGACTTCTCAGGCTGACAAGTCGCGCTGGTGTGAATGGAGCCTAAGAGAACAAATATTTATCAATAATACACCATTCAATAACAAGGTGTGAGCAATAACTACAATGTCCACCAAAAATTGTTATACATCCAAATGGTAAAAATGCCAAAAATCATGTGACCTTATTGAAATGAAGAAAATCCGAGAAAATATGCAGCAACCACCCTCAATATCTAAAAGGCGCTGCCCGCCCCAATCCTCCCCACCGGCGTGATTCAAATGGGGGCTTACCGCAGAGTTGGGACCCCCTTATGCCAGAGTGGTCAAGCTGCGCCTGTGGTTACAGTGTTTCTCCATATACATACACCCAAATGGTACTCAACCAGAACTTAAGATAATGGAGATAAAGATCTGTTCCTGGGCAGCCACAGATGCCTTTATATGTGATCCCAGTGTGAAATTCTTCAGAGGACCTTTGGTTAGACATTTAGAACCTCATGATGAGCCTCTGGTGAGAATTTCCCTCTTTCTGCTCAGCACAGGTGTGTTCATGAGAGGCAGCTCACCAGAGCCATACCATATGGGACCAGATAGAAAGTAGTTCAGATTGAGCACCAATTGGATGGAAGTACACTTAGAAACACGACAACCACAAATTACTTTTTTTCTGGTCCCATATGGTATGGCTCTAGTGAGCTGCCTCTCATGAACACACCTGTGCTGGGCAGGAAGAAGGGAACCCTCACCAGAGGCTCATCTTGAGGTTCTAAAAGTCTAACCCAGTGTTTCTCAACATTTTTTCAGTCAAGGCACCCTTAAACAACGTTGGACAATCTCGAGGCACCCTTAAACAACGTTGGACAATCTCTAGGCACCCTTTACCAACGTTGGACAATCTCGAGGCACCCTTTACCAACGTTGGACAATCTCGAGGCACCCTTTACCAACGTTGGACAATCTCGAGGCACCCTTTACCAACGTTGGACAATCTCGAGGCACCCTTTGCCAACGTTGGACAATCTCGAGGCACCCTTTAACAACGTTGGACAATCTCAAGGCACCCTTAAACAACGTTGGACAATCTCGAGGCACCCTTTTAACAACGTTGGACAATCTCGAGGCACCCTTTTAACAACGTTGGACAATCTCGAGGCACCCTTTACCAACGTTGGACAATCTCGAGGCACCCTTAAACAACGTTGGACAATCTCGAGGCACCCTTTGACAACGTTGGACAATCTCGAGGCACCCTTTAACAACGTTGGACAATCTCGAGGCACCCTTTAAAAATGATGGACAGTCTAGAGGCGCCCAATTCTAAAATGTAAAAGCTTTTGTAATAGTTTTACATAATGCAGAAACATCCAAATAAGACACTCAAACATTAGAGGTGATTGCTTCTTCCAAAGCAAATATGCTTTTGCAAACTGGTACTGACCAGTATTCCAATGTTTCTGTTCTCCCTCAGTTTTTCTTCATCACTCAGCTAATGTGACACCAACGCTGATGCAGAGGAGCAGGGGTGGGTCAAACAAGGATGCTGTGCAGGCAACTGACATCCTCTTTCACAAGTGATGATGCAAACCTGTTATTAATGCCTCGTTTCCACTGAGTGGAATGGTTCGGGTCGGTACAGTTTGGAAGGATTAGAATGGTCCGGCCTATTCAGGTGAGCGTTTCCACTGCAAGTCGGACCACCAGGGGCCATGCAGGGTTCACACCAAACGTGGTGTTTGTTTTGTGCTTTCGTTTGACGTGAGCATTGACATTTTCCTGTTCACCAATCAGTGGAATGTATCGTGTGACGCCAGTAGCTCCGCCCTAACCGTACCGTACCATTTCCTATGGCCCTACATCTGAAGGAGGACCAGGAATGGTGCGGTTTGGTTCGGTTGTATGGGCCACTTTCATAATGGAAACACTCAAAATAGCGTACCGTATCGAACCAACCCGAACCGATCCGCTCAGTGGAAACGAGGCATAAGTGAAACTAAAAGGGCAGCCTTCATCCACACGCTGGCTCATATACAATTTTTGGGCAATTTTTAGGCATTTTGCCAAGGCACCCCTGAAGAAACCTCAGGGCACACCAGGGGCACCCTGGTTGAAAAAGGCTGGTCTAACCAAAGGTCCTCTGAAGAGTTTCACACTGGGGATCACATAGAAAGTCATCTGTGGCTGCCCAGGAACAGATCTTTATCTCCATTATCTTAAGTTCTGGTTGAGTACCAATTTTAGTGAATGTATATGGATAAGAGCTTTAACCACAGGCGCAGATTGACCACTCTGACCTAAGAGGGTCACAACTCTATTCACAGTGGCGGGGGGAATCAGGAGCGAGGAGCACCTTTGGATACAGATGTTTGTTGTTGCACGTTTTCTCAGATTTTCCTCATTTAGGCACCAATCGTAGGTTGCATGGTCATACTATATGGGATTTTTAATAACATTTGGATGTAGAACCAAAGCGTGAGCAATAACTAAAATGTCCACCAAAAATTGTTATAAATCCAAATGTTAATAAAAGTTTTAATCCGATACTCCCCACCACCGTGATTAGAATGGGGGGGCTTACCGCAGAATTGTGACCCCCTTTTGTCAGAGTGGTCAGGTGGCGCCTTTGGTTACAGTGTTTCTCCATATACATGCACCCAATTGGTACTCGATCAGAACTTAAGATAATGGAGATAAAGATCTGTTCCTGGGCAGCCACCGATGACTTTCTATGTGATTCCGGAGTGAAACTCTTCGAAGGACCTTTGGTTAGACTTTTAGAACCTCATGATGAGCCTCTGGTGAGAATTCCCCTCTTCCTGCCCAGCACAGGGGTGTTCATGAGAGGCAGCTCACCAGAGCCATACCATATGGGACCAGATCAAAAAGTAATTTGTGGCTGCCCAGGAATAGATCTTTATCTCAATTATCTTCAGTTCTGATTGAGTACCAATTAGGTGGATGTATACGGAGGAACATGACAACCATAGGTGTAATTTGACCACTCTGACCTAAGGGGGGGGTCACAATTCTATTCAGAGTGGCGGGGTGGATCGGGAGCGAGGAGCACCTGTGGATATGGATGTTTGTTGTTGCACCGTTCTCAGATTTTCTTCATTTAGGCACCAATTGCAGGTTGCTACTTTTTGGGACTTTTCATAACATTTGGATGTATAACAATTTTTGGTGGACATTTTAATTATTGCTCGCACCTTTTTATTGAACTGTATATTACTGATAGATATTTGTTCTTTTAGCACTGCACTTTTCTGTAGAATTTCTTATATTGTTTCCAATATTGTGTCTGCAGCTGTTTTGTTCTTATTTTTGCCACGCGGATTCACTATTTTTCAACTATAGGAACCGGCTCCCGTGATTGGTGGCAGTGCGGGGATTTAGTATGTGCAGGGGAAGATTTGCTCCCTGTAATCTTCAACACCTGACACACTCCGAGGCCGCCAACTGTCCCTTCAGGGCTGTAGTTTCTGATTGGTATAGTGCCTTGAAAAAGTATTCATACTCCTTGAAATGTTCCACATATCCGAAACATCCAGCCAGAGCTACAATGAGATGGTTTTCATCAAAGCATATCCATGTGTTAGAATCAGTGGCGGTCGCTCCATTAGAGGTGCAGTGGGGCCACCCCCCTAATCCATTCACCCGGCCCCTGATCTACATGCAAGGGTCTGGGGGGGGGGGGGGGTTTGCCGCCCCCTCAAAAGATTGAGCACCAGCCGCCACTGCTTAGAATGGCCCAGTCACAGTCCAGACCTAAATCACATTGAGAATCTGCGGCAAGACTAGAAAATTGCTGTTCACAGACGCTCTCCATCCAATCTGACAGAGACGAGATATTCTGCAGAGAAGAATGGGCAGAAATGTCCTCTCTAGATGTGCAAAGCTGGTAGAGACATCCCCAAAAAGACTTGCAGCTGTAATTGGAGGGAAAGGCGATTCTACAAAGTATTGACTCCGGGGGGGGGGGGGTGAATACAAATGCAGCCACACTTTTCACAGATTTATTTGTATCATTTATCATTTTCCTTCCACTTCACAATTATGGCCACTTTGTGTCGGTCTATCACATAAAATCCCAATAAAATACATTTACATTTTTGGTTGTAACATGACATGTAACATGTTCCACATGTGGGAAATTTCAAGGGGTGTGAATACTTTTTCAAGGCACTGTAGAACCACATTACACAGCAGGAAACAAAGGCAGCCGACACATCCAGAAGTGTGTGGAATGGTGAAGATTCTTGAGCCATTGTAGCTCTTCAAGAGAACCAAGATGGAGGGTTTAGTTCTTCAAGAGAACCAAGATGGCGGGGTTAGTTCTTCAAGAGAACGAAGATGGCGGGGTTAGTTCTTCAAGAGAACCAAGATGGTGGGTTTAGTTCTTCAAGAGAACCAAGATGGTGGGTTTAGTTCTTCAAGAGAACCAAGATGGCGGGGTTAGTTCTTCAAGAGAACCAAGATGGTGGGGTTTGTTCTTCAAGAGAACCAAGATGGTGGGTTTAGTTCTTTAGTTCTTCGAGAGAACCGAGATGGTGGGTTTAGTTCTTCAAGAGAACCAAGATGGTGGGTTTAGTTCTTCAAGAGAACCAAGATGGTGGGTTTGGTTCTTCAAGAGAACCATGATGGTGGGTATAGTTCTTCAAGAGATCCAAGATGGTGGGTTTAGTTCTTCAAGAGAACCGAGATGGTGGGTTTAGTTCTTCAAGAGAACCAAGATGGTGGGTTTAGTTCTTCAAGAGAACCGAGATGGTGGGTTTAGTTCTTCAAGAGAACCGAGATGGTGGGTTTAGTTCTTCAAGAGAACCGAGATGGTGGGTTTAGTTCTTCAAGAGAACCGAGATGGTGGGTTTAGTTCTTCAAGAGAACCGAGATGGTGGGTTTGGTTCTTCAAGAGAACCAAGATGGTGGGTATAGTTCTTCAAGAGATCCAAGATGGTGGGTTTAGTTCTTCAAGAGAACCGAGATGGTGGGTTTAGTTCTTCAAGAGAACCGAGATGGTGGGTTTGGTTCTTCAAGAGAACCAAGATGGTGGGTTTGGTTCTTCAAGAGAACCAAGATGGTGGGTTTAGTTCTTCAAGAGAACCAAGATGGTGGGTTTGGTTCTTCAAGAGAACCAAGATGGTGGGTTTGGTTCTTCAAGAGAACCAAGATGGTGGGTTTAGTTCTTCAAGAGATCCAAGATGGTGGGTTTAGTTCTTCAAGAGAACCGAGATGGTGGGTTTAGTTCTTCAAGAGAACCGAGATGGTGGGTTTAGTTCTTCAAGAGAACCAAGATGGTGGGTTTGGTTCTTCAAGAGAACCAAGATGGTGGGTTTAGTTCTTCAAGAGAACCAAGATGGTGGGTTTGGTTCTTCAAGAGAACCAAGATGGTGGGTTTAGTTCTTCAAGAGAACTAAGAGGGTGGTTTGCCTTGTTAATTTTTAGTCTGGTAATCAATTAGCTTTAAAACCAAAGTGTAGCAGAAGAGGAGGCCCTCAACCAGGGGTTGACCTTCAGTTTCTGAGCAAATAATAAAACAAGGTCGTGCAGTTTAGGTTCAGTTACAGGTCTGTGCTCTGGAAGGCATTGATTGGTTGGGTCAGTTTGGTGATGCTTGGAAGACCGCTGCCTAAATATACTGAAACCAGTTGGTAAGACAGCTACCGTTATCTGAAGGATGGAAATGGCCACCTCTGTCTACGCTTCATTGAAATTGTTTTATTGCAGCCCTGAATGGAGATTGTGCTCCAAGGGAACAGAAGACCAAGCAGGCTTTTGGCTCAGTTCAATATAAAATTATTATACAGCCA
Source organism: Pelophylax lessonae (assembly GCF_965119305.1). Lineage (NCBI taxonomy): Eukaryota > Metazoa > Chordata > Amphibia > Anura > Ranidae > Pelophylax > Pelophylax lessonae. Next base: position 3,752,524 of record NC_138774.1, on the reverse strand, counting down.
ATGAGAATCAACCAGCTAAAAAATAAGCATTATGGTGAATATGACATACAAAAGCTCAATGCATCGAGCGCACCGTGTTCTATCACATGTTCTGTGTGACAATGCAAAGCAGAAAGCACACAAAATATATCATCTCTGTACATTTTACACTTTTAAAAATGACCAAACACCTTTTTTAGTGCTAGGCAATGGGTCAGATCCAATGAAAGGGATCTCTTGCTATCTGTCCCTCTTTTGAGATTTCCCATCACTTCCTGTCCTGGTGACCACACAGGAATCTCCTCAGATATGGAAGCAGAGAAGCAACAACTACTTCTGGACCGGGCCTATTTCTGACATTTGTTGTTTACAAGTTAAAAATCAGTATTTTTTGCTAGAAAATTACTTAGAACCCCCAAACATTATATATATATTTTTTGTAACAGACACCCTAGCCCAGTGATGGGGAACCTTGGCACCCCAGATGTTTAGGAACTACATTTCCCATGATCCTTACCTACACTGCAGAGTGCATAAGCATCATGGGAAATATAGTTCCAAAACACCTGGGGTGCCAAGGTTCACCATCACTGCTCTAGAGAATAAAATGGAGATCATTGCAATACTTTATATCACACCATATTTGTGCAGCGGTCTTACAAACACAATTTTTTTGGAAAAAATATACTTTTTTTAAATAAAAAGTAAAAAAACAGTAACATTGGCCCAATTTTTTCCTATAATGTAAAAGATAATGTTATGCCGAGTAAACAGATACCCAACATGTCACGCTTCAAAATTGCGCACGCTTGTGGAATGGTGACAAACATTGGTACTCCATAGGCGATGAGGTTATAAATCGGTATTTTTTGCTAGAAAATTACTTAGAACTCCCAAACATTTTATATATATATATATATATATAGATAGATATCTATGTATCAATATCTATCTATCTATAGCTATATAGATATAGATCTATATCTCTATCGATATATATATATATATATATATATAGATAGATAGATATATCTATATACACACACACACATACTACATATATATATATATATATATATATATATATATATATATATATATATATATATATATATATATATATATATATATATATTTATTTTATTTTTTTTTATTTATTTTTTTTTTAGCAGAGACCCTAGAGAATAAAATGGAGATCATTGCAATACTTTATATCACACCATATTTGCGCAGCGGTCCTACAAACGCAAATTTTTGGGAAAAATACACTTTTTTGAATAAAAAAAAAAAGAAAAAAGAATAAACAGTAAAGTTAGCTAAAAATGTTTTTCTATAATGTGAAAGATAATGTTACGTTGACTAAATAGACACCCAACATGTCATGTTTCAAAATTGCGCACGCTCGTGGAATGGCGACAAACATTGGTACTTAAAAATCTCCATAGGCGATGAAGTTATAAATCAGTATTTCTTGCTAGAAAATTACTTAGAACTCCCAAACAGTATATATATATATATATATATATATATATATATATATATATATAGAGATAGATATATCTATATCTATACACACATATATATATATAATTTTTTTTAGCAGAGAGCCTAGAGAATAAAATGGAGATCATTGCAATGCTTTATGTCACACTGTATTTACGCAGCGGTCTTACAAAACACTATTTTTTTGAAAACAATACTTTTGTGAATTAAAAAAATAAGAAAACAGTAAAGTTAGCTAAATTTTTTCCATAATGTGAAAGATAATGTTACACCGAGTAAATAGAGACCCAACATGTCACGATTCAAAATTGCGCACGCTCGTGGAATGGCGACAAACATTGGTACTTAAAGATCTCCATAGGCGATGTTTTAAACATTTCTACAGGTTACCAGTTTAGAGTTACAGAGGAGGTCTGGGGATGGAATTGTTGCTCTCATTCTAACGATCGCGGCAATACCTCACATGTGTGGTCTGAACACCGTTTACATATGTGGGCGGGACTTGGATATGCGTGCGCTTATGCGCGCAAGCTCAGAGGGACGGGCGCTTTAATTTTTTTTTTTTTTTTATTATTCTTATTTATGTTACTATTTTTTTATTTTTACACTGTCCCTCCCTTTAAAAAAAGAAATGTTTTAATCACTTTTATTCATAGACACATAGTAGTTAAGGTTGAATAAAGACAACAGTCCATCCAGTTCAACCTTCAACTGAATGTAAACCTCCATTGTAATAGAAATAAACAGGACAGCTCCTCTTTAATGTGAGATCTGGGGTCAAAAAGACCTCACACCTCACATCTACACTAAAAAGCAATAAAAAAAAATAAAAATAATATAATAAAAAATAAAAAGCAATAAAATCAATAAAAAGCATCTACACTTAAAAGCAATAAAATAAATAAATAATAAAATAAATAAAAAAAAATAAAACAAAAAGCAATTAAGAAAAACAAACAAAAACAAAATAAAATTGGCCCTTTAAGGCCGTTGGGAGGAAGTGACGTATGACGTCGCTCCGGTCCTCCAAGGTCATAGAGTGGAGTGGGGGCAATCTTGCCCTCACTCCACTTCCTGCCCAGCACCAGAGGGGATCGGGTCGTTTTCCACGCTACTGGCGGCTCCAGTAAGCGAGGAAAACTACCATGAAGCGGCTGGAGGGGGGGGGGGGCACCTCTCCCGCTGCCAATGAAAGTGATTCCGTGGCGAATCCGCCGCTGGGACCACTTTTATGAGAAAGCGGGCCGTCCGCCGTGTAAAAAAAAAATACCGGGGTTATGGCTGCTATCTGATCTCTGCTGCCATAACACCGGGAATTTCACGTCAAAGTACCGACGTAAACACACGGCGGGCGGTCCGAGGTGGTTAATCTGGGCCTGCCGGACATCATATTCCAAAATCATGGTCATTAACCACTTCTGGACCGGAAGATTTACCCCTTTAATGGCCAGGCTATTATTTTGTGATTCGGCACTGCGTTACTATAATGGACAATTGCCCAGTCGTGCGACGCTGTACCCAAATAAAATTGATGTCCTTTTTTCCCCCACAAACAGAGATTTCTTTTGGTAGTATTTGATTACCTCTGCGATTTTTTATTTTTTGTGCTATAAACAAAGAAATAATGACAATTCTGATTATAAAAAAAAAAAAAACAATTCACATTCTGCTACATAACATTCCCAATAAAAACATTAAAAATCAAAATTTTCATCATTTTAGACCAATGCTTTGCTGGTATATTTGTAAAAAAAAAAAAAATAGATAATAAATGTACATTTTTCTATATTTGTCCGGTTCAGCGGGATCCATCGATCGACTTCAGAACAACCAGCCTGTAGGATTTTTCTCACTGAAGGTTTCCCGCTGGCAAAACACAATAGCATTGTGGGAGGGGTTCACTGACTGTGTTGATGGTGAAATCCAGTCATTTTCTTTCCTTCCACCTGCGGTATAAGGCACCCGTGACATAATGCACCAGCGGCATAAGGCACCCGCACTATAAGGCACCCGCAGTATAAGGTACCCCCGGTATAAGGCACCCCTGGTATAAACCACCCGCAGTATAAGGTACCCCCGGTATAAGGCACCCCTGGTATAAACCACCCGCAGTATAAGGTACCCCCGGTATAAGGCACCCCTGGTATAAACCACCCGCAGTATAAGGTACCCCCGGTATAAGGCATCCACGGTATAATCCTCCCGCTGTATAAGGCACACGCGGTATAAGGCACCCCTGGTATAAAGCACCAGCAGTATAAGGTACCCCCGGTATAAGGCCCCCCTGGTATAAACCACCCGCAGTATAAGGTACCCCCGGTATAAGGCCCCCCTGGTATAAACCACCCGCAGTATAAGGTACCCCCGGTATAAGGCACCCCTGGTATAAACCACCCGCAGTATAAGGTACCCCCGGTATAAGGCACCCCCGGTATAATGCTCCCGCGGTATAAGGCACCCGCGGTATAAGGCACCCCCGGTATAAGGCACCCGCGGTATAAGGCACCCGCGGTATAAGGCACCCGCGGTATAAGGCACCTGTGGTATAATGCTCCCACTGTATAAGGCACGTGCGGTATAAGGCACCCGCGGTATAAAGAACACGCGGTATAAAGCACCCCCGGGATAAGGCACCCCTGGTATAAGGCACCCGTCGTAGAAGTCACCTGTGGTGGAAGGAAAGAAAATTGCGCAATGTATGGCCAGTCTTATCCATTCATTGTTATCAGAAAAACACACCAAAATCAGAGCCGACCTCGGTGCCGTTGGGAAGGATTTGTGATTCTCCAGGTGGGAAGCCGAACTGCGGCAGACGTGACGGCGGAACACGCGGCCCGTCTTTTCACTAATTACATTAAAGTCCCGTGACCAATTCACACAGCTGTCACCCTCATTTCGCTTATCAGCCGCACATTGCAAAGCTTTTCCATGTATTCCGGATTACCATCCGTCCCTCCGTCCCTGTGTCGGCATCCAGCTGTCCCTCTCCATCACTGCAACCAATTACAGAGCATCCGGAAATATTCACCGCGCTTCACTTCTTCCACATTTTATGTTACAGCCTTATTCCAACATGGAATAAATTCATTATTTTCCTCAAAATTCTACAAACCCCTCCCCCATAATGACAACGTGAAAGAAGTTTGTTTGAAATCTTTGCAAATTTATTAAAAATAAAAAAAGAAGAAATCCCATGTACATAAGTATTCACACCCTTTGCTCAATACTTTGAAGCTCCTTTGGCACCAATTCCAGCCTCCAGTATTTCTGAGTATGATGCTACAAGCTTGGCACTCCTATTTTTGGGCAGTTTCTCCCATTCTTCTTTGCAGGACCTCTCAGGCTCCATCAGGTTGGATGGGGGAGGGTCGGTGCACAGCCATTTTCAGATCTCTCCAGAGATGTTCAATCGGGTTCAAGTCTGGGCTCTGGCTGGGCCACTCAAGGACATTCACAGAGTTGTCCGGTAGCCACTCCTTTGTTATCTTGGCTGTGTGGTTAGGGTCGTTGTCCTGTTAGAAGATGAACCTTCGCCCCAGTCTGAGGTCCAGAGCGCTCTGGAGAAGGTTTTCATCAAGGATGTCTCTGTACATTGCTGCATTCATCTTTCCCTCCATCCTGACTAGTCTCCCAGTTCCTGACACTGAAAAACATTCCCACAGCATGATACTGCCACCACCATGCTTCACAGTAGGGGCGGTATTGGCCAGGTGATGGGCGGTGCCTGGTTTCCTCCAGACATGACGCTTGCCATTCAGGCCAAAGAGTTCAATCTTTGTTTCATCAGAGCAGAGAATTTTGTTTCTCATGGTCTGAGAGTTCTTCAGGTCTCTTTTGGCAAACTCCAGGCAGGGGGTCATGTGCCTTTTACTGAGGAGTGGCTTTTTGGGGTTTTTTTTCAGAAAAGCCTCTTCCCTGCCAGCATGCTGCAGAATGGGACCACTGGTCTCTGTGTGGAAGCAGTGGTCTCTCTGCAAAGGTCTGACCCCCCCCCCCTCCACCTGCGGAATCAGAGCTCTCCAATAAACAAAGCCCATTTTCTCTGCCGATTAGACAGATCTACTTCTGATTCTTCAGGGGGGGTCACATATCTGATGGTCTGCAGGGGCCGATGCCCCGTATATACCCGATCCGGTAACGGTCACAATAGAAATCTATCAGTGTGATCGCCTCTCATTGTACTAATAGGAAACGCTCGATCTGCCTCAATAAAAGAAAGATTAAAAAATAATTAAACTTCCAAACACGCCTTCTGCTCAATGACACATAATGAGGGGATAAAAATAGGTGCAAGATGTCATTACCGAGAGGGAATTCTAGGCAGCTGACCCACCCAGGCCGGGCGTTCCCCTCCTCCACCCTCCTAATAAACTGAGAGGTTTATAGAATGCTGGCAGTGATTGTTCCATACACCGCTCTATATATATATATATACACAGATCTATATACACAGCTTATATATATATATATATACACACACACACACATCCATACACACAGCTCCATATATACATAGCTCCATATACACAGGTCTATATACACAGCTCTACACACACAGCTCCATATACCGTATCTGACAAAAGTAAGTACACCCCTCACGGTTTTGTAAATATTTTATTCTATCTTTTCATGTGACAACACTGAAGAAATTACACTTTGCTACAATGTAAAGTAGTGAGTGTACAGCTTGTATAACAGTGTAAATTTGCTGTCCCCTCAAAATAACTCAACACACAGCCATTAATGTCTAAACCGCTGGCAACAAAAGTGAGTACACCCCTAAGTGACAATCTCCAAATTGGGCCCGAAGTGTCAATATTTTGTGTGGCCACCATTATTTTCCAGCACTGCCTTAACCCTCTTGGCCATGGAGTTCACCAGAGCTTCACAGGTTGTCACTGGAGTCCTCTTCCCCTCCTCCATGATGACATCACAGAGCTGGTGGATGTTAGAGACCTTCCCCTCCTCCACCTTCTGTTTGAGGATCCCCACAGATGATCAATAGGGTTTAGGTCTGGAGACGCTTGGCCAGTCCATCACCTTTACCCTCAGCTTCTTTAGCAAGGCAGTGGTCATCTTGGAGGTGTTTGGGGTCGTTATGTTGGAATTCTGCCCTGCGGCCCAGTCTCTGAAGGGAGGGGATCATGCTCTGCTTCAGTATGTCACAGTACATGTTGGCATTCATGGTTCCCTCAATGAACTGTAGCTCCCCAGCAACAATACTCAGGTAGGCAGTGGGGGCTAAACCATGCTCAATTGGTACGAAGGGGCCCAAAGTGTGCAAGACCCCCCCCGCCATTACACCACCCCCAGCCTGAACCATTAACCCTTCCCCTCACACCATCACCACCAGCCTGAACCATTACCCCCCCTCCTCCCCCAAACCATTACACCACCAGCCTGAACTATTAACCCCCCCCCCCTCCTCCCCCACACCATTACACAACTACCACCAGCCTGAACCATTACCCCCCCTCCTCCCCCACACCATTACACCCCCACCACCAGCCTGAACCGTTATACCCCTCTCCTCCTCCCCCACACCATTACACCACCACCACCAGCCTGAACCGGTGATACAAGCCAGGATGGATCCATGCGCCAAATTCTGACCCTCCCATCTGAATGTCGTAGCTGAAATCCAGACTCCTCAGACCAGGCAACGTTTTTCCAATCTTCTATTGTCCAATGTTGGTGATTCTGTGCCAATTGTAGCCTCAGTTTCCTGTTCTTAGCTGACAGGAGAGGCACCCGGTGTTGTCGTCTTCTGCTGCTGTAGCCCATCTGCTTCAAGGTTCCATGTGTTGTGTGGTCAGAGATGTTCTTCTGCATACCTTGGGTGTAACGAGTGGTTATTTGTCTTTCTATCATCTGGAACCAGTCTGCCCATTCTCCTCTGACCTCAACAAGGCATTTTCCGCCACACAACTGCCGCTCACTGGATATTTTCTCTTTTTCCCACCATTCTCTGTAATCCCGAGAGATCCCAGAAATACTCAGACCGGAACCTCTGCCACCAACAACCATGCCACGTTCAAAGTCACTTCAATCCCCTTTCTTCCCCATTCTGATACTTTGTTTGAAATTCAGCAAGTTGCCTTCACCACGTCTAGATGCCTGTCACTATCAGTGATTGGCTGATTAGCAATCTTTGTTACCAAGAAATTGAACAGGTGTGGCTAATAAAGCGGCCGGTGAGTGTATATACAACCATCTTGTACTGAATGTATCACTGTGGCAGAGTAGTAGATTTGTAAGGAACACATTTTGTGAAATAAAAAGATCCCACGAGCAACCAGACTGAGGTTATTTGCTGCGAGCGCTCCACTATCACATATGTGCATAAACAATATATCCAAACAATGCTGCGCAATTAATGAAACAACCAACAAATAAAAACGTATCATACAACTGTGTATATCCAAAAGTGACAAAATTATAAATACCATAAATAGTGAAAATTGTTATTAACTAAATAATGATGTAATTTCTTATATACAAGCTAGTATATTCCTGCTTTCTAAGTCCCAACCCATCGGGGAATTATCTGTATATCTTATATGGAGTATAGGGATGTTGGCAGATACAATATATCTTATATGGAGTATAGGGATGTTGGCAGATACCATATATCTTATATGGAGTATAGGGATGTTGGCAGAAACCATATATCTTATATGGAGTATAGGGATGTTAGCAAATACAATATATCTTATATGGAGTATAGGGATGTTGGCAGATACCATACATTGTATATGGAGTATAGGGATGTTGGCAGAAACTATATATCTTATATGGAGTATAGGGATGTTGGCAGAAACCATATATCTTATATGGAGTATAGGGATGTTGGCAGAAACCATTTATCTTATATGGAGTATAGGGATGTTAGCAGATACCATATATCTTATATGGAGTATAGGGATGTTAGCAGATACCATATATCTTATATGGAGTATAGAGATGTTAGCAGATACCATATATCTTATATGGAGTATAGGGATGTTGGCAGATACCATATATCTTATATGGAGTATAGGGATGTTAGCAAATACAATATATCTTATATGGAGTATAGGGATGTTAGCAGATACCATATATCTTATATGGAGTATAGGGATTTTGGCAGATACAATATATCTTATATGGAGTATAGGGAATTTGGCAGATACAATATATCTTATATGGAGTATAGGGATGTTAGCAAATACAATATATCTTATATGGAGTATAGGGATGTTAGCAGATACCATATATCTTATATGGAGTATAGGGATTTTGGCAGATACAATATATCTTATATGGAGTATAGGGAATTTGGCAGATACAATACATCTTATATGGAGTATAGGGATGTTGGCAGAAACCATACATCTTATATGGAGTATAGGGATGTTAGCAGATACAATACATCTTATATGGAGTATAGGGATGTTGGCAGAAACCATATATCATATATGGAGTATAGGGATGTTGGCAGAAACCATATATCTTATATGGAGTATAGGGATGTTGGCAGATACAATATATCTTATATGGAGTATAGGGATGTTGGCAGATACAATATATCTTATATGGAGTATAGAGATGTTGGCAGATACCATATATCTTATATGGAGTATAGGGATGTTGGCAGAAACCATATATCTTATATGGAGTATAGGGATGTTGGCAGATACCATACATCATATATGGAGTATAGGGATGTTGGCAGAAACCATATATCTTATATGGAGTATAGGGATGTTGGCAGATACAATATATCTTATATGGAGTATAGGGATGTTGGCAGAAACCATATATCTTATATGAAGTATATATAAATTTTGGATGGAGTGGAGAGGGAATAGAACCCCTGTCAATTTTTATTGCGGTTAGTGTCTCCATTAGGAAGATTCACCCTCTCTATTTGTCTTGTTTACCATTATCGAGTGAAAGTAAAAGAAAATCCTACATTTTGGGTTGTCCCCAGAAAAGTAGTAGAGGTGAAATCCAATGGGGACATAGTTGTGGTGACCTGGGGGGGTCCTCAAGGAATTCCTTTAACTGGTTGCCGACCACCCCCCGCCTTTTTACTGCGGCAGGTTGGCTCTCCTGCGCAAACCGACGTAGGTCTACAGGCAGCTAGAGGGCGAGCACTCCCACCCCCACTCGGCAGTGGGGACTCCGATGTACAGGTCAGATGGCTCTGATTGCCGCCTGACACCTGCGATTGCTCCCCGCTGAGAGAGAAGGACGGTCGGATGTTGTAAACACAGCCGACCGTTCTTCACCCTGGAATGATCATAAAGCCCCTGTGATCCTTCTATATAGGAACACAGGTCTCTATGATCATTTCACATGCCACGCCCCCCCCCCCCCCACAGTTAGAATCACTCCCCTAGGCTCACATTTAACCCCTTGATCACCAACAGGGTTAACCCCTTCCCTGTCAGTGTCATTAGTACAGTGACAGTGCATATGTATAGCACTGATTACTGTAGTGATGTCACTGGTCCCCCCAAAAGTGTCAAAAATGTCAGTTAGGGGTCCGATCCGTCTGCCGCAATGTCGCAGTCTTGCAAAAAATCGCAGATTGCCGCCATTACTAATAAAAAAAAAAAAAAAAAAAAAAAATTACATAAATCTTCCTCGTAGTTTGTAGACGCGATAACTTTTGCGCAAACCAATCAATATACGCTTATAACGATTTTTTTTTTACCAAAAATATGTAGCAGAAAACAAATTGGCCTAAAATGTTAAAAGATTGATTTTTACATTTTTTTTCTGGGAATGTTATATAGCAGAGTGTGAAAATTATTGGGCTTTTTTTCAAAATTGTCGCTTTTTTGTGCAAAAAATAAAAAAATCGCACAGATGATCAAATACCACCAAAAGAAAGCTCTGTTTGTGGGGAAAAAAAGGACGTCAAATTTATTTGGGTACAGCGTCACACGACTGCGCAATTGTCTGTTAAAGTAACGCAGTGCCGAATCGCAAAAAATATGGCCTGGTCATTAAGGGGACAAATCTTCCGGTCCAGAAGTGGTTAATATCGGTTGTGTCCCATGGGCAATTCATTTTGCGCACAATTTTGTGAGTGAGGCACGCCATCGGTCCATACACGTCAGCCTCTCTTTCTCTAATATATATATATATATAATGTTTAGGGGTTTTAAGTGACTTTCTAGCATAAAATCCTGATTTTTACATGTAAACAGAAAGTGTCATTAGAAGGCGGCGGCCCGGGGGCTCTGATTGGTTACAAATGTTATATAGAAAAAACTAAATTATTTCATTTGTAAATGAATTTGAAAGGCTTTATTGTTGTCATTTGAAAAGGAGAAACTATAGAATACAATGTTAGGTGCACCCTGCCGGGGTCCATAGAACGGGGGAGGGGAAATAGAGGTTCAGTATTGGGAGGTGCGTGGTCCATAGAACGGGGGAGGGGAAATAGAGGTTCAGTATTGGGAGGTGCGTGGTCCATAGAACGGGGGAGGGGAAATAGAGGTTCAGTATTGGGAGGTGCGTGGTCCATAGAACGGGGGAGGGGAAATAGAGGTTCAGTATTGGGAGGTGCGTGGTCCATAGAACGGGGGAGGGGAAATAGAGGTTCAGTATTGGGAGGTGCGTGGTCCATAGAACGGGGGAGGGGAAATAGAGGTTCAGTATTGGGAGGTGCATGGTCCATAGAACGGGGGAGGGGAAATAGAGGTTCAGTATTGGGAGGTGCGTGGTCCATAGAACGGGGGAGGGGAAATAGAGGTTCAGTATTGGGAGGTGCGTGGTCCATAGAACGGGGGAGGGGAAATAGAGGTTCAGTATTGGGAGGTGCGTGGTCCATAGAATGGGGGAGGGGAAATAGAGGTTCAGTATTGGGAGGTGCATGGTCCATAGAACGGGGGAGGGGGAGGTGAAATAGAGGTGCAGTATTGGGAGGTGCGTGGTCCATAGGAGGGGGGAGGGGGAGGTGAAATAGAGGTGCAGTATTGGGAGGTGCGTGGTCCATAGGAGGGGGGAGGGGGAGGTGAAATAGAGGTGCAGTATTGGGAGGTGCGTGGTCCATAGAACGGGGGAGGGGAAATAGAGGTGCAGTATTGGGAGGTGCGTGGTCCATAGAACGGGGGAGGGGGAGGTGAAATAGAGGTGCAGTATTGGGAGGTGCGTGGTCCATAGGAGGGGGGAGGGGGAGGTGAAATAGAGGTGCAGTATTGGGAGGTGCGTGGTCCATAGGAGGGGGGAGGGGGAGGTGAAATAGAGGTGCAGTATTGGGAGGTGCGTGGTCCATAGGAGGGGGGAGGGGGAGGTGAAATAGAGGTGCAGTATTGGGAGGTGCGTGGTCCATAGAACGGGGGAGGGGGAGGTGAAATAGAGGTGCAGTATTGGGAGGTGCGTGGTCCATAGGAGGGGGGAGGGGGAGGTGAAATAGAGGTGCAGTATTGGGAGGTGCGTGGTCCATAGAACGGGGGAGGTGAAATAGAGGTGCAGTATTGGGAGGTGCGTGGTCCATAGGAGGGGGGAGGGGGAGGTGAAATAGAGGTGCAGTATTGGGAGGTGCGTGGTCCATAGGAGGGGGGAGGGGGAGGTGAAATAGAGGTGCAGTATTGGGAGGTGCATGGTCCATAGAACGGGGGAGGGGGAGGTGAAATAGAGGTGCAGTATTGGGAGGTGCGTGGTCCATAGGAGGGGGGAGGGGGAGGTGAAATAGAGGTGCAGTATTGGGAGGTGCGTGGTCCATAGAACGGGGGAGGGGAAATAGAGGTGCAGTATTGGGAGGTGCGTGGTCCATAGAACGGGGGAGGGGAAATAGAGGTGCAGTATTGGGAGGTGCGTGGTCCATAGAACGGGGGAGGGGAAATAGAGGTGCAGTATTGGGAGGTGCGTGGTCCATAGAACGGGGGAGGGGAAATAGAGGTGCAGTATTGGGAGGTGCGTGGTCCATAGAACGGGGGAGGGGAAATAGAGGTGCAGTATTGGGAGGTGCGTGGTCCATAGAACGGGGGAGGGGAAATAGAGGTGCAGTATTGGGAGGTGCATGTATTTATTTTATATTCACTTTCAGCATTTTTTGTCTCCCCCATCGATTCGCCTGAATTTGTTTTTAGAAAAATTCCTAAATGAGAATCCAGGAGGAGAGATTTGTCCAGCGAGGACTCAGAGCTCCGCCGGCGTCAATCCCGACCTCGCTAATCTCTATTCTGATAGAAATCTCCTACAAACCTCAGACTGCTGCCAGCACGGGGGAGGGGGGAGGGGGCGCTGGGCCTGTCCCTGCAATGACGTCTATGGCACTGGGCACAGCTGGTGCTGTCTGGTGGCTCGCAGGCATGGAAAGGAGAATTCAGCGAGAGAAACCTTCCATCGCTTCACAAAGAAAGGAGCCGAAATCAAATCCAATTCCAATAATCATCATTTACAGGGATACAGGGGGGGGGGGGGGCAATGCATACAGTACCCTTCCCTGTAATATCCATTGATGGGGGGGGGGGGGGGTCACAGCATACAGTACCCTTCCCTGTAATATCCATTGATGGGGGGGGGGGGGGGGTCACAGCATACAGTACCCTTCCCTGTAATATCCATTGATGGGGGGGGGGGGGGGTCACAGCATACAGTACCCTTCCCTGTAATATCCAATGATAGGGGGGGGGCACAGCATACAGTACCCCTCCCTACCTAATATCCATTGATGGGGGAGGGGGGGGGGGGCACAGCATTCAGTACCCTTCCCTTCCTAATATCCAATGATTGGGGAGGGGGGGGGGGGGCACAGCATACAGTACCCTTCCTAATATCCAATGATTGGGGAGGGGGGGGGGGGGCACAGCATACAGTACCCTTCCTAATATCCAATGATTGGGGGGGGGGGGGGGGGCACAGCATACAGCACCCTTCCCTTCCTAATATCCAATGATTGGGGGGGGGGGGGGGGCACAGCATACAGTACACTTCCCTTCCTAATATCCAATGATTGGGGAGGGGGGGGCACAGCATACAGTACCCCTCCCTTCCTAATATCCATTGATGGGGGAGGGGGGGGGGCACAGCATACAGTACCCTTCCTTGTAATATCCATTGATGGGGGAGGGGGGGGGCACAGCATACAGTACCCTTACCTTCCCTAATATCCATTGATGGGGGAGGGGGGGGGCACAGCATTCAGTACCCTTCCTTGTAATATCCATTGATGGGGGGGGGGAGGGCACAGCATACAGTACCCTTCCCTTCCTAATATCCAATGATTGGGAAAGGGCACAGCATACAGTACCCTTCCCTTCCTAATATCCATTGATGGGGGAGGGGGGGGGGCACAGCATACAGTACCCTTCCCTTCCCTAATATCCATTGATGGGGGAGGGGGGGGGGGCACAGCATACAGTACCCTTCCCTTCCCTAATATCCATTGATGGGGGAGGGGGGGGGGGCACAGCATACAGTACCCTTCCCTTCCCTAATATCCATTGATGGGGGAGGGGGGGGGGCACAGCATACAGTACCCTTCCCTTCCCTAATATCCATTGATGGGGGAGGGGGGGGGGGCACAGCATACAGTACCCTTCCCTTCCTAATATCCATTGATGGGGGAGGGGGGGGGGGGGCACAGCATACAGTACCCTTCCCTTCCTAATATCCATTGATGGGGGAGGGGGAGGGCACAGCATACAGTACCCTTCCTTGTAATATCCATTGATGGGGGAGGGGGGGGGGCACAGCATACAGTACTCTTCCCTTATATCCATTGATGGGGGAGGGGGGGGGGGGGGCACAGCATACAGTACCCCTTCCCTTCCTAATATCCATTGATGGGGGAGGGGGGCACTAGAGAGTGTTTCACACTGGTCCAATAGGGAGGCATGTTGGACAGTGGGAGGAAACCTGACCAATGAATACATAGGCTTTGATACAGTCCTGGTGATTGGTAGAGACCGGCTGTCTCGGTGCATTCTGGGACACTGTAGAAAAGCCAGGAGCACATGTGCTGCAGGGTCATTGGCCGATGAGTCCTGGAGGGAGGGTGGCGGCTGCCTCTTCCTCTGTAGCAGTGGCATCAGGAGGTCGTCCTGAGGGCCAGAGGAACGGAGCTGAACCCAGAGGTCCAGGAAAGCTGACTGAGGGGGAGACACTGGAGACCCTAGAAAAACCGTATCGTGTCAAGGGGCCTGACCTGAGGGGGGCCACCCCGGAGTAGGATAGTCAGTGGACGGGCGTCAGCAGTCAAAAAGGAGGATACTAGGAGAGTGTCCTGAAGATAATTTATTTCATCAAGTCATCTGGAAAGAGACTTAACCCTAAACCCACCTAGGTGGCAAGGTGGAACCAACAGCCTGGCTGTACTGAAAGTTAGAAGTCCTCTATTTTGTGAACAGTTAATCTGGAGTATCCCACTATTCCCTTCTCCCATCCCTAATTTATAAAATAAAACACAAAACTACTACATACCCCCCCTGGATGGATTATTGACTGAGCCAAGAAGTAAAGTGATAAAACTGTGAATGTTAAAGTTGCTATTGGTAACCCAGGGGGACCCCTACGTGTGAAATCCAGCAGTCCTCAAGGGGGCAGTGCTACATATCTATATCTTTTTATACACTTAAAATAAACCAAGTCATTTTTATATGGAATGGTGTTCCAACATCCATGGGAAACTTAGGACTTGACAGGAGGGAGGGGCCAGGAGCCGCAAAGAAGGACCCATAAAGAGGAGGAGCCGGGCTGCTCTGTGCAAAACCAACTGCACAGAGGAGGGAAGTATTACATGGTATTTATTTTTATTTTTTTAAATGAGACTTTACAATCACTTTAAATAACAAACATGTTACACTTCCCTCCTCTGTGCAGTTGGTTTTGCACAGAGCAGCCCGGCTCCTCCTCTTCTCGGGTTCCCCACTGGCGTTCCTGGCCCCTCCCTCCTGTCGAGTGCCCCCACAGCAAGCAGCTTGCTATGGGGGCACCCAAGCCGAGTCACAGCTGCCTGTGTCCATTCAGACAAGGAGCTGCTGCTCGGCCCCGCCCTCTCTCTCCCGATTGGGTAACTGACTTTGATTGACAGCCGCGGGAGCCAATGGCGCAGCGGCTGTGTCTCACCCAATCAAGAGAGAGAGTCCCGGACGTCCGAGGGACTTGTGGTTATAGCTGGACAGGGATGGGGCTCAAGTAAGTATTAGGAGGTGAGGGGGGGGGGCTGTTACACACAGAAGTTTTTTTTATCTTAATGCATAGAAAGCACCTTCTGCCTTTACAACAATAAGAGAAGATCTACTTACCTGATCCTCCACCCCACCCCCCAGCTTCTGTACCTCCATGGTTTAAGATCCTGAGGTCCTAAAGAGCAAAGCAGGGACCACAGTCCTGTTCTGGACATGAGGACGCAAACGGAAGTCCACTGCTGGATGTTGGGGGGGCACCGTGTGCCGGGGAAGGGGGGTTCAGGTAAATTTAACGGTTTCTCCTCCTTCCCTGGACAAAACAACCTATTAACCCTTTGCACAGCTTCACTGCAAGGGATGGATTTTCCCACACGTAGTTGGGCTTTAACCACTTCCCCTTAGGAGGACGTCGTATGACGTCCTTGGGTTTAAGTTGGGGATATCTGGCTGAAGGGTGCAGCTGTCGGCATCATTCAGATATAATTTTGTCTGGTCAGGCAATTCCCCCCACCATAAGAACAATCACAGCCGCTTGATCGTTCTTACAGGTGGCAGTAAGGGACATCCCCCCCCCCCTTCCCGCCACCCTCCGGTGCTTCTACCGGGTCACCTGTATGATTGGCAAGCCGGAGAAGGAATTGGTTGCCGGTGGAAGTACACCATAGAGACTGCGAGGTCCCCGGCAGTATCTATGACTCTCGGAGGCCCAGGCGTGACGTGATGACGTCACGCACGGCCTGGCAGTTTCAATACTGCCGAGATCGTTTTTTTTTTTTTTTCAGGCTTTCTAGCCTGTAGGAGAGATGTGAGGTCTTATTGACCCCCGATCTCTCCATAAAGAGGACCCGTCATGCACTATTCCTATTACAAGGGATGTTTACAATAAAAGTGATCAAAAACTAAAAACTAAAAAGGGAAAGTGTAAAAAAAAAAAAAAAAAATAAACAAAAAAAAAATGTAAAGTGCTCCCGTCCCCGCGTGCTGAACGCATATGTAAACAGCGTTCAATCCGCACATGTAAGGTATCGCCGCAAAACGTTAGAGCGAGAGCAAGAATTCTATCCCTAGACCTCCTCTGTAACTCTAAACTGGTAACCTGCAAAAAATGTTAAAGCATCGCCTATGGAGATTTTTAAGTACCAAAGTTTGGTGTCATTCTACGAGTATGCGCAATTTTAACCACTTGCCGACTGCCTAACGCCGGTCTACGTCGGCAGTCAGCCCCTCACAGGCAAAGTGACGTAGGGCTACGTCACTAGCTTGTGAGGGTCTAGGGAGCGAGCGCGCGCCCCCGGAGGCGCGCTCCCGCGTGGTCACGGACCCCCCCGCGCGTGTGACCGGCGGACCCGATGTCCGCCGGTCACTCGGCGATCAGCGGGGGAGAGGGAGAAAGTCAGGCAGCTTGTGTAAACAAGCCACCTGTCATTCTCCTCGGTGTAAAAACACTGATCACACAGATCTACTATGTAGAACCGTTGATCACTCTTCATACATCTGAAGCCACAGCCAATCACAGTAGAAAGCACGCCCCTAGGGACACACACAGCCCCTCCCTCCCAAATAAAGTTAACCCCTTCACTATCAGTGTATTTTTACAGTGACAGTGCATATGTATAGCACTGATTACTGTAGTAATGTCACTGGTAACCCCAAAAGTGTCAAAAATGTCAGTCAAGGGTCCGATCTGTCCGCCCCAATGTCGCAGTACCGCAAAAAAAAAAAAAAAAAAAAAAAAAAAATCGCAGATCGCCGCCATTACGCGTTAAAAAAAAAAACAACAAAAATGACAAAAATCGTTCCCTTTGTTAGTAAACGCGATAACTTTTGCGCAAACCAATCAAAATACGCTTTTTGCGATTTTTTTTACCAAACATAGGTAGCATAAAACAAATTGGCCGAAAATGTTAAAAAATTTTGATTTTTACATTTTTTTTGGGGGGAATTTCATATAAAAAAATTTTAAAAATATTGTTATTTTTGCAAAATTGACGCTCTTTTTTTGTTTATAGCGCGTGATCAAAAAATCGCACAGGTGATCAAATACCACCAAAAGAAAGCTCTGTTTGTGGGAAAAAAAAGGCGCCAAATTTGTTTAGAGCATCGCACGACCGCGCAATTGTCCGTTAAAGTCACGCAGTGCCGAATCGCAAAATACCCCCTGGTCGGAATGGGGGTAAAATCTTCCGGGGCTTAAGTGGTTAAAGCGTGACATGTTGGGTATCTATTTACTCGGCGTAACATTATCTTTCACATTATACAAAAAAACTGGGCTAACTTTAGGGTTTTTTTTTTTTTTTTAATTCACAAAAGTTTTTTTTTTTTTTTTATTTCTGCGCAAATACCGTTTGACATAAAAAGTTGCAAAGACCGCCATTTTATTCTCTAGGGTATCTGCTAAAAAAATATATATAATGTTTGGGGGTTCCGAGTAATTTTCTAGCAAAAAAATTATGATTTTGACATGTAGGAGCGAAGTGCCAGAAATCACCCGGTATTGAAGTGGTTACGTTTCTTAGAGTTGGGGTTAAACCTGCAGAAGGAAACCATAGCCGGCGTATATTGTGGGCGTATATTGCGGGCGTATATTGCGGGTTCCGGGGACATACACATAAAAGCAGAGAGTTACCTCTTTGGATAAGCGTGTGAAGACGTCTCCTCCCCTGAGAAAATCCAGAATCAGATATAATTTCCCTTCTGTCTGAAAGGCTGAGAGGAAAAAACAAACTGGATTGGTCTTCAATGAACCCATAACAGACCAACATGGCCGCTGGAATGAGGGAATAACGGTCATTAAAGTATAAAATACATTCCAATGTCTGCGCCTCCCCCTAAACACTTACCTGACACCCCCTGGACCCAGCACTGACCCCCCCGCCAGCAGACCCGCTCTCCTCTCTGGTGTGAGTGCAATAATAACCCCCAGCACAGGTGTAAGGGCAATAATAACCCCCAGCACAGGTGTAAGTGCAATAATAACCCCCAGCACAGGTGTAAGTGCAATAATAACCCCAAGCACAGGTGTGAGTGCAATAATAACCCCCAGCACAGGTGTAAGTGCAATAATAACCCCCAGCACAGGTGTAAGTGCAATAATAACCCCCAGCACATGTGTGAGTGCAATAATAAACCCCAGCACAGATGTAAGTGCAATAATAACCCCCAGCACTGGGGCAAGTGCAATAATAATCCCCAGCACAGGTGTAAGTGCAATAATAATCCCCAGCACTGGTGTAAGTGCAATAATAACCCCCAGCACTGGTGTGAGTGCAATAATAACCCCCAGCACAGATGTGAGTGCAATAATAATCCCCAGCACTGGTGTAAGTGCAATAATAACCCCAGCACAGGTGTGAGTGCAATGATAAACCCCAGCACAGGTGTGGGTGCAATAATAACCCCCAGCACAGATGTGAGTGCAATAATAATCCCCAGCACTGGTGTAAGTGCAATAATAACCCCCAGCACAGGTGTGAGTGCAATAATAATCCCCAGCACTGGTGTGAGTGCAATAATAACCCCCAGCACAGATGTGAGTGCAATAATAATCCCCAGCACTGGTGTAAGTGCAATAATAACCCCCAGCACAGGTGTGAGTGCAATGATAAACCCCAGCACAGGTGTGAGTGCAATAATAACCCCCAGCACAGGTGTGAGTGCAATAATAACCCCCAGCACAGGTGTAAGTGCAATAATAACCCCCAGCACATGTGTGAGTGCAATAATAACCCCCAGCACAGGTGTAAGTGCAATAATAAACCCCAGCACATGTGTGAGTGCAATAATAACCCCCAGCACAGGTGTGAGTGCAATAATAATCCCCAGCACATGTGTGAGTGCAATAATAACCCCCAGCACATGTGTGAGTGCAATAATAACCCCCAGCACAGGTGTAAGTGCAATAATAAACCCCAGCACATGTGTGAGTGCAATAATAACCCCCAGCACAGGTGTAAGTGCAATAATAACCCCCAGCACAGATGTGAGTGCAATAATAAACCCCAGCACAGGTGTAAGTGCAATAATAACCCCCAGCACAGGTGTAAGTGCAATAATAACCCCCAGCACAGGTGTAAGTGCAATAATAACCCCCAGCACATGTGTGAGTGCAATAATAACCCCCAGCACAGGTGTAAGTGCAATAATAAACCCCAGCACATGTGTGAGTGCAATAATAACCCCCAGCACAGGTGTGAGTGCAATAATAATCCCCAGCACATGTGTGAGTGCAATAATAACCCCCAGCACATGTGTGAGTGCAATAATAACCCCCAGCACATGTGTGAGTGCAATAATAACCCCCAGCACAGGTGTGAGTGCAATAATAACCCCCAGCACATGTGTGAGTGCAATAATAACCCCCAGCACAGGTGTAAGTGCAATAATAAACCCCATCACATGTGTGAGTGCAATAATAACCCCCAGCACAGGTGTGAGTGCAATAATAATCCCCAGCACATGTGTAAGTGGAATAATAAACCCCAGCACGTGTGTGAGTGCAATAATAACCCCCAGCACAGGTGTAAGTGCAATAATAACCCCCAGCACATGTGTGAGTGCAATAATAACCCCCAGCACAGGTGTAAGTGCAATAATAAACCCCAGCACATGTGTGAGTGCAATAATAACCCCCCGCACAGGTGTGAGTGCAATAATAATCCCCAGCACATGTGTGAGTGCAATAATAACCCCCAGCACATGTGTGAGTGCAATAATAACCCCCAGCACAGGTGTAAGTGCAAT
The DNA here is from genome assembly GCF_965119305.1 of Pelophylax lessonae. Classification (NCBI taxonomy): domain Eukaryota; kingdom Metazoa; phylum Chordata; class Amphibia; order Anura; family Ranidae; genus Pelophylax; species Pelophylax lessonae. The sequence continues at coordinate 3,732,173 of NC_138774.1, read as the reverse complement.
AATAAACCCCAGCACATGTGTGAGTGCAATAATAACCCCCAGCACAGGTGTAAGTGCAATAATAACCCCCAGCACAGGTGTGAGTGCAATAATAACCCCAGCACAGATGTGAGTGCAATAATAAACCCCAGCACTGGTGTAAGTGCAATAATAACCCCCAGCACTGGTGTAAGTGCAATAATAACCCCCAGCACTGGTGTAAGTGCAATAATAACCCCCAGCACTGGTGTAAGTGCAATACATGATAAGAAGACTGAAGTGCCCGGAACCCAATTTACTTTTCTACCCACCATGCACCAAGAACCAGAACCTGGTATGGAAACGCCCGCCACGCTGCTAAGGGGAACAGTCTGCATCACCCTAAGAGGAGGCGTGCTACATGTATGTAAAAAAATAAAATAGGGGTGCACACACTGAGCTATAAAATTGTATTGTACACTATAATAGCAAACGTTTTGGGACGCCGGCATTTACACCACAACTTTAATGGCATCCCAGTTTTAGTCTGTAGGGTTTAATATTGAGTTGGCTCCACCCTTTGCAGCTATAACAGCTTCAACTCTTCTGGGAAGGCCATCCACAAGGTTTAGGAGTGTCTATGGGAATGTTTGACCATTCTTCCAGAAGCGCATTTGTAAGGTCAGGCACTGATGTTGGACTAGAAGGCCTGTTTCACAGTCTGTGCTCCAATTCATCACAAAGGTGTTCTATCAGGTTGAGGTCAGGACTCTGTGCTGGGCAGTCAAGTTCCTCCACCCCAAACTCGGTCATCCATGTCTTTATGGACCTTGCTTTGTGTACCCGTGCAAATCATTTGGTGGAGGGTGATTATTGTGTGGGGTTGTTTTTCAGGGGTTGAGCTTGGCCCCTTAGTTCCAGGGAAGGGAACTCTTAAGGTGTCAGCATACCAAGACATTTTGGACAATTTCAGGCTCCTTACTTTGTGGGAAAAGTTTGGGGATGGCCCCTGTAACGGAACCGCGACCCCACAATACGCTTGTGTGCATCCGTCAGAATACCGCTTCCTTCAGTCTGGAACATAGATATCAGATATTCTAGCCGCCCCCATACAAAACTATCTGAGAATAGCTTGTATAAGGTCTGGAACATTTATTGAACAAACTCACATCGAATATATACCCCACCAGGTCAGGTGCCTGATTACATTATTATATGCAGGTGAAATTGTGTACAGAAATATAATTAACATATAGAAGGAACAACCAACACAAACAGTATTCTACTTTCCCACTAGCAACTAATAGATGACATTAACATTAATTTAATTAACTTGAGTTAATTAACTAGCAGACTTGCTGTAATCAAGCTGTAATCAAGTACAATACACATTATAAGTGTAAACACATCACACCTTAATACACAGATAATAGGAAGAGACCACCAGTAACAGACTGTCCGTCTCTGACATTAAAGAAGATGGAACAGAGGCCAATGTGACCGGCTCTTTCAATGAACAGGTTCAGAATCAAACAAACCAGGAATAGTCTTCTTATATTTCTTGAGAGATATTGTTCATAAAGTCTATGGGGCACAGGGTGACCAAAAAAATGATGGACAGCTACTTAATGGACACTGAGAAAACGGTTTGGATTACTTCAAATGGGACAGTAATATTTATCAACAATATCCCTCAAGAAATATAAGAAGACTATTCCTGGTTTGTTTGATTCTGAGCATGTTCATTGAAAGAGCCGGTGACACATTGGCTTCTGTTCCATGTTCTTCAATGTCAGAGATGGACAGTCTGTGACTGGTGGTCTCCTGCTATTGTCTGTGTATTAAGGTGTGACGTGTTTACACTTATAATAATGTGTTTTGTACTTCATGAGCTCGATTACAGCAAGTCTGCTAGTTATTTAACTCAGGTTAATTAAAATCACTGTCATCTGTTAGTTGCTAGTGGGAAAGTAGAAGATGGCTTGTGTTGGTTGTTCCTTAGATATGTTAATTATATTGAAGAAGAGGAAGAAGTTGGGACTTTGAATGAGGAGCGTACCTAACAATAGGTAAGGTGAAGCCTGTGGACACACAGATTCGTAAGCAACAAAAAGCAATAGTATAAGAAAAAAACAATTGTTTATACAAAAGCCTCCATGGCAAGTTGTATAAATGCATAAAGCTATGTTAATTATATTTCTGTACACAATTTCATCTACATATGATAATGTAATCAGGCACCTGACCTGGTGGGGTATATATTCTGTGTGAGTCTGTTCAATAAATATTCCAGATCTAATACAAGCTATTCTCGGATAGTTTTGTATGGGGGGCGGCTTGAATATCTGATATCTATGTTCCAGACTGAAGGAAGCGGTATTCTGACTGATGCACACAAGTGCATTGTGGGGTTGCGGTTCCGTTACAGGGGCCATCCCCAAACTCTTCCCACAAAGTAAGGAGCAAGAAATTGTCCAAAATGACCTGACCTTGTGGGGTATATATTCTGTGTGAGTTTGTTCAATAAATATTCCAGAACTTATACAAGCTATTCACGGCTAGTTTAGTATGGGGGCGGCTAGAATATCTGATATCTTTGTTCAAGACTGAAGGAAGCGGTACTCTGACGGCAGCACACAAGCACATTGTTGGGTCGGTGTTCTATTACAGGGGCCATTACCAAACTGTTCCTACTAAGTTGGGAGCATGCAATTGTCCAAAATGTCTTGGTATGCTGATGCCTTAAGAGTTCCCTTCACTGGAACTAAGGGGCCAAGCCCAACCCCTGAAAAACAACCCCACACCATAATCCCCCCTCCACCAAATGATTTGGACCAGTACACAAAGCAAGGTCCATAAAGACATGGATGAGTGAAATTGGGGTGGATGAACTTGACTGGCCTAACCTCAACCCGATAGAACACTTTTGGGATAAATTAGAGCACAGACTGCGAGCCAGGCCTTCTCGTCCAACATCAGCGCCTGACCTCACAAATTCGCTTCTGGAAGAATGGTCAAACATTCCCATAGACACTCCTAAACCTTGTGGACGGCATTCCCAGAGGACTTGAAGCTGTTATAGCTGCAAAGGGTGGAGCCAACTCAATATTGAACCCTACGGACTAAGACTGGGATGCCATTAAAGTTCATGTGTGTGTAAAGGCCGGCGTCCCAATACTTTTGACAATCAGTGGATGCGTTGGGTCAGTTACATCAGTAGACACTCACCATAGTGCAACTTAACAATAAATGGATGGTTCACCTCCACCAGAATATCGCGCTCCATCTTGGTCCGAACTCGGTCTCTGACTGGTCAGGGAGAGATTTCACAAAAAAAATAAATAAAAGAACATTTTTAGGTTACTAAAATTCTAGTAAGTATAACATTTTTTTAAAAAAAACACAAATCACACCCTTTAACCACTTAAGCCCCGGAGGATTTGGCTGCTCAATGACCAGGCCCTATTTTGCGATTCGGCACTGCGTGATTTTAGCGGAAAATTGCGCGGTCGTGCGACGCTGTACCCAAATGAAATCGGTGTCCTTTTTCCCCTCACAAACAGAGCTTTCTTTTGGTGGTATTTGACCACCTCTGCGATTTTTTTTTTTCTTTTTTTGCGCTATAAACAAAAAAAAAGAGCGACAATTCTGAAAAAAGAACAATATTTTTCACATTCTTTAATATGAAATTCTCAAAAAAAAAAAATGAAAAAATCAAAATTTTTTAACATTTTAGGCCAATTTATTTTCTGCTATAGATTTTTGGTAAAAAAGAAAAAAAAAATCGCAATAAGTGTATTTTGATTGGTTTGCGCAAAAGTTATCACGTTTACTAACTAAGGGAAAGATTTTTGTCATTTTATTGTTTTTTTTTTTTTAACTAGTAATGGCGGCGATCTGCGATTTTTTTTGCGGGACTGCGACATTGCGGCGGACAGATTGGACCCCTAACTGACATTTTTGACACTTTTGGGGGGACCAGTGACATTACTACAGTAATCAGTGCTATACATATGCACTGTTACTGTAATAATGACACTGGCAGGGAAGGGGTTAACAGTATGGGTGATTAAGGGGTTAAGTGTGTCCCTAGGGGAGTGATTCTAACTGTCAGGGGGCGTGGCTTGTGAAGTAATCACAGAGACATGTGATCCTATATAGCCTCTGTGATCACTTCAGGGAGAATGACAGACGGTTGTGTTTACATCAGCTGTCTGTCCTTCTCTCTCAGCTGCGGGAGATCGCGAGTGGCCGGCGGCCATCGGAGCCGCCGGTCACATGCGCTGGTTCTCCAGCTGATAAGCAGGGGTGGGAGCGTGCCGCCAGCGCCACGCGCTCCCCCCCTAGAGCCTCCTAAGCGAGCGATGTAGTACTACGTCACTTTGTCCAGGAGCGGCTGCCTGCTGCAGTAAAACTGCGGGGGGCGGAGCTGAAGTGGTTAAGTTCCTTTACATATTACTTCGAAACAGGGCAGAGGGCAGCCTGCAAGCCTGATTTCTGCCGTCCAGTGTGTGCCCATATCTTTGAGGCATGGGCCCCCTGCAGGTAAACCTCCCACCCACCGTATAGGCAAATGATGGCGGCGGGGTTGTTCTATTGTTCTGGGACAGCGTCCTATAATGTAGTACTAATCCTGGCGCCCGCAGGGGGGGTGCAGCGCGGTGAACGTCAACGCATCCCCGATCGCGGAAAAGAGCCGATGACGCGACTCTTTACCCATGTGATCAGCTGGGTCCAATCACAGCCAATCACACGTAAACAAGGATATATGCTGGTTATCGGCTTTCCTCTCCTCACACTGGCAGCGTGTTAGGAGAGGAGAGGAGAGCCAAACAGAGGCATTTCCCCACAGGGGAGACCTGCACAGATGATCAGTGCCCTTATTATTAGTGCAGCCCCAACAGTGCCCATCAGTGAAGACAGTCAGTGCCCATCAGTACAGCCAGTCAGTGCCCATCAGTACAGCCAGTCAGTGCCCAGCAGTACAGCCAGTCAGTGCCCAGCAGTACAGCCAGTGCCTATCAGTACTGCCAGTCAGTGCCCATCAGTACAGCCAGTGCCCATCAGTACAGCCAGTCAGTGCCCATCAGTACAGCCAGTCAGTGCCCTTATTATCAGTGCAGCCCCAACCAACAGTGCCCATCAGTGAAGACAGTCAGTGCCCATCAGTGCTGCATTTTAGTGCGTCCTCATCCATGAGTGGCAGTGCCTCCTCATCAGTGCCGTCTATTAGTGCCACCCATCAGCGCCCATAAAGGCTGCCCATCCGTGCCGTCTATTAGTGCTGCCCATCAGTGCCTCCTCATCAGTGCCGTCTATTAGTGCTGCCCATCAGTGCCTCCTCATCAGTGCCGTCTATTAGTGCCACCCATCAGTGCCTCCTCATCAGCGAAGCCTCATCGGCACACATCAGTAAAGGAGAAAAATAACCTATTTACAACATTTTCTATCATAAACTAAAATAAACTTTTTATATATATATATTAAACCTCAGTGGTGACCAAACACCACCAAAAGAAACTTCTATTTCTGTAAGAAAAGTTTGAAAAAAAAAAAAAAAGTTTTTCTTAGTTTGTTACAAAATGTTGTAAATAAATAATTCTTCTCCTTTACTGATGTGCGCTGATGAGGAGGCACTGATATGCAGCACTGATAGGTGGCACTAATATGCAGCACTGATGAGGCGGCACTAATATGCAGCACTGATGAGGAGGCACTAATATGCAGCACTGATAGGTGGCACTAATATGCAGCACTGATAGGTGGCACTAATATGCAGCACTGATGAGGAGGCACTAATATGCAGCACTGATAGGTGGCACTAATATGCAGCACTGATGAGGAGGCACTAATATGCAGCACTGATGAGGAGGCACTAATATGCAGCACTGATAGGTGGCACTAATATGCAGCACTGATAGGTGGCACTAATATGCAGCACTGATGAGGAGGCACTAATATGCAGCACTGATAGGTGGCACTAATATGCAGCACTGATGAGGAGGCACTAATATGCAGCACTGATGAGGAGGCACTAATATGCAGCACTGATGAGGAGGCACTAATATGCAGCACTGATAGGTGGCACTAATATGCAGCACTGATAGGTGGCACTAATATGCAGCACTGATGAGGAGGCACTAATATGCAGCACTGATAGGTGGCACTAATATGCAGCACTGATGAGGAGGCACTAATATGCAGCACTGATGAGGAGGCACTAATATGCAGCACTGATGAGGAGGCACTAATATGCAGCACTGATAGGTGGCACTAATATGCAGCACTGATGAGGAGGCACTAATATGCAGCACTGATAGGTGGCACTAATATGCAGCACTGATGAAGAGGCACTAATATGCAGCACCAATAGGCAGCACTGATGGGCAGCACTGATGAGGTGGCACTGCCACTCTGCTCTTGCTTGGCATCCAGCGTGTCCCTGTACCTGCATCCCTAATCCCTCCTCTCCTAAACCTGGGTTCAGCAATAAATGATAAGAAGACTGAAGTGCCCGGAACCCAATTTACTTTTCTACCCACAATGCACCGAGAACCAGAACCTGGTATGGAAACCCCCGCCAGTCTGCATCACCCTAAGAGGAGGCGTGTTACATGTATGTAAAATAATAAAATAGGAGTGCACAGACTGAGCTATAAAACTGTATTGTACACTATATCACCAAAAGTATTGGGACGCCTGCCTTTACATGCAGATATACCACTGACATTAGTACAGTGATCAGTGCTAAATAATATGCACTGTTACTGTATAAATGACACTGGCGGGGAAGGGGTTAACACTGGGGGTGATCAAGGGGTTAAGTGTAAGCCTAAATGTGCTTACTAACTGTGGGGGGGGAGGGGCTCTGTGACAGGAACACAGAGATCGGTGATTCAGCTTAGCTGAGACACAAAATCTCACTGTGCCTGCCTGACAGGAGAGCCGCCTGGTCTTGTTTACATAGGCACACGGGTCTCCTGTCATTTTCTCTGAAGATTGCGGGAGGCCGGCGGTGATCGAGTCCGCTCTTCCCCCGGTCTGGCTCCCGCTGTGTTTAATCACAGTGGGAGCGCGGCTCTGACAGCGCGCGCTGCCGAAACCGCGTGCACGTAATCACGTAGATCTACATGATTATGTGCAGCCGAGCCGACCTGCCGCAGGTAAATCTGCATGGGGCGGTCAGCGAGTGGTTAATAAAAATAAAAGGAATAAAACAGTAAGACCCCTTTCACACTAGCGGACCATTCAGATCCGGTCCCTGTCAGTTTTTCAGGCGGATCTGAACGGATGCCCCATGCATCTCTATGGGGGCATCGGATGTGGGCGGAGACATGTCCTCAGACATCCAATCCGATCCGTCAAATATGGAGAGATGGAAACCCTATTTTCCATCCATCCAGCGGATCGGACAGACTGTCCGTTCTCATCCGATTCCCCCATAGAGAACAGCAGGAACCTGACCGCTCCGTCTCCGCACACACCGCCTGCTCAGCGGGGGATCGGCGGATCGATCCCCCGCTGAGAATAATTGAGTCCACCGACGGACTCCACAGTGTGAAAGGAGCCTTAAAGTGCAGGCGGGGCACTGGGGACAGAATTGAGGGGAAATGATTTGATCCAGTAATGTGATCCTCACAGATTACAATGTATCATCTCATATTTTGTGTACTTTTTTTTTTAATTTCCCGCCCGGTTCCGCCCCCCTGCGTCGTGGCGCTCGCAGGAAAGGGAACCCGGAAGACGAATGCTGGCATTGCCCGGAGGACACAGCAGATGGACATCGGGGGATGGTAGGGACAAGGTAAGTATCACTACAGGGTAACCCCGAATGTGGCTTGGGGTTACCGCTTTTGTTACTGAAAATGAACCCCCGACCCAGGAATACCGCCAGGGAGGTTTTTCTATCCATTGTTATATGGGCACCAATTTGGAGACCCTCAAATACAGAGTTAGGACCGCAGAGGAGCCTTGAGGTGGGCACTGCGGCTTCCACATATATGTGCAGCTAACCCTCTGCCTTCAACATGAATGGACAGACCGGGTCACTTTTGTCTTTTTGCAGGCTGGCTGGTAAGTGTGCTGGGAAATTTATGTCTTTTGCAGGCTTGCAAATGTGGAGGGAATTTTTTTTACTTTTTCAGGCTGGCTGGTAAGTGTGCTGGGACATTTTCGCAGGCTGGCTGGTAAGTGTGCTGGGAAATTTTTGCAGGCTAGCTGGTAAGTGTGCTGGGAAATTTTTGAAGGCCGGCTGGTAAGTGTGCTGGGACATTTTTGCAGGCCGGCTGGTAAGTGTGCTGGGACATTTTTGCAGGCTGGCTGGTAAGTGTGCTGGGAAATTTTCGCAGGCTGGCTGGTAAGTGTGCTGGGACATTTTTGCAGGCTGGCTGGTAAGTGTGCTGGGAAATTTTCGCAGGCTGGCTGGTAAGTGTACTGGGACATTTTTGCAGGCCAGCTGGTAAGTGTGCTGGGAAATTTTTGCAGGCCGGCTGGTAAGTGTGCTGGGAAATTTTTGCAGGCCGGCTGGTAAATGTGCTGGGACATTTTTGCAGGCCGGCTGGTAAATGTGCTGGGACATTTTTGCAGGCTGGCTGGTAAATGTGCAGGGAAATTTTTGTCTTTTTGCAGAGGCAATGTTAGCTCTATAAGCAGATTGGCAGGAGGGGAGGAGCTTTGGTGGGTGCTGCCCCTTCTGAATAAGAATTTGGTGATAAAGGGGAGGAGCTCACCTTTCAGAGAAGCTTTCTTTAATACTTTCATTGCATAAAGTTGTTCGGCATCGGGACCGATCAATTTCCGTACGAGGAAAACCTGCGGGGGAAAAAAATAGAAGTATTTGTGTGATATAAAAACTGGAATGGCTCAGAATGTAAAGATTACTTATCCAATCCCTCTTCTGCTATGCTACATCTTCCCTCCCCTAAATATTTCCTCCTGCTCACAGGTCTCGGTTATATCTGTAATATCGGATGTTGTCTCTGACATCGTACATTTGTGATTGATCCGTTTTTTTAATCTCGGTGCTAAAATGTTCAATGTTTACTACATCCAGCATGCTGAGGTAATGTGTCAGTCAGAGGCGGCTCCAGACAATTTTTTGGGGGTGCTGTGCTGGAAGTATAAGTGGGGGAAGCCAAGTCCCCGCCCCTGAACCCACTGTTATAATAAAAGCAGATGTACAGCGCCTTGAAAAAGTTTTCACACCCCTTGAAATTTCCCACATTTTGTCATGTTACAACCAAAAACGTAAATGTATTTTATTGGGATTTTATTTGATAGACGACACAAAGTGGCCATAATTGTGAAGTGGAAGGAAAATGATAAATTATACAAATAAATCTGTGAAAAGTGTGGCTGCATTTGTATTCACCCCCCTTTACTCTGATACCCCTAACTAAAATCTAGAGGAACCAATTGCCTTCAGAAGTCACCTAATTAGTAAATAGAGTCCACCTGTGTGTAATGTAATCTCAGTATAAATACAGCTGTTCTGTGAAGCCCTCACAGGTTTGTTAGAGAACCTTAGTGAACAAACAGCATCATGAAGGCTAAGGAACACACCAGACAGGTCAGGGATAAAGTTGTGGAGAAGTGTAAAGCAGGGTTAGGTTATAAAAAAATCTCCAAGCTTTGAACATCTCACGGAGCGCTGATCAATCCATCATGGGAAAATGGAAAGAGTATGGCACAACTGCAACCCTACCAAGACATGGCCGTCCACCTAAACTGACCGGCCGGGCCCCTACCAAGACATGGCCGTCCACCTAAACTGACCGTCCGGGCCCCTACCAAGACATGGCCGTCCACCTAAACTGACCGGCCGGGCCCCTACCAAGGCATGGCCGTCCACCTAAACTGACCGGCCAGGCCCTTACCAAGACATGGCCGTCCACCTAAACTGACCATCCAGGCAAGGAGAGCATTCATCAGAGAAGCAGCCAAGAGGCCCATGGGAACTCTGGAGAAGCTGCAGAGATCCACAGCTCAGGTGGGAGAATCTGTCCCCAGGACAACTATTAGTCGTGCGCTCCACAAATCTGCCCTTTATGGAAGAGTGACAAGAAGAAAGCCATAAGAAGTCCTGTTTGCAGTTTGGGAGAAGCCATGTGGGGGACACAGCAAACATGTGGAAGAAGGAGCTCTGCTCAGATGATAGAATGTGTTAGAATGGCCCAATCACAGTCTAGACCTAAATCACATTGAGAATCTGTGGCAAGACTTGAAAATTGCTGATCACAGACGCTTTATCATTTTTCTTCCACTTCACAATTATGGCCACTTTGTGTCGGTCTATCACATAAAATCCCAATAAAATAAATTTACGTTTTTGGATGTAACATGAGAAAATGTGGGAAATTTCAGGGGACGTGAATACTTTTTCAAGGCGCTATAATATAATGACAAACGACTAGACAGAAAACAAGTGATACCATGTTATACAAGCCATTGACAGTGGAAAAGGAATGCTGACTGTGGCCCTTTTCATCACACTGAAGTATACGGAGTGCAGGGGTCATAAACTAAAGGCATGGTGAAAGTAAAGTAAGCCCTATTATTGCTGTCAGTGGCAGCATTGGTTTTAGTGGCAGCAATGATAACCCCCAGAAATAACCTGTGACAATGAGAACAGCCAGAAATAACCTGGGACAATGATAACAACCAGAAATAACCTGGGACAATGATAACCCCCAGAAATAACCTGTGACAATGATAACCCCCAGAAATAACCTGGGACAATGATAACCCCCAGAAATAACCTGGGACAATGAGAACCCCCAGAAATAACCTGGGACAATGATAACCCCTAGAAATGATCTGTGACAATGACAACCCCCAGAAATAACCTGTGACAATGACAACCCCCAGAAATAACCTGTGACAATGATAACCCCCAGAAATAACCTGGGACAATGATGACCCCCAGAAATAACCTGTGACAATGATAGCCCCCAGAAATAACCTGGGACAATGAGAACCCCCAGAAATAACCTGTGACAATGATAACCCCCAGAAATAACCTGTGACAATGATAACCCCCATAAATAACCTGTGACAATGACAACCCCCAGAAATAACCTGTGACAATGATAACCCCCAGAAATAACCTGTGACAATGATAACCCCCAGAAATAACCTGTGACAATGATTACCCCCAGAAATAACCTGAGACAATGATTACCCCCAGAAATAACCTGTGACAATGATAACCCCCAGAAATAACATGTGACAATGATAACCCCCAGAAATAACCGGGTACAATGAGAACCCCCAGAAATAACCTGTGACAATGATAACCCCCAGAACATGTGACAATGACAACCCCCAGAAATAACCTGTGACAATGATAACCCCCAGAAATAACCTGTGACAATGATAACCCCCAGAAATAACCTGTGACAATGATTACCCCCAGAAATAACCTGAGACAATGATTACCCCCAGAAATAACCTGTGACAATGACAACCCCCAGAAATAACCTGTGACAATGATAACCCCCAGAAATAACCTGTGACAATGATAACCCCCAGAAATAACCTGTGACAATGATTACCCCCAGAAATAACCTGTGACAATGATTACCCCCAGAAATAACCTGTGACAATGATAACCCCCAGAAATAACCTGTGACAATGATAACAACCAGAAATAACCTGTGACAACGATAACCCCCAGAAATAACCTGTGACAATGACAACCCCCAGAAATAACCTGTGAAAATGATTACCCCCAGAAATAACCTGTGACAATGATAACAACCAGAAATAACCTGTGACAATGATAGCCCCCAGAAATAACCTGGGACAATGACAACCCCTAGAAATGATCTGTGACAATGACAACCCCCAGAAATAACCTGTGACAATGATAACCCCCAGAAATAACCTGTGACAATGAGAACTCCCAGAAATAACCTGTGACAATGACAACCCCCAGAAATAACCTGTGACAATGACAACCCCTAGAAATGATCTGTGACAATGACAACCCCCAGAAATAACCTGTGACAATGATAACCCCCAGAAATAACCGGGTACAATGATAACCCCCAGAAATAACCTGTGACAATGAGAACCCCCAGAAATAACCTGTGACAATGATAACCCCCAGAAATAACCGGGTACAATGATAACCCCCAGAAATAACATGTGACAATGATAACAACCAGAAATAACCTGTGACAATGATAGCCCCCAGAAATAACCTGTGACAATGACAACCCCCAGAAATAACCTGTGACAATGACAACCCCCAGAAATAACCTGTGACAATGATAGCCCCCAGAAATAACCTGTGACAATGAGAACTCCCAGAAATAACCTGTGACAATGATAACAACCAGAAATAACCTGTGACAATGATAACCCCCAGAAATAACCTGTGACAATGACAACCCCCAGAAATAACCTGTGACAATGATAACAACCAGAAATAACCTGTGACAATGATAACCCCCAGAAATAACCTGTGACAATGACAACCCCCAGAAATAACCTGTGACAATGATAACAACCAGAAATAACCTGTGACAATGATAACCCCCAGAAATAACCTGTGACAATGATAACCCCCAGAAATAACCGGGTACAATGATAACCCCCAGAAATAACCTGTGACAATGAGAACTCCCAGAAATAACCTGTGACAATGATAACCCCCAGAAATAACCTGTGACAATGATAACCCCCAGAAATAACCTGTGACAATGAGAACTCCCAGAAATAACCTGTGACAATGATAACCCCCAGAAATAACCTGTGACAATGATAACCCCCAGAAATAACCTGTGACAATGATAACAACCAGAAATAACCTGTGACAACGATAACCCCCAGAAATAACCTGTGACAATGAGAACTCCCAGAAATAACCTGTGACAATGACAACCCCCAGAAATAACCTGTGACAATGACAACCCCCAGAAATAACCTGTGACAATGATAACCCCCAGAAATAACCGGGTACAATGATAACCCCCAGAAATAACCTGTGACAATGAGAACCCCCAGAAATAACCTGTTACAATGACAACCCCCAGAAATAACCTGTGACAATGATAACAACCAGAAATAACCTGTGACAATGATAACAACCAGAAATAACCTGTGACAATGATAACCCCCAGAAATAACCTGTGACAATGAGAACTCCCAGAAATAACCTGTGACAATGACAACCCCCAGAAATAACCTGTGACAATGACAACCCCCAGAAATAACCTGTGACAATGATAGCCCCCAGAAATAACCTGTGACAATGAGAACTCCCAGAAATAACCTGTGACAATGATAACAACCAGAAATAACCTGTGACAATGATAACCCCCAGAAATAACCTGTGACAATGACAACCCCCAGAAATAACCTGTGACAATGATAACAACCAGAAATAACCTGTGACAATGATAACCCCCAGAAATAACCTGTGACAATGACAACCCCCAGAAATAACCTGTGACAATGATAACAACCAGAAATAACCTGTGACAATGATAACCCCCAGAAATAACCTGTGAAAATGATTACCCCCAGAAATAACCTGTGACAATGATAACAACCAGAAATAACCTGTGACAATGATAACAACCAGAAATAACCTGTGACAATGATAGCCCCCAGAAATAACCTGGGACAATGACAACCCCTAGAAATGATCTGTGACAATGACAACCCCCAGAAATAACCTGTGACAATGATAACCCCCAGAAATAACCTGTGACAATGACAACCCCCAGAAATAACCTGTGACAATGAGAACTCCCAGAAATAACCTGTGACAATGACAACCCCCAGAAATAACCTGTGACAATGACAACCCCCAGAAATAACCTGTGACAATGACAACCCCCAGAAATAACCTGTGACAATGACAACCCCCAGAAATAACCTGTGACAATGACAACCCCCAGAAATAACCTGTGACAATGATAGCCCCCAGAAATAACCTGTGACAATGATAACCCCCAGAAATAACCGGGTACAATGATAACCCCCAGAAATAACCTGTGACAATGAGAACTCCCAGAAATAACCTGTGACAATGACAACCCCCAGAAATAACCTGGGACAATGACAACCCCTAGAAATGATCTGTGACAATGACAACCCCCAGAAATAACCTGGGACAATGATAACCCCCAGAAATAACATGTGACAATGATAACCCCCAGAAATAACCTGTGACAATGATAACAACCAGAAATAACCTGTGACAATGATAACAACCAGAAATAACCTGGGACAATGATAACCCCCAGAAATAACCTGGGACAATGACAACCCCCAGAAATAACATGTGACAATGAGAACCCCCAGAAATAACCTGTGACAATGATAACAACCAGAAATAACCTGTGACAATGATAACCCCCAGAAATAACCTGTGACAATGATAGCCTCCAGAAATAACCTGTGACCATGAGAACTCCCAGAAATAACCTGGGACAATGACAACCCCCAGAAATAACCTGTGACAGCAATGATAACCCCCAGAAATAACCTGGGACAGCAATGATAACCCCCAGAAATAACCTGGGACAATGAGAACCCCCAGAAATAACCTGTGACAATGATAACCCCCAGAAATAACCTGTAATGGTTTAGGCTGGTGGTTGGGGTGTAATGGTGTGGGGGAGGAAGGGATGGGGGGGTAAGGGTTCAGGGTGCTGGTGGTGGTGTAATGGTGTAGGGGAGGAGGGGGGGTAACAACGGATCAGGCTGGTGGTGGGGGTGTAATGGTATGGGGGAGGAGGGGGTGGGGGTTTAACGGTTCAGGCTGGTGGTGGTGTAATGGTGTGTGAGAGGAGGGGGGTAATGGATCAGGCTGGTAGTTGGGGTGCAATGGTGTGGGGGAGGAGAGAGGGGGGTAATGGTTCAAGCTGGTGGTGTAATGGTGTGGGGGAGGAGGGGGGGGTAATGGTTTAGGCTGGTGGTTGGGGTGTAATGGTGTGGGGGAGGAAGGGATGGGGGGGTAAGGGTTCAGGGTGCTGGTGGTGGTGTAATGGTGTAGGGGAGGAGGGGGGGTAACAACGGATCAGGCTGGTGGTGGGGGTGTAATGGTATGGGGGAGGAGGGGGGGGGGGTAACGGTTCAGGCTGGTGGTGGTGGTGTAATGGTGTGGGGGAGGGGGGGGTAATAGTTCAGGCTGGTGGTGGTGGTGTAATGGTGTGGGGGAGGAGAGGGGGGGGGCAATGGTTCAGGTTGGTGGTGGTGGTGGTGTAATGGTGTGGGAGGAGGAGGGGGGGATAATGGTTCAGTTTGGTGGTGTAATAGTGTGGGGGAGGGGGGGTAATGGTTCAGGCTGGTGGTGGTGGTGTAATGGTGTGGGGGGGGGTCTTGGCACACTTTGGACCCCTTTAGTGGTATAACCCCCCCCATCCTCCCTGAGTATTGTTGCTGACCATGTCCATCCCTGTAGGAGTGCAGTCAGTGTAGAGATCGGTCCCGTAGTTTTCTGGGCCGGTGTTGTGTCACAGAAGGCTGCAGGGGAAGGGGGGGGGGGGGGACTTAATCAGGGGGTGTCAAACTGGCGGCCCTCCAGGTGTTGCAGAACTACAAGTCCCATCATGCCTCTGCCTATAGGAGTCATATGTGTAATTGAAAAACCTCATGGGACTTGTAGTTCTGCAACAGCTGGAGGGCCGCCAGTTTGACATCCCAGAGATCCCACCCAGAAATGGGAGTGGACACCTGTCAGAACCACGGAGGATATCCCCCCCTCCCCCCGGATTGCTAGGCATTGTTGTGCATTCTGAGTACAAGTCTCATGGAGCTCTATGACTCCGATCCCCTCCTCCGCATCGTTCAGGCGGCAGCCAGCATCACCCACATTGCTGAGAATCTCAGTGTTCCCCCGCTTTGTACAAAGTGAGCAATGCCCCCCCCCCCAGACTTCTCACTACACTTTCTGCTGTTTTCAACAACAAGCGGTAAGTTATGCAGAGAGAGAATAGCAGACATGGGGGGGGGAATCACTTACTTTTCCAAAAGAGCCCTGACCGAGGACCTTCAGGAGCTCAAACTGCGCGGGATCCGCCTTCTCACACCCCTCCTTCACATGGTGCGTGATCTGAATCTCCTTCACCGTTCCTTCATCCTACAGAAACAAACCAATCAGTGACACCGATGTACAGAGTGACACCAGCCAATAACAGGGACACAACACTCATCCTAAAGCTACATTTTATTCTGAAAAAGTATTCATACCCCTTGAAATTTTCCACATTTTGTCATGTTACAACCAAAACCGTAAAGATTGAACTCTTTGGCCTGAATGGCAAGCGTCATGTCTGGAGGAAACCAGGCACCGCTCATCCCCTGGCCAATACCATCCCTACAGTGAAGCATGGTGGTGGCAGCATCTTGCTGTGGGAATGTTTTTTCAGTGGCAGGAACTGGGAGACTAGTCAGGATGGAGGGAAAGATGAATGCAGCAATGTACAGAGACATCCTTGATGAAAACCTTCTACAGAGCGCTCTGGACCTCAGACTGGGGCGAAGGTTCATCTTCCAACAGGACAACGACTCTAAGCACACAGCCAAGATAACAAAGGAGTGGCTACGGGATAACTCTGTGAATGTCCTTGAGTGGTCCAGCCAGAGCCCAGACTTGAACCCGATTGAACATCTCTGGAGAGATCTGAAAATGGCTGTGCACCGACCCTCCCCCATCCAACCCGATGGAGCTTGAGAGGTCCTACAAAGAAGAATGGGAGAAACTGCCCAAAAATAGGAGTGCCAAGCTTGTAGCATCATACTCAGAAATACTGGAGGCTGGAATTGGGGCCAAAGGAGCTTCACCAAAGTATTGGGCAAAGGGTGTGAATACTTATGAAAATGGGATTTTTTTTTCATGTTTTATAAATTTGCAAAGATTTCAAACAAATTTCTCTCACGTTGTCATTATGGGGGATTGTTTGTAGAATTTTGATGAAAATAATGAATTTAATCCATTTTGGAATAAGGCTGTAACATAAAATGTGGAAGAAGTGAAGCACTGTGAATATTTCCGGATGCTCTGTACAGTCACCTCTACGGGAATGTGTGTGTTGGGAATATTGGGTTGGAGGAGTGGGCGTTTCGGAGGAGTGGACGTTTCGGAGGAGTGGGCGTTTCTGAGGAGTGGGCGTTTCTGAGGAGTGGGCGTTTCTGAGGAGTGGGCGTTTCTGAGGAGTGGGCGTTTCTGAGGAGTGGGCGTTTCTGAGGAGTGGGCGTTTCTGAGGAGTGGGCGTTTCTGAGGAGTGGGCGTTTCTGTATTTACCTGGGTAACACCCCCATGTGCTGCTGAGCCTCCATAGCTGAAAACACTGAAATCCAATTAATGAAAAGGGGCGGGGCCAGGGACCATCAGTCTGGGGAGGAAAGGCCTAGATCAGCGATGGCGAGCCTTGACACCCCAGATATTTTGGAACTACATTTCCCATGATGCTCCTGCACTTTGCAGTATAGTTGAGCATCATGGGAAATGTAGTTCCAAAACATCTGGGGTGCCAAGGTTCCCCATCGCTGATTTAGGCCTTTCCTCCCCAGACCGACGGTCCCTGGCCCCGCCCCTTTTCATTCATTGGATTTCAGTGTTTTCAGCTATGGAGGCTCACCAGCACATTTGGCACTACATTTCCCATGATTGCTCCGAAGGAGTAGCTAGGCAACAGAATATGTTAACATTAAAGCTTTTAACATATCCCACCCTCAAGGGGTGGTCCCCTCAGTCAATACCCTCCTACTTCCTGCAACCATATCTCAGTTTTAGTGGAATAGCAGTAGAGTATACAACCAAACCCCAAAAGAGGGGCGGGGGCGGCGACTGTCGGAGGACTCAGAGAAAGGAATTTTACAGGTAAGATTTTACAAAAATTCAGTTTTCTCTTACGTCCTCCGACAGTCGCCGCCTCTTCATATTCGTCACATATGGGGATGTCCCAAAGCAGTGCAAACATGAGGGGTGGGAAACGCATCCGCGCCGAAAGGCAACGCAGTCTCCGCATCAAAGAAAGGAACCTTACCAAAGGAAGGAAACCAGCTGGGCTACAGGAAAAAACAATTGCTCAACAGGAGCAACAACCCAGGAAAAGACAAAGAACCAGGGGATAAAAAAACTCATCCCAACAGCCAGAGGTCCCCAACAAGGGACCCTAGGGAATTGCCGCACTAAGAACCTTGCGGCCAAAGGAAGCATCCGCCGATGCCTGAACATCTACTTTGTAGAATTTTGTGAAAGTGTGCACGGTCGACCAGGTCGCCGCCTTACACACCTGGGCTACAGAAGCCCCATGACGACAGGCCCAAGACGTACTCAGAGATCTAGTAGAGTGTGCCTTCACAGGCACAGGGGGAACCTTCCCCTGCAAAGCATAGGCCTGTTCAATGGTCTGCCTGATCCATTTGGCGATGGTAGAGGCCGACGCCGCCATGCCCTTCCGAGGACCCTCTGGAAGAACAAACAAGGAATCCGTCTTTCGAAAAGACTCAGTCGATTTAAGGTAAACCCTTATCGCCCGAACAACATCCAAAGAATGCAGTCTCACCTCTTTCGGATGTTTAGGCTTCGCGCACAGCGAAGGCAAGACAATATCCTCATTAAGATGGAATTCCGAAACTCGCTTCGGAAGAAAAGAAGGATTAGGTCGCAAGACCACCTTATCCAAATGAACAACCAGATACGGAGACTTGCAGGACAAAGCCGCCAGCTCCGACACTCTGCGAGCCGAAGTGATCGCAACCAAAAAGGCGACCTTTTTGGACAACATAGACAACGAGATCTCCCTGATCTGTTCAAAAGGAGCACGTTGTAACACAGATAGAACGAGATTCAAGTCCCAAGGGGGCAGAGGATCCCTCCTAGGAGGAACCAGATGCCGCACTCCCTGAACAAAAGTGCCAACCAAGGAGTTGGAAGCCACGGGACGTTGAAACAGAACGGCCAGCGCAGACACCTGACCCTTTATCGTAGCCAGCGCCAAACGCTGATCGACACCCCTTTGAAGGAAGGACAGCACTCGAGAAACCAAGTACGTGCGGGGTGAAAACCCCCTGGACTCACACCAGGCAAAATAGGCCTTCCAAGTACGGTAGTAAACCTTCCCCGAGGAAGACTTCCTCGCGTTGATCAAGGTATGAACGACCTCCGGGGAGAGACCCTTCTCCTTCAGGACCTCGGTCTCAACAGCCAGGCCGTCAAAGCCAGCGACTGTAAAGCAGGATGGTATATCGGCCCTTGAGACAGGAGATCGTCTCGAAGAGGTAGACGCCACGGGGCGTCGACCGCCAGATTCACGAGGTCTGCGTACCAGGACCGGCGAGGCCAGTCCGGCGCCACAAGAATCACCGTGCTGCGTTCCGATTGTAACCTGCGAAGGAACCTGGACAGCAACTGAATCGGTGGAAACGCGTACATCAGCTTGTACTGACGCCACGGGGCCACTAACGCGTCCAACGCGTCTGCCCGAGGGTCGCGCGTCCTTGCCACGAACCTCCTCACCTTGTTGTTGAGACGAGACGTGAACAGGTCCACATCTGGAAGACCCCACTTCGCGCACAACATCTGGAAGACAGCTGGGTGGAGAGACCATTCCCGCTGATCCAGGGTCTGGCGACTCAGAGAGTCCGCCTGCCAGTTCTCCACCCCCGGAATGTGCACCGCCGTTATCGCCGGGACATGAGTCTCGGCCCAAGTCAGAATGTCGGCCACTTCTCGAGCCGCTCGGGCACTCCTGGTGCCCCCTTGGTGGTTGATGTAGGCCACCGCCGTGGCATTGTCCGTCTGCACCCGAACCGGGCAGCCCTGCAGCCGGTCCGTCCAGCGATGAAGACAGAGATTTATCGCACGCAATTTCAGAATGTTGATCGGAATGGAGGACTCCCCCTCCGACCAAGTTCCCTGGGCGGACAGAACGCCCAGAACACCACCCCAGCCCAACAGGCTGGCATCCGTGGTGATCACCTTCCACGAGATAGGACGAAACGACTTGCCCCCGGACACCATCGGGGACTGGAGCCACCACAGAAGGTCTCTTCTGGTGCGATGACTCAACGAGATTTGAAGATCCAGAGATTGAGGTCGTCCGTCCCACATGGACAGGATCTCCGCTTGGAGACCCCGCGTGTGAAACTGGGCGAAGGGAATCGCCTCGAAGGCCGAGACCATCAATCCCAGACATCTCATGCACGTCCGCAGAGACGAGAGCGGAACGTCCCGGAGGGACCTGACTTCCTCCTGGAGAGTTCTGAGTTTGTCTTCCGGCAGGAAGACTTTTGCCTGCACCGAGTCCAGGATCATTCCCAGGTAGGGAAGACGAACCGACGGACTCAGTGTCGACTTTGGAAAATTTATCGTCCAACCAAACTCCTGCAGAGTTTGCATCGTGACAGACAGGCCCTCCTCCAGACCCTGGCTGGTCGCAGACCGTACCAGAATGTCGTCCAGATACCCCAGGATAGAAATGCCCTGGGCCCTCAATAATGCCAGACCCGGTGCAAGCACCTTGGTGAAAACCCGCGGAGCCGAGGCGAGACCAAAAGGCAACACCACGAACTGGTAGTGATCCTCCGCAATGGCGAATCGAAGGTACCTCTGGTGACCCTCGAAAATGGGGATGTGAAGATACGCATCCTACAAATCGATGGAGGCCATGAATTCCCCCGGAACCAGGGCAGCCACCACCGACCGCAGGGATTCCATGCGGAACTTGCGAACCCGCACAGAGCGGTTCAGAGCCTTCAAGTCCAGAATTGGACGAACCTTGCCCTCCTTCCTGGGCACGGTGAACAGATTGGAATAAAACCCCCGATGGCGTGGGGGACCCGCACAGGCGAACAAGCCGCTGCACATGAGGCAGGGAGAGTCGCATACAAGACGCACAAAACGGGGGTTAAGAAACCGCACAGCGTCCAGTGAGGTAGCCACCTCACCAATCATCCCTGCACCGAACAGGGATGGGTCGTTCACTGTGCCAGGAGCGTTACCTGGCTGAACGCTCGATGGCAGACTGGGAAGCCACTGACCCACGACCTGCGACCAGGGGGATCAGCCCGAGACCCAGTCCGCATGATCCTCTTCATCAGAAGAACTAACTAACGCTGATAAAAATAACAGCTAAGTAAAGGTAGAGAGAAAAACTCAAACAAAATCTTAAAAAGAAGAAAGAGTCTGGGGCAGAAAGCCCCAGCACAGAGAGAGCCAGCCACTCCTGACAAGCTAGACATTGAAACTGAGATATGGTTGCAGGAAGTAGGAGGGTATTGACTGAGGGGACCACCCCTTGAGGGTGGGATATGTTAAAAGCTTTAATGTTAACATATTCTGTTGCCTAGCTACTCCTTCGGAGCAAAGTCTAATACCCCATATGTGACGAATATGAAGAGGCGGCGACTGTCGGAGGACGTAAGAGAAATATAGTTCCAAAACATCTGGGGTGCCAAGGTTCCCCATCACTGGCCTACATCAGGGGGTCTTCAAACTACGGCCCTCCAGTTGTTCAGGAACTACAATTCCCATCATGCCTTGTCATGTCTGTGAATGTCAGAGTTTTACAATGCCTCGTGGGACTTGTAGTTCTGCAACAGCTGGAGGGTCGTAGTTGGAGGACCCCTGGAGATGATGCTGAAGGTCCTCCAGCCAGGAAATGAGGGGGGGTTCTATCTTCTGATGCACATGGTGAGAAGCGCACAGTGTGCAGTGAAATCGGAGGAAGCCGTTTTAGTCCAGGAGGAGGAGCCTCCTCTGGAAGACGGGAGGGAATCTGGAGTTTAGTTTTGAAAATATGAAGAGATTTTTAGTAAACCTAAATAATGAAACGGGAAGCTTTGCCCTGCGTTCCGCCTCATTTCCAGTGTTTATCCGGCTTTTTATGATCCGGGTGTCGGAGGGCAGCCCAAGGACAAAGCTTTCCACGCTGCATCAACCCCCCCAGATATTCACACTTCACCTCCCGTGACATTCACCCAGTGCCAAAAACATGCAAAGCAAAGGCGGGCCGGACCATTCCTACTTACATAGGGTGACAGCGGCTCCCCTTCATCCATGGGCTCATCCATGGGCTCATCCACCATCTTCATACCATTCACCTATGGAGCAAACCATCAGACATGTCATTGGAGGGATGGAGATTTCTCCAAATGAAAACTCCATAAGGAGAGATTCTGTGGATTCAAGTCATGCACAACAGAATGTAGTACAATAAATTCAAACAATTTATTAAAATATAAAACACAAACAAAAAAATCCAAAAATGTCCTAATTATTTTACTAAAAAAAATAAAAAAAAACTGTAAATAGTAACAATTATTAGTAATGGTAACACCATCAGCTGACAGTGTAATAGGTGCACTGATAAGTGTTAAAGCTGCAACCAAGATCCTTATACCGAATATGGAAAATTGTAAATGTTAAAATTATATGGTGCGCTACAACTCCCATTACCCACTTCTGGAAGATTTTCCCCCAAGTCCGCCGCTGGGACCACTTTTATGAGAAAGAGGACCATCCGACGTCTAGAAAATACCGGGGTTATGGCAGCTATCTGCTGCCATAACCCCGGTATTTAACGTCAAAGTAGCGACGTAAAACTGCGGCGGGCGGTCCGGAAGTGGTTAAAGATCCGCCCTGTCATGAACCTTTGAATGCGGAAGTGTTCCTCCTTGAAATCTGTTACACAGTGGGAGGGGGGGGGGGGTCTTCTGCCCTGTCTTAAAGCGGTTGTAAACCCTAAAAGATAAAAAAAAAATAAAAAAAAACCTGCAAGACAAAGGCATAATGGGCTAGTATGCATCGCATACTAGCCCATTATGTGTAACTTACCTTAGAACGAAGCCCCGACACGGGACATCGCTGCGGGCGCTGCCATGATCCCTCGCCGTCTCTTCCGGGTTCGGCGGCTCCGGCACGGTGATTGTCCAGAAGAGACGGCTCCGGCGCGATGATTGGCCGGGGCCGCGATGACGTCACTCCCGCACGCAAGCTCCCGGCAAATTAATTGAAGGTCCCCCCGGACCTTCAGAGCGCGAGCGGCTGCATGCACTGTAAATATCTCCTAAACCATGCCGGTTTAGGAGATATTATTTATAACTACAGGTAAGCCTTATTATAGGCTTACCTGTAGGTAAAAAAGTGTCAAAAAGCGGGATACTACCGCTTTAAGGCTCCAGACGGCTCCATTGTTCCGTGTCTGGCTATTGTGTACATTGATTGCCCCCTGGGGGTTCTATCTTATTACACATAACAGACCTACTAATCAAGCTATCGGACCAATCCCTGCTGACTAAATTTCAAGTCCTCATTTGCATGGCTAAGGAGGACCTGAAGGAGGACTACATGTACTTTACAATTGACCAATAGGAAAGTGGTTGTTGGGGGCAGGAATCAGATGTTCCAAATTCTGTATAAAAATGTGTTGTGTACTTCCAATAAAAGTCTTCCTGTTTGAACTTACATACAGCCTGCCTGGTGTTTGTTCTAATGGATTCCGAACGGCACATAGCTGTAGTTCGGATCCCGGAGCCTTTGTTGAGCGAACCATCAGACGTTGCGATCGGCGAGCTGACTCACTAGAAACAGAGGAGTGTCGGGAGAGCGGAAGCGAGCGAGCAAGGGTCTCGTTACACACCCTTTCTCTGATATTTGTTGCTTACAAGTAAAATCTTTTTTTTTTTTTCCCTAGAAAATGCATTAGAACCCCCAAACATTATAGATAATTTTTTTAGCAGAGACTTTAATGTGAGATCTGGGGTCAAAATGTCCTCACATCTCACATCTACATTAAAAAAAAAAAATTCATCATGAAAAAAAAATGGGCCCTTTAAGGCCGTTGGGAGGAAGTGACATATGACGTCACTCCAGTCCTCCAAGGCCATAGAGAGGAGTGGGGGGCCAGCTTGCCCTCACTGACTTCCTGCCTACAAGGGGAAAGGACCGGGTCATTTTCCCCGCTACTGACGGCTCCGGTAAGTAGGGAAAACAACCGGGAAGCGGTGGGAGGGGGTGGGGGGGGGGCACCTCTCCCGCCACCCATAAAAGTGATCTTGTGGAGAATCCAATACTGGGACCACCTTTATGAGAAAGAGGACCGCCCGCCCTGTAAGAAAATACCAGGAATAAATTCCAAAAATGTATTAAAATATAAAAACACAAAAAAAATCCAAAAATGTCCTAATTATTTTACTAAAAAAACAAAAAAAAAAAAATTGTAAATAGTAACAATTATTAGTAATGGTGACATCATCAGCTACTTCCCCCATTACCCACTTCCCGGAAGATTTTCCCCCAAGTCCGCTGCTGGGGGGGGGGGCACCTCTCCCGCCACCAATAAAAGTGATCTCGTGGAGAATCCACCACTGGGACCACCTTTATGAGAAAGAGGACCGCCCACCGTGTAAGAAAATACCGGGGTTATGGCTGCTATCTGCTGCAATAACCGCGCTATTTAACATCAAAGTAGCGACGTATAACTGCGGCGGCGGTCCGGAATCGGTTAAAGCCCACCCTTTCTCTGATATTTGTTGCTTACAAGTAAAATCTTTTTTTTTTTCCCCTAGAAAATGACTTGGAACCCCAAAATATTATAGATACATTTTTTAGCAGAAACCCTGGAGAATAAAATGGCGGTCGTTGCAATATTTTCTCACACAGTATTTGCAGAGCAGTCTTTCAAATGCAATTTTTTTGGGGAAAAAAACACACTTTAACCACTTCTGGACCGGAAGGATTTTCCTCCCTTAATGACCAGGCCATTTTTTGCGATACGGCACTGCGTTACTTTAACGGACAATTGCGCGGTCGTGCGACGCTGTACCCAAATAACATTGATGTCTTTTTCCCACAAATAGAGATTTCTTTTGGTGGTATTTCATCACCTCTGCAATTTTTATTTTCTGCTCTATAAACAAAAAAAGAGCGACAATTCTGGAAAAAAAAAAAACAATATTTTTTACTTTCTGCTAAATAACATTCCCAATAATAAAAAAAATAAAAAAATCTATTTTTTTCATCATTTTAGGCCAATTTGTATTCTGCTACATATTTTTGGTAAAAAAAAATCCCAATAAGTGTATTTTGATTGGTTTGCGCAAAAGTTATCGCGTCTACAAACTAGGGGAAAGATTTATGTCATTTTTATTTTATTTTTTTTACTAGTAATGACAGCGATCAGCGACATTGCGGCGGACAGATCGGACCCCTAACTGACATTTTTTACACTTTTGGGGGGGATCAGTGACATTACTGCAGTAATCAGTGCTAAAAATATGCACTGTCACTGTAATAATGACACTGGCAGGGAAAGGGTTACCCCAGGGGTGTTTAAAGGGTTAAATGTGTCCCTAGTCCCACAGTGATGGGGAACCTTGGCACCCTTAAATGTTTTGGAACTACATTTCCCATGATGCTCAACTACCCTGCAGAGAGCATGAGAATCATGGGAAATGTAGTTCCAAAACATCTGGGGTGCCAAGGTTCACTATCACTGCCCTAGTGGGTGCTTTCTTACTGTGAGGGGCTTGTGAAATCAACACAGAGACCTGTGATCCTAAATAGGAGGAACACGGGAGCTTTGTATGGATTCCTGAGAGAAGAAAGGTCTGCAGTGTTTACAACAGCCGACCGCCGTTCTCTCTCCATGGGTAGCGATCGCGGGTGCCCCAGCGGTAATCTCAGCCCTGTTGATCAGCTTCCCCGCTGGTGAGTGAGCTCGCTTGCGCGCCCCCCAGGATTGCTCCACCGAACCGCCGTATAGGTATGGGGATTCGCGGGAACCTGCCGCCATATATAGGCGGCGGCTGGTCGGCAAGCGGTTAAAGGGTAACTTCACTTTGATGGGGAAAAAAAATAGCAAATAAAAAAAAATAACAACAATATATCATATACAATTGCTGCACAAATCATATTGTAATGGAATGTTACTAAAAATTATGTTTCCTTTTCACTCTGTAACGATCTGTAAAATGCAATACGGCCACCGGGAGGCGCTCTGTACACAGATGATATACAGAACTGGGGGGGGTTCTACAAAGTGCTACAAAGTATTGACTAATGGAAACGGGCAGCGAAGTCTTGTGGCTTCACAGCTGGATTCCTCCTGCGCATGCGCGGAGCGTGATGCACTTTGTGAATGGGCTGCCTGCGGGGGGAAGGAGGGGGAGCAAAACCTTAAGCTCAGTTTGCACAGTGAACTGAGCCAGAAGTGGGAGAGGGTACCTGTCAGAAACCAGGTACCCCCGCCCCCCCACCCAAAAAAAGTGCCAAATGTGCCAGCAGGGGGGGGGGGCAGACAAGCAGCATTTCCCCTTTTGGGTGGAGCTATGTGTTAGGGAAGGACCCTAAGGACATTAAAGACAGTGAGGTGCACAAGAGGCTCGTCCAACAGAAGCAACCATCCCTGCACATGGCAGGGCCTTCGATATCATCCCTCTTCCACATAGAATGTGGTTTTATCATCCTGGTGAGATTTACACCTTCAGCCGTGTGAATAAAGAAATGAACCCCAATGCAGACTTCCTGACACCAACAATAGGAATATGTAAATAGATGGGTGGAGTCCACAACTAAATCCTGTTCCTGGACAATTAACATGTACACACCCCATGGTGACTGGAGGCATAGATCTACATTTTGTCTCATCTTCTAGATGTATTGTATTGTAGTGAAGAATTGGCTTGGAGAAGCTACGGAAGGTCTTCTACATTAGTCCAATCAAATGTGAGGAACTACTACAAGAGATGTGTGCAGAACCATAGATAAGCCAGGTAAAGAACCCAAGACCCGTTAAAGAGTGAGAGTAGAAGAAATGAGGAGATAACCAACAAGGAATCCAGATCCGCTGGAACCACCCAACAAGGAATCCAGAGCCGCTGGAACCAACCAAGGAGAGGTCCAGGGCTAACCAATGCGAGATACAGAGCTACTGGAGCCAACCAAGGAGGCGTGAAAAGCTGCTGTAGCAAATCAAGGAAGAATCCAGAGCTTCTGGAGCCAACCGAGGCATCAGAGCAGAGTAGAGGGGTGACAGTTAGGAGGGGTAGAAGGGAACAAGGCAAGGAGGCTGATCCTGGGCTGGAGCACCCCAATAGATACGCCCCGTTGTGTGATGTTGGGGAAACCAGTCAGGGACCAGCATTGCTGGAGCAGAGCGACGCCCCTAGCTGCCAGGGGAAGAACTCCTCCAGTGAGGCTGGGAGAAAGGGAAAGGAAAGACAGGTGCTGGTGGTAGGGGACTCAATTATTAGAAGGGCAGACAGTGTAATCTGTGACCAAGACCGTGTGCGCCGAACAGTCTGTTGTTTGCCGGGCGCTCGGGTTCGGCACATAGCGGATCGGGTGGACAGATTATTGGGTGGGGCTGGGGAAGACCCAGCTGTCATGGTACACGTGGGTACCAATGACATAGGCAGAGGAAGACGGAGAGTCCTAAACGATTTCAGGGACTTAGGCGCTAAGTTGAGGACTAGGACCTCCAAGGTAATATTTTCCGAAATACTACCTGTACCTCGAGCCACACCAGAGAGGCAGCGGGAGATTAGGGAAGTTAACGAGTGGCTGAGGAGCTGGTGTAGTAAGGAGGGTTTCGGGTTCCTGGAGAACTGGGCCGACTTCTCAGTCGGTCACCGGCTCTTTGGTAGGGACGGATTGCACCTAAATGGGGTGGGTGCAGCCGTACTGGGTGCGAGGATGGCCGAAAAGTTAGAGGGGCTTTTAAACTAGGGAATGGGGGGGAGGGTACAGATGTAGAATTACCCAGTGGAAAGCAAGTTTCAGAGGGCAGAAATGGGGGCATTAGCGGTAGGGTGTTCGGAGCTCCTATACCCAGGGTGGGTACGGGGAAAAATCAAGAGAGCAGCCTAAAAACATCAAAAGAGGATAAATATAACCGATCAAAGTTACGAGGTTTGTATACCAATGCCAGAAGCCTGGCCAACAAGATGGGAGAGCTGGAGCTGCTGATATTTGAGGAGGACTTAGATTTTGTGGGGATAACTGAGACTTGGTTTGACAGCTCTCATGACTGGATGGCGTCCATTCAGGGGTATTCCCTTTATCGCAGAGATAGAGAAAGTAAAAAAGGGGGAGGGGTATGTTTGTATATTAAGAACAGTATACAGGTAAATATGAGGGATGATATTAATAATGGAGCTATGGACGAGGCAGAATCCCTATGGGTAGAGCTTCAAAGGGAAGGCACGGCGGGGAAGGTAATATTGGGCGTATGCTATAGGCCCCCCAACCAGAGGGAGGAGGGTGAGGCGGACCTCATGTTACAGATAGGATTGGCAGCAAGGATGGGAAATGTCATTATAATGGGGGACTTTAATTATCCAGATATAGACTGGGCAGAAGGAACCGCACACTCAGCCAAGGCTCGGCAGTTCCTAAATGTTTTGCAGGACAATTTCATGGGTCAGATGGTGAATGCACCGACAAGAAGCAATGCGGTACTTGACCTACTGATTACCAACAATACAGACCTGATCACGGATATAGAAATACGGGACAACTTAGGGAACAGTGACCATAGGTCAATTGGTTTCAGTATTAATTACAGTAATAGGAAACACAAGGGTAATATAAGGACGCTGAATTTCACAAGAGCCAATTTCCCTAAACTGCGCTCGCTGCTAGAAAATATCAAATGGGATAGAACCCTGGGAACAAAGAACACGGAGGAAAAATGGGAGTGCTTCAAGAGCATACTTAACAAGGGAGTGGGCCAGTGCATTCCACAGGGAAATAAATTTAAAAGAGCAAAACTAAACCCTGGGTGGCTAAACTCCAACATTAAAATGTATATTAGAGCTAAAGAAAAGGCCTTCAAAAAATACAAGACTGAGGGGTCATTGGCAGCATTTAAGCACTACAAAGAGTGTAATAAGAAATGTAAAGATGAAATCAGGGCGGCTAAAATAGAACACGAGAGACATATAGCGGAGGAGAGCAAAAAGAACCCCAAGAAGTTCTTTAAGTATATAAACAGTAAGAAAGCCAGGCCAGAGCACATTGGCCCCATAAAAGATGATAAAGGAAAAATGGCCACTGAGGACAGAGAAAAGGCGGAAGTGTTAAATAATTTCTTTTCTTCAGTCTTCACAAAGGAATCGGGGGGCTACACGAAACCCGCTTGTAAGGCCGAACTAAATAATACACCTCAGGAAGTGCCGCCATGGCTAACAGAGGATAGACTTAGAGCTAAACTAGAGAAACTTAACATAAATAAATCCCCGGGACCGGATGGCTTGCACCCGAGGGTTCTTAATGAGCTCAGCCAGGTGATTGCCAGACCATTATTCTTGATCTTTAAGGATAGTTTACAGACGGGTATGGTGCCAGCTGATTGGAAAAAAGCCAACGTGGTACCAATATTTAAAAAGGGGCCGAGATATATCCCGGGTAACTATAGGCCGGTCAGCCTAACATCAGTAGTCTGCAAAATTTTGGAGGGGATGATAAGGGACCACATACAAGACTTTAGTAATGAAAATGGTATTATAAGTAGAAATCAGCATGGATTCATGAAAAATCGTTCGTGCCAAACCAATCTGTTAACCTTCTACGATGAAGTGAGCTGCCACCTAGATAAAGGTAAGCCTGTGGATGTGGTGTATCTGGACTTCGCAAAGGCCTTTGACACCGTTCCTCACAAACGCTTACTGTACAAACTAAGGAAGGTAGGTATGGATCATAAGGTGAGTACCTGGATAGAGACCTGGCTCCAGGGGAGAGTCCAGAGGGTGGTGATTAATGGGGAGTACTCGGATTGGGCGGGTGTGGAAAGTGGGGTCCCCCAGGGTTCTGTCCTGGGACCAATCCTGTTTAATTTATTCATAAATGATCTAGAGGAGGGGATATCTAGTACAATCTCAGTATTTGCAGATGATACTAAATTAGGCATGCCAATATCTTCTATGCAGGATGTGGAAATCTTGCAAGCAGACCTGAACAAAATAACGGGGTGGGCAACCACATGGCAGATGAGGTTTAATGTAGAAAAATGTAAAGTAATGCACTTGGGTGCCAGAAACCAGAAAGCAAGCTATTCACTAGGGGGTGAACCTCTGGGTGAGTCTAGGATGGAAAAGGACTTGGGGGTACTGGTAGACAACAGGCTTGGCAGTGGCATGCAATGCCAAGCCGCCGCAAGCAAAGCCAACAGAATACTGGGATGTATAAAAAGGGGGATTCACTCCAGAAATAAAGAGATTATTCTCCCGCTCTACAAGACTCTGGTCCGGCCACATCTGGAGTATGCTGTCCAGTTCTGGGCACCGGTCCGCAGGAAGGATGTGCTGGAACTGGAGAAAGTCCAGAGGAGGGCAACAAAAATAATTAGGGGAATGGAGGACATCAGCTATGAGGAAAGACTACAAGCACTGAACTTATTCTCTCTGGAGAAGAGACGATTGAGGGGGGATATGATATCAATGTACAAATACTGTACTGGCGACCCTAGCATAAGGAACAAACTATTCAGAGAAAGGGAATACAATAAGACACGTGGCCACTCACTAAAACTTGAGGAAAGGCGGTTTAACCTTAAAGTGCGTAAGGGGTTCTTCACTGTAAGAGCGGTAAGGATGTGGAATTCTCTTCCACAAGCAGTCGTATCAGCGGGGAGCATAGATAGTTTCAAAAAACTATTAGATGTACACCTTAAAGACCACAACATACAGGGGTACACAATGTACGGTTAAAAGCAAACACACACGCATCATGGTTGAACTGGATGGACTTGTGTCTTTTTTCAACCTCACTAACTATGTAACTATGTAACCAGGGTGATATACAGAGCTACTGGAGCCAACCAAGGAGGGGTGTACAGCTGCTGGAGAAAACCAAGGAGGAATCCAGAGCTTCTGGAGCCAACCAAGGAGAGGTCCAGAGCTTCTGGAGCCAACCAAGACGAGATACAGAGCTACTGGAGCCAACCAAGGAGGGGTGGTGTAGAGCTGCTGGTGCAAACCAAGGAGGAATCTAGGGCTGCTGGAACCAACCAAGGAATGATCCGGAGCACTGGAGCCAACCAAGGGGAGGTTCAGAGCCCCTGGAGCCAACCAGGGCGAGATACAGAGCCACTGGAGCCAACCAAGGCGAGATACAGAGCCACTGGAGCCAACCAAGGCGAGATACAGAGCCACTGGAGCCAACCAAGGAGGAATCCAGAGCTGCTGGAGCCAACCAAGGAGGGATCCAAAACCGCTTGAAGCCAACCAAGGAAGGATCCAGAGTCGCTGAAGCCAACCATGGTGAGGTCCAGAGTGGCTGAAGTCAATCAATGCACTCAGAAGAGTCTGTCCATTCTTGGAATTTCCTATTTCAATTCATTCCACATCCATACAGAATATAACACTTATAATGAGGTTTCACAAGACGGTAAATGAGGCAGCCCCAACTGCTGTTATAAGAACTAGTGCAGATATAAATGGCAGCAATATATACAGGTCCTTCTCAAAAAATTAGCATATTGTGATAAAGTTCATTATTTTCTGTAATGTACTGATAAACATTAGACTTTCATATATTTTAGATTCATTACACACAACTGAAGTAGTGCAAGCCTTTTATTGTTTTAATATTGATGATTTTGGCATACAGCTCATGAAAACCCAAAATTCCTATCTCAAAAAATTAGCATATTTCATCCGACCAATAAAAAAAAAAGTGTTTTTAATACAAAAAAAGTCAACCTTCAAATAATTATGTTCAGTTATGCACTCAATACTTGGTCGGGAATCCTTTTGCAGAAATGACTGCTTCAATGCGGCGTGGCATGGAGGCAATCAGCCTGTGGCACTGCTGAGGTGTTATGGAGGCCCAGGATGCTTCGATAGCAGCCTTGAGCTCATCCAGAGTGTTGGGTCTTGCGTCTCTCAACTTTCTCTTCACAACATCCCACAGATTCTCTATGGGGTTCAGGTCAGGAGAGTTGGCAGGCCAATTGAGCACAGTACTACCATGGTCAGTAAACCATTTACCAGTGGTTCTGGCACTGTGAGCAGGTGCCAGGTTGTGCTGAAAAATGAAATCCTCATCTCCATAAAGCTTTTCAGCAGATGGAAGCATGAAGTGCTCCAAAATCTCCTGATAGCTAGCTGCATTGACCCTGCCCTTGATAAAACACAGTGGACCAACCCCAGCAGCTGACATGGCACCCCAGACCATCACTGACTGTGGGTACTTGACACTGGACCTCAGGCATTTTGGCATTTCCCTCTCCCCAGTCTTCCTCCAGACTCTGGCACCTTGATTTCCGAATGACATGCAACATTTGCTTTCATCCGAAAAAAGTACTTTGGACCACTGAGCAACAGTCCAGTGCTGCTTCTCTGTAGCCCAGGTCAGGCTCTTCTGCCGCTGTTTCTGGTTCAAAAGTGGCTTGACCTGGGGAATGCGGCACCTGTAGCCCATTTCCTGCACACGCCTGTACACGGTGGCTCTAGATGTTTCTACTCCAGACTCAGTCCACTGCTTCCGCAGGTCCCCCAAGGTCTGGAATCGGTCCTTCTCCACAATCTTCCTCAGGGTCTGGTCACCTCTTCTCGTTGTGCAGCATTTTCTGCCACACTTTTTCCTTCCCACAGACTTCCCACTGAGGTGCCTTGATACAGCACTCTGGGAACAGCCTATTCGTTCAGAAATTTCTTTCTGTGTCTTACCCTCTTGCTTGAGGGTGTCAATGATGGCCTTCTGGACAGCAGTCAGGTCGGCAGTCTTACCCATGATTGCGGTTTTGAGTAATGAACCAGGCTGGGAGTTTTTAAAAGCCTCAGGAATCTTTTGCAGGTGTTTAGAGTTAATTAGTTGATTCAGATGATTAGGTAATAGCTTGTTTAGAGAACCTTTTCATGATATGCTAATTTTTTGAGATAGGAATTTTGTTTTTTCATGAGCTGTATGCCAAAATCATCAATATTAAAACAAAAAAAAGGCTTGCACTACTTCATTTGTGTGTAATGAATCTAAAATATATGAAAGTCTAATGTTTATCAGTACATTACAGAAAATAATAAACTTTATCACAATATGCTAATTTTTTGAGAAGGACCTGTATATATATACTTATTCATATAATATTATTATATACAATATACAGTAAATAGGTGACATCACTCAGCTATAGATATATAAACACACACAGGTTGGGAATATATACAACAATTTGTTTAAATCCCCTCTCTTTAAAAAATGTGTGTGTGTGTGTGTACACACACATACATACACTGTATTTTATTTTTTTTATTTGTGATTATATATATATATATATACACACGCATATTACATATTATATATATATATATATACATACACACACAAATATATATATATATATATATATATATATATATATATATATATCATAAATATTTACATTTTTTTTTTTTTAAAGAGAGGGGATTTAAACAAATTGTTGTATATATTAGAAACCTAATGAAAATCGAAACAATCACTCCCACCTCCAGTACATCGAACAATAAATGATTGTTACAGTCCTCTTCTGTCCGATGTGATAAAACATGTGAAGTCAAACTCAATGTTTAGACCTGGGGGGGCTAGCGCCTTGATGTCATAAATCCACCTAGATTCCTTTTAGCTCAATTTCCTAATATACTCCCCCCCCCCCCCCCCCCAAATGCTTGCTCACCCAAACCCCCCCCCCCCCCCTCATACTTACTCACCTTTTCGAGGCCCCAAAACTGTATTTTGCTTGGGTCCCGATTATGCGCTACCTAAATAATGCTTAGATGCAATCTTTTGTAACTGTGTTCTCTCATCCGCAGAGATACATTTCTGGAGGTGAACTCTATGTACTGAAGGCCGCATGGGCACTCCATCATGTATATCACCCCCCCCCCCCCCCACCCCTCGAAGCACAGACTAGTGGTAGCAGATCCTCTGAGTTACTGTACGACACTTGGTGAGTTTTTAGTAGTGCGGGTTTATTCTCTTTTTTATTCACCTGTCAGGGGACCCGGATCTAAAAAGTCACCTGTCAGGGGACCCGGATCTAAAAAGTCACCTGTCAGGGGACCCAGATCTAAAAAGTCACCTGTCAGGGGACCCAGATCTAAAAAGTCACCTGTCAGGGGACCCAGATCTAAAAAATCACCTGTCAGGGGACCCGGATCTAAAAAGTCACCTGTCAGGGGACCCGGATCTAAAAAGTCACCTGTCAGGGGACCCGGATCTAAAAAGTCACCTGTCAGGGGACCCGGATC
Organism: Pelophylax lessonae; assembly: GCF_965119305.1. Lineage (NCBI taxonomy): Eukaryota > Metazoa > Chordata > Amphibia > Anura > Ranidae > Pelophylax > Pelophylax lessonae. Next base: position 3,698,024 of record NC_138774.1, on the reverse strand, counting down.
TAAAAAGTCACCTGTCAGGGGTCCCGGATCTAAAAAGTCACCTGTCAGGGGACCCGGATCTAAAAAGTCACCTGTCAGGGGACCCGGATCTAAAAAGTCACCTGTCAGGGGACCCGGATCTAAAAAGTCACCTGTCAGGGGACCCAGATCTAAAAAGTCACCTGTCAGGGGACCCGGATCTAAAAAGTCACCTGTCAGGGGACCCGGATCTAAAAAGTCACCTGTCAGGGGACCCAGATCTAAAAAGTCACCTGTCAGGGGACCCAGATCTAAAAAGTCACCTGTCAGGGGACCCAGATCTAAAAAATCACCTGTCAGGGGACCCAGATCTAAAAAGTCACCTGTCAGGGGACCCGGATCTAAAAAGTCACCTGTCAGGGGACCCGGATCTAATAATTCACCTGTCAGGGGACCCAGAGCTAAAAAGTCACCTGTCAGGGGACCCAGAGCTAAAAAGTCACCTGTCAGGGGACCCAGAGCTAAAAAGTCACCTGTCAGGGGACCCAGAGCTAAAAAGTCACCTGTCAGGGGACCCAGAGCTAAAAAGTCACCTGTCAGGGGACCCAGATCTAAAAAGTCACCTGTCAGGGGACCCAGATCTAAAAAGTCACCTGTCAGGGGACCCGGATCTAAAAAGTCACCTGTCAGGGGACCCGGATCTAAAAAGTCACCTGTCAGGGGACCCGGATCTAAAAAGTCACCTGTCAGGGGACCCGGATCTAAAAAGTCACCTGTCAGGGGACCCGGATCTAAAAAGTCACCTGTCAGGGGACCCGGATCTAAAAAGTCACCTGTCAGGGGACCCGGATCTAAAAAGTCACCTGTCAGGGGACCCGGATCTAAAAAGTCACCTGTCAGGGGATCCAGATCTAAAAAGTCACCTGTCAGGGGACCCGGATCTAAAAAGTTACCTGTCAGGGGATCCAGATCTAAAAAGTCACCTGTCAGGGGACCCGGATCTAAAAAGTCACCTGTCAGGGGACCCGGATCTAAGAAGTCACCTGTCAGGGGATCCAGATCTAAAAGGTCACCTGTCAGGGGACCCAGATCTAAAAAGTCACCTGTCAGGGGACCCGGATCTAAGAAGTCACCTGTCAGGGGATCCAGATCTAAAAGGTCACCTGTCAGGGAACCCAGAGCTAGTAATTCACCTGTTAGGGAACCCAGATCTACTAACTCCCCTTTCAGGAGACCCAGATCTGGTAACTTGTCGGGGGACCAAGATCTAAGTGACCTTTCAGGGGACCCAGATCTAACAAACACACCTGTCAGGGGGACCCAGATCTGACAACACACCTGTCAGGGGGACCCAGATCTGACAACACATCCGTAAGGGGACCCAGATCTGACGACACACCTGTCAGGGGACAAACATCCAATGACCCACCTGTCAGGGGACCAACATGCAATGACCCACCTGTCAGGGGACCAACATGCAATGACCCACCTGTCAGGGGACCAACATGCAATGACCCACCTGTCAGGGGACCAACATGCAATGACCCACCTGTCAGGGGACCAACATGCAATGACCCACCTGTCAGGGGACAAACATCCAATGACCCACCTGTCAGGGGACAAACATCCAATGACCCACCTGTCAGGGGACAAACATCCAATGACCCACCTGTCAGGGGACAAACATCCAATGACCCACCTGTCAGGGGACAAACATCCAATGACCCACCTGTCAGGGGACAAACATCCAATGACCCACCTGTCAGGGGACAAACATCCAATGACCCACCTGTCAGGGGACAAACATCCAATGACCCACCTGTCAGGGGACAAACATCCAATGACCCACCTGTCAGGGGACAAACATCCAATGACCCACCTGTCAGGGGACAAACATCCAATGACCCACCTGTCAGGGGACAAACATCCAATGACCCACCTGTCAGGGGACAAACATCCAATGACCCACCTGTCAGGGGACAAACATCCAATGACCCACCTGTCAGGTGACAAACATCCAATGACCCACCTGTCAGGGGACAAACATCCAATGACCCACCTGTCAGGGGACAAACATCCAATGACCCACCTGTCAGGGGACAAACATCCAATGACCCACCTGTCAGGGGACAAACATCCAATGACCCACCTGTCAGGGGACAAACATCCAATGACCCACCTGTCAGGGGACAAACATCCAATGACCCACCTGTCAGGGGACCAACATGCAATGACCCACCTGTCAGGGGACCAACATGCAATGACTCACCTGTCAGGGGACAAACATGCAATGACCCACCTGTCAGGGGACAAACATGCAATGACCCACCTGTCAGGGGACAAACATGCAATGACCCACCTGTCAGGGGACAAACATGCAATGACCCACCTGTCAGGGGACCAACATGCAATGACCCACCTGTCAGGGGACCAACATGCAATGACCCACCTGTCAGGGGACAAACATGCAATGACCCACCTGTCAGGGGACAAACATGCAATGACCCACCTGTCAGGGGACAAACATCCAATGACCCACCTGTCAGGGGACAAACATCCAATGACCCACCTGTCAGGGGACAAACATCCAATGACCCACCTGTCAGGGGACAAACATCCAATGACCCACCTGTCAGGGGACAAACATCCAATGACCCACCTGTCAGGGGACAAACATCCAATGACCCACCTGTCAGGGGACAAACATCCAATGACCCACCTGTCAGGGGACAAACATCCAATGACCCACCTGTCAGGGGACAAACATCCAATGACCCACCTGTCAGGGGACAAACATCCAATGACCCACCTGTCAGGGGACAAACATCCAATGACCCACCTGTCAGGGGACAAACATCCAATGACCCACCTGTCAGGGGACAAACATCCAATGACCCACCTGTCAGGGGACAAACATCCAATGACCCACCTGTCAGGGGACAAACATCCAATGACCCACCTGTCAGGGGACAAACATCCAATGACCCACCTGTCAGGGGACAAACATCCAATGACCCACCTGTCAGGGGACAAACATCCAATGACCCACCTGTCAGGGGACCAACAGCCAATGACCCACCTGTCAGGGGACCAACAGCCAATGACCCACCTGTCAGGGGACAAACATCCAATGACCCACCTGTCAGGGGACCAACATCCAATGACCCACCTGTCAGGGGACCAACAGCCAATGACCCACCTGTCAGGGTACCAACATCCAATGACCCACCTGTCAGGGGACCTGGAGCGGCGCAGCTTCTCGGCACAGGACAGACAGCCTTGTATCCTGTCCAAGTTTCTACTCCTCCCATAGAGAGAACACTAAAATCCTCTGGGAACACACGCCCAAAGCGTAATACATGTCATTTTCCTGGGATCGGTGACTAAGGGAAAAATAAAAATATGTTTGTACAAGTTCAAAGGGAAGCCTGGGTATAAATAGTTCACACATGAAGGTGAGAGCTACATGGAGGCGAGGGCTGAATCAGCAGCCCCTCCACCTGTTGTAGGGATGTGATGAAACGAGTAGACGGCGTTCTATATGAAGAGAATGCACTGAACTATTTATAGCACATATTTTAAATCTGACCTCTGACCTTCCCCTTCAGTCTTGCATACCGTAGTTGTACAAACTGCTCTCCTGGACTGAAATGGCTTTACTCTGATTTCACTGCACACTGCGAGCCTCCCACAATGTGCATTAGAAGTGCAAACAAACGCCATTATGCATTAACCTTTTCACCCAATCTCCAGTTCTCTTAACTGTCCCCATCTGAACATCCAATCCTTTGCAGGTCCCTCACAAAAAGGTTTAACCTCAGATATATATAAAATATTAAACTCATACAATATAGATACTAAGGGCAAACCTGGCTATATGACCAAATGGGAGCAAGCTCTTGGGAAAGAACTCTCCATTGCACACTGGCAAGTCATATGGTCCTGGGCTGCCAACTGCACCCTCTACAAGGAAAACATGTACAAAGTGCTATTCTTTTGGCACATGACCCCTTCCCATCTACACGCCATATACCCATCATCCTCGGGTCGCTGCTGGAGGTATTGTAAGTATCGGGGAACCTTACTCCATATCTATTGGCAGTGCCTATCTTTGCAATCATATTGGCGCTCGGTCCAGGAACTCCTCCACCGGCTATTCAAGGTCGACATTCCTCTCCTCCCAAAAACCTATCTTTTAGGGCTAATCCACCCTAAATTACCTGGTTTAGCCAAAAAACTGACCAGTCATGTCCTGACGGCGCCAAGAAGTTTGATGGGCCCCCAATGGAAGAGACAAACCCTGCCGACCCCAAACGAGCTCTATGTTAGGATCAAGAATGTAGAGATTATGGAGTCCCTGACGGCATATCTTGCTGATAAGATAGATGGTCATTGAGATACCAGGGCTTCCAGACCGCACAAAGAGAATCTCCCAGGGCTCTAAAGACTCTTCTCAGCTTGGGAATCCGACTCTTTGTGGACCTAGGGGTGATGAGCTTGGCCTTCCCATATTTCTTTTTTTTAATCCAGTGAGCATCTGGTATACTCCATTGGGCCTGAAGTCGCTGGAGAAGTCTCAATAAGAACCTACAACAGAGTTTCTCTATACATCTGGTCTGCCTGATCTCCTAATAGTCCATTTACTTTATTTATGTGTTAGTTGAGCTTTGCTGCATATTTGGATCTGTATACAATTCTATTTTTCCTGCTATTTGCGTTTTGCTTTTTCCTTTAGGCCATTTGAACCACCTGCCTGTGTGACAACTCAGCCACAACATCACCTCCTGTGTGTAACGCTCCTGCGTTTTTGTAGTAGGCTGGATTTGCAGCTGCAGAATATCCACTCAGTAGTCATGTAGAGATGTGTTGAATAACCAGATCCAACTCTCCAGACTCATCACTGTGGGCTTGTCAGCTTCAGCATACAGAAATATACACACTCAATAAGATGTTCCTGGAGTGATAGGATATATATAACAATATGAAGATGATGTGCTGAAGGGACAGGTGTGAACAGTGACAGAGATGGCAAGCACCTGATAGAAATGTTCAGGAGAGTATTAGATGGTATTAGGTAGAATGCAGATAGGTTAGTAATCGAGTATGGTAACAGGTGGTAAGGACAGCAGATGACAAATACAGGATAGACTAACCCAGTGCAAGGATAGATGGTAGTAGATTCAAGAGCTAGCAATCTATGTAACAGTGCAGATGATAGAATTAGTATGCATAGATAGTAACAGTCCTTATGTGCAGAGGTAGATAGTATAAGTAAGGTTATGGAGGATTCCCCTGTGGGGTACTTATCACTAGTAAAGTTAGTAGTAGCAGGGTCCAGTAGTAAGGGAGTGATCCAGTAGCGAGATACAGGGATCGGTAGTGAGGTTCCGGTCTGTTTCCAAGTAATAGGGAATAGCTGGAGGTTCCGGTAGCAAGGTAAGCTTGTAAGCATGTGGACACACAGGCAGGTTGAATGAACGATGTGAGAGAGAATGCCGGCGGTTGAAATAGCCGCTCTGCGGCGCTCGGCGATGACGTCATCCGTCTTAAAGGTGTATGCGTACCACCTAATTAGAAAGGTGGGACGCATATTTGAAAGAAAAGTGGAAAATAAGGGTACCAGAATCTTACACTGTGACCCCTGACTGGACTTCCTCCATCCAACAGTTCAGTACTTTGCTTAGGTTGCCAGCTGACAAGCTGCTGAACGTGGGGCAAAAACAAGGGCTGAAACTGGGGATTCCATGGTTGGAACTGTAGACTTTCTCAAAGGGTCCCAAAAAAAAAGGGCTGAGACTGGGGATTTCATGGTTGGAACTGTAGACTTTCTCAAAAGGTCTCTGGCAAATAGAACGGGCATTCTGCGTGTCAGAAGAACTCACGACCACCACTGATCCTACCAACCATGAAAACGATTTGTCCAAAATTATTCTCCATTTTCTCCTGCCCACAAAGCAAGTATTCTCACTGCAAGCCACGATGTGCAGATGAGATATGAGATGGCCAAGATGCTGATGACACTAAAGTACCTACTCGATTGTGGTTCCAACAGGTACCATATCCCACAATCCTTTGCATGCAGTCACTACTAGCCACTGATTGGTCAGAGAATCCCACCCACCCCGTTGTTATCCCACCTACTTAACTTTAGTACTACTTTAGTGAAAAAGCAAACCATACCGCACCGTACCGAACCGTTCCAACACCGTACCATGCGGTACCAGCAGTGGAAAAGCAAGCAGGGCCAAGCAGGGCCGAGTAGAGCCGAGCCGGTACTTGCAGTGGAAAAGTGCCATTAGGTGTGCAAATGGGGTCACCAGCAGGAGGAAGGAGGTCCTGATTCCGCTATATAGATCTTTATATCACTAGAGGGACCACCAGCAGGAGGAAGGAGGTCCTGATTCCTCTATATAGATCTTTAGATCACTAGAGGGATCACCGGCAGGAGGAAGGAGGTCCTGATTCCTCTATATAGATCTTTATATCACTAGAGGGGTCACCAGCAGGAGGAAGGAGGTCCTGATTCCTCTATATAGATCTTTATATCACTAGAGGAGTCACCAGCAGGAGGAAGGAGGTCCTGATTCCTCTATATACATCTTTATATCACTAGAGGGGTCACCAGCAGGAGGAAGGAGGTCCTGATTCCTCTATATAGATCTTTATATCACTAGAGGGGTCACCAGCAGGAGGAAGGAGGTCCTGATTCCTCTATATAGATCTTTATATCACTAGAGGGGTCACTAACAGAAGGAAGGATTCCCATGTATGGCTCCATAAAGAATACACGAGCCAGGAAAAGGTCCGTTAGGTGGTCGGCTGGTTGCCGCCATCTGAAGTCCTTTATACGGCTGAGTGTAGGCGATCCTCCTGAGCCGAACCCGGCCACACAAATCTGTTCTCCTTTTAAATTAAACAGTAAAATTCTCTTTATAATATCAAAAAGGCGTCACAGTTTCTCGGCGAGCTTTTAAAATTGTGTCTCGCAGTCACACCAGGAATGACGCCTCCCGGGGATTGTAGGTAGGAAAGTGAGAGATTTGTTCCCCTCACATATTCCCGATTAGCATTTCTGAAAGAGCCAAAAAAAAAAGATAGATACTTGAAGCTCCACCACATGCCGAATGTCTTCTGACCGCGTGTGGTGGTGATCTGTGCGGCACTCTGTCCGTATAAAGGAGGTGAATGGTGATCATTCCAGTCATAGTTCACAGGTTGTCGCTTTGTATCGGCTCGGAGATGGAGACCTTCTATCACGTAGCAGGTGATGCCGCCATCCCCGAGACTAGCCACGGTGTGTTAGGACCGGTGTGACTACTGCGACAAAACTCATTTCCATCAAATTAAATTAATTAGTGACGGTTGTGTATGATTTCACGCCACCGCGAGACGTACAGGAGACTAATTCTATATGTGACGGATCTCAGCGCAAATGTAAGGAGCGACAACATGAACACGGATCATCCTAGAAAGGAGGATCTTTACCCGAATCCGGCCAAATGAACTCCTCCTTTAACCTCCCCCCTAAAAGGATAACTCCACTTTCATGGGAAAAATAAATAAATAAATAATATATCATTGAAAATCGCTACACGAGTCATTTCGTAATTAACCACTTGCCAACTGCCGCACGACTATTTACTGCGGCAGTCAGTCCCTCCTGGGTAAAGTGACGTCACTCGCCCACTAGCCTGTAGGGGGCAAACCCCCGCCGCCGGCGCGCTCCCGCCCCCCGCTCATTCCCTGCCTAGCCAGCGCGTGTGACCAACAGCTCCGATGTCCGCCGGCCACTCGCGATCTCCCATAGGAGAGGGAGAAAGACAGACGGCTGATGTAAACACAACCGTCTGTCATTCTCCCTGAAGTAAGCACAGAGGCTATGTGATCCTGCTACGTAGGATCGTATGTCTCTGTGATTACTTCACTAGTCACGCCCCCTAACAGTTAGAATCACACCCCTAGGGACACACTCCTGCTCGGGACATCGGAGCCGCCGGTCACTCGCGATCTCCCTCTGGAGAAGGAAAAGGACAGACGGCTGATGTAAACACAGCCGTCTGTCATTCTCCCTTAGATCATCACAGAGGCTATGCGATCCTGCTATGTAGGATCGCATGTCTCTGTGGTTACATCACAAGCCACGCCCCCACACAGTTAGAAACACGCCCCTAGGGACACACTTAACCCCTTGATCAACCATAAAGTTAACCCCTTCCCTGCCAGTGTCATTAGTACAGTGACATATTTTTAGCACCGATTACTGTAGTAATGTCACTGGTACCCCCAAAAGTGTCAAAAATGTCAGTTAGGGGTCCGATCTGTCCACCACAATGTCGCAGTCACGCAAAAAAAAAAAAAAAAAAAAAAAAAAAAAAAAAAAAAAAAATCGCAGATCGCCGCCATTACTAGTTAAAAAAAAAAAACAATAAAAATGACATAAATCTTTCCCGTAGTTAATAAATGCGATAACTTTTGCGTAAACCAATCAAAATACGCTTATTGCGATTTTTTTTTACCAAAAATATGTAGCAGGAAACAAATTGGCAAAAAATGTTAAAAAAATTTTGATTTTTACATTTTTTTTGAGTTTCATATAAAAAAAATTGAAAAATATTGTTGTTTTTTCAAAATTGTTGCTCTTTTTTGTTTATAGCGCAAAAAAAAAAAAAAAAAAAAAAATCGCACAGGTGATCAAATACCACCAAAAGAAAGCTCTGTTTGTGGGGGAAAAAAGGGCGTCAATTTAATTTGGGTACAGCGTCGCACGACCGTGCAATTGTCCGTTAAAGTCACGCAGTACCGAATCGCAATATAGGGCCTGGTCTTTGAGCAGCCAAATCCTCCGGAGCTTAAGTGGTTAAAATGTTATCAAAAATTCCCTTTCCTTTTCAATCTGCAGCCGCTGTAAATTTCTGTAAAATTCAATATGGCCACCAGGAGGCGCTCACAGATCACCGCATGTGATTTGCGCCAAAAACACACCGCATTCCTGTGCACATCATATGCGATGTCTGTGCGATGCGATTTGAGTGATATATTTTGTGTGGCTCAAATTGCATCACATTTGCACCCAAACCCTTTTTTTCTCCACACCTAATTGCATCGCATGGGCGATTCTGGCAAGCGCACTGCATTTTGCAATCTATTTCGGGGTATCGTTCATGGAACCTGAAGCCCCGTTGACATTGTGCTGATTTGGCATGCGATTTGTCATGTTGAATCGCATATAAAATCGGAGACTATTGCCGACAACGGCACCGGTTCACATTAAGGGAGGGTTTGAAATCATTCAGCTGAACGCGCACAATTTCAAACTTGCGTGTCAGTGCGACTTCGAGGGCGATCTAACAGACATCTGTACGGGTTCATGCACTGATTGTCTATTGAAGTCGCCAAAAGTAGTGCAGAAACTACTTTTGGGAATCGGTGCGGCGCTGCAAAGTCAGGGTTGCACCAATTCGGACAGTGACGTTGCCGACAATAGGCTCTGATTTGGCATGCGATTTGTCAAATCTGTCCGATGTGAACGGGGGCTTAATGTTCCATGAACAACACCCCAAAACAGATTGCAAAATGCAATGAGTGCAAAACACAAAAAAAAACACCCCCTGGACTGATAATTGACTGAGCCAAGGACTTATAATGCGATTATCTGCTGTCCGTTGCTAAAGGTAACCCAGGGGAATCCAGAAAGTGTAATTCTCAGCAGTCCTCGAGGGGGCAGTGGTACATTTGGGGGCTCGTCCGGGATATCGCCCTGGGTTACAGGAATGGTTGCTAACGGCAATAGCCAAAGAAAAATTCCAAAAAGGTAATTTTCCTTTAAAGAACTCGAGGGGGGCAGTGGTACATTTGGGGGCTCGTCCGGGATGGTTGCTAATGGCAGTGCTACTATCAAAGTATATAAAATTATGAAAAAATAGTGACAGAAAGAATCTTCCACCAATAGCTCTGGCTCACCTGCAGCACATTGTTAATGTGCCTTCAGACTAACTCTGGATGTTCAAATGGTAACAGCAGGATGTGGATTCTCCTCACATAAATGATAGAGCGCAGGAGATATCAGATTGTAATATAAGAATAAGAAGTAAGAGTAAGAAAATCACTCACATTAAGTAAGCAGCTGTAAACAAAGTAACTCCTCTCCAAAATGTAACTCTCTCCCAGTCAGACTCTGGCACCGTTCCAGACAATCAGCTGTTTGGATTGTGGTGAGTGAGCTGAAAGCTGCTGTCACTAGCTCCTCCTACGCATTGCGTCACAGTCATGTGACTTCCTCAGGGTGGAGCTAGATGGACTGCCTCAGGGTGGAGCTAGATGGACTGCCTCAGGGTGGAGCTAGATGAACTGCCTCAGGGTGGAGCTAGATGAACTGCCTCAGGGTGGAGCTAGATTTACTGCCTCAGGGTGGAGCTCGATGGACTGCCTCAGGGTGGAGCGGACTGCCTCAGGGTGGAGCGGACTGCCTCAGGGTGGAGCGGACTGCCTCAGGGTGGAGCTAGATGGACTGCCTCAGGGTGGAGCTAGATGGACTGCCTCAGGGTGGAGCTAGATGGACTGCCTCAGGGTGGAGCTAGATGGACTTCCTCAGGGTGGAGCTAGATGGACTTCCTCAGGGTGGAGCTAGATGGACTTCCTCAAGGTGGAGCTAGATGGACTTCCCAAGGGGGGAGCTAGATGGACTGCCTCAGGGTGGAGCTAGATGGACTTCCTCAAGGTGGAGCTAGATGGACTTTCCCAGGTGGGAGCTAGATGACTCTATGCCGGAATTAAATTGTGATCGGCCCCTGTGTAATGTTACCATAGTGATGTTCAAAGCGATAAGGTGCTGACAGTCCTAATAGCTGTGTAAAAGCTCAGCATACCCATTACTGAACCAGACACCGATCAGATAGAGATCCGAATCCAACACACATAATGACATCCAATATGTACCAGACATACCATCACCAAGTCACAGCAAGATACAGCATAAAATAAGCAGAATAAATCGCGTTCAACTAAAAAAAAAAAAAAAAACAGGGAAGTGGTCGCTAATAGTCCTATCCAGAAACATATTAGACCCGGCTCACACCTGAGCATTTTTCAGCTCGTAAAAACTTTAATCTCTGAAGTCTCAAAATGCCCAACAAGCAAAATCCCATTAATTTCAATGGCCCCTGTTCACATCTGAGCGTTTGTTGTCTGAAGCAAAACTCCTGAAGATCAAATAAAGTACATGAGCTTCTATTTTTGGAAGATTACAGGAGTTTTTTTGGTAGATGTCAATGCCTGCCTCTAAACACCTGCTAATAACCCCTGAAAAAAGCCCTAGAAAATGCAAAAAAAAGCCCAAAAAACGTCTAGAAAAAAGCACAAAAAACCTCTGGGGAAAAAAAGCCCAAAAACGTCTGGAAATAAATCCCAAAAACGTCTGGGAAAAAAAGCCCAAAAACGTCTGGGAAAAAAAGCCCAAACACGTCTGGGAAAAAAAGCCCAAACACGTCTGGGAAAAAAAGCCCAAAAACGTCTGGGAAAAAAAGCCCAAAAACGTCTGGGAAAAAAAGCCCAAAAACGTCTGGGAAAAAAAGCCCAAAAACGTCTGGGAAAAAAAGCCCAAAAACGTCTGGGAAAAAAAGCCCAAAAACGTCTGGGAAAAAAAGCCCAAAAACGTCTGGGGAAAAAATCCCAAAAACGTCTGGGAAAAAATCCCAAAAACGTCTGGAAATAAATCCCAAAAACGTCTGGGAAAAAAAGCCCAAAAACGTCTGGGAAAAAAAGCCCAAAAACATCTGGGAAAAAAAGCCCAAAAACGTCTGGGAAAAAAAGCCCAAAAACGTCTGGAAATAAATCCCAAAAAATGTCTGGGAAAAAAAGGCCAAAAAATGTCTGGGAAAAAAGCCCAAAAACGTCTGGGAAAAAAAGCCCAAAAACGTCTGGGAAAAAAAGCCCAAAAACGTCTGGAAATAAATCCCAAAAACGTCTGGAAATAAATCCCAAAAACGTCTGGGGAAAAAAGCCCAAAAAACACCTGAAAAAAAGCCCAGAAAATCTTGAAAAAAGCCCAAAAAGCCTGAAAAAAAAAACAAAAAACTCCTGAAAAAAGCCCAAAAAAACGGCTGAGAATGATACGCTCAGATGTGAATTTTAAACTAAATATAATCACATATACACTAAAAAATTATTTTACCAATTTTTTTTTTAAATATATAAAAGTATATTCCCCTCTACAAAGATTGTTCCATCCCCCCAATCCCCGCAATGTATAGAGATCACCCGCGGGGGGGGGGGGTTTATTCTTGCCGACCATCGGCTGTACTGTTACTGTGGAGGATGGGCTCTGTCCCGCGAAGCTTTGGGACACAGCTAGTGAGGGCGCGCACGCACCCATTGGCCACAGGGGGGAGCCAATCAGCGGGCACGTCATCTCCTGGGCAACTGCGATGGCTCCCACCGGAGACAGAACGATGTATACACAGCAGACCGCTGTTCTGTCGGTTATGAACACAGAGATCCTCAGATTTAGGAACACAGGTCTCTGTGTTCATGCAGAAAACCCATCCCCCACACAGTTAGAAAGCACTCCCTAGGCTCACATTTAACCCTTTGATCGCCCCTGGTGTTAACCCCTTCCCTGCAAGTGTCATTTTTACAGTAACAGTGCATATGTATAGCACTGATTACTGTAGTAATGTCACTGGTAACCCCAAAAGTGTCAAAAATATCAGTCAGGGGTCCGATCTGTCCGCCGCAATGTCGCAGTCCCGAAAAAAAAATTGCAGATCACCGCCATTACTAGTAAAAATAAATAAAAATAATTAGATTTTTACATTTTTTTATTGGGAATGTTAAATAGCAGGAGATGGGACCCCCCCCCCAGATGGGAGGAACCAGGAGACGGGACATCGCCCCAGATGGGAGGAACCAGGAGATGGGAGGAACCAGGAGACGGGACATCCCCCGAATGGGAGGAACCAGGAGATGGGAGGAACCAGGAGACAGGACATCCCCCCAGATGGGAGGAACCAGGAGACGGGACATCCCCCGAATGGGAGGAACCAGGAGATGGGAGGAACCAGGAGACGGGACATCCCCCCGGATGGGAGGAACCAGGAGACGGGACAGCCCCCGGATGGGAGGAACCAGGAGACGGGACATCCCCCCAGATGGGAGGAACCAGGAGATGGGAGGAACCAGGAGACGGGACATCCCCCCCCCAGATGGGAGGAACCAGGAGACGGGACATCCCCCTGGATAGGAGGAACCAGGAGACGGGACACCCCCCCAGATGGGAGGAGCCAAGAGACGGGACACCCCCCCCCAGATGGGAGGAGCCAAGAGACGGGACACCACCCCCCAGATGGGAGGAACCAGGAGACGGGACACCCCCCCAGATGGGAGGAACCAGGAGACGGGACACCCCCCCCCCAGATGGGAGGAACCAGGAGACGGGACATCCCCCCAGATGGGAGGAACCAGGAGACGGGACACCCCCCCAGATGGGAGGAACCAGGAGACGGGACACCCCCCCAGATGGGAGGAACCAGGAGACGGGACACCCCCCCAGATGGGAGGAACCAGGAGACGGGACACCCCCCCAGATGGGAGGAACCAGGAGACGGGACACCCCCCCAGATGGGAGGAACCAGGAGACGGGACATCCCCCCAGATGGGAGGAACCAGGAGACGGGACATCCCCCCAGATGGGAGGAACCAGGAGACGGGACATCCCCCCAGATGGGAGGAACCAGGAGACGGGACATCCCCCGGATGGGAGGAACCAGGAGACGGGACAGCCCCCTGGATAGGAGGAACCAAGAGACGGGACATCCCCCCAGATGGGAGGAACCAGAAGATGGGAGGAACCAGGAGACGGGACATCCCCCGGATGGGAGGAACCAGGAGACGGGACATCCCCCCGGATAGGAGGAACCAGGAGACGGGACACCCCCCCCCCCCAGATGGGAGGAGCCAAGAGACTGGACACCCCCCCAGAATGGAGGAACCAGGAGACGGGACATCCCCACCAGATGGGAGGAACCAGGAGACGGGGCACCCCCCCAGATGGGAGGAACCAGGAGACGGAACACCCCCCCAGATGGGAGGAACCAGGAGACGGGACATCCCCTGGATGGGAGGAACCAGGACACCCCCCCCCCAGATGGGAGGAGCCAAGAGACTGGACACCCCCCCAGAATGGAGGAACCAGGAGACGGGACATCCCCCCCCCCCAGATGGGAGGAACCAGGAGACGGGACACCCCCCCCCCAGATGGGAGGAACCAGGAGACGGGACATCCCCCCAGATGGGAGGAACCAGGAGACGGGACACCCCCCCAGATGGGAGGAACCAGGAGACGGGACACCCCCCCAGATGGGAGGAACCAGGAGACGGGACACCCCCCCAGATGGGAGGAACCAGGAGACGGGACATCCCCCCAGATGGGAGGAACCAGGAGACGGGACATCCCCCCAGATGGGAGGAACCAGGAGACGGGACATCCCCTGGATGGGAGGAACCAGGACACCCCCCCCCCAGATGGGAGGAGCCAAGAGACTGGACACCCCCCCAGAATGGAGGAACCAGGAGACGGGACATCCCCCCCCCCCAGATGGGAGGAACCAGGAGACGGGACACCCCCCCCCCAGATGGGAGGAACCAGGAGACGGGACATCCCCCCAGATGGGAGGAACCAGGAGACGGGACATCCCCCCAGATGGGAGGAACCAGGAGACGGGACACCCCCCCAGATGGGAGGAACCAGGAGACGGGACACCCCCCCAGATGGGAGGAACCAGGAGACGGGACATCCCCCCAGATGGGAGGAACCAGGAGACGGGACACCCCCCCAGATGGGAGGAACCAGGAGACGGGACACCCCCCCCCCAGATGGGAGGAACCAGGAGACGGGACACCCCCCCCCCCCAGATGGGAGGAACCAGGAGACGGGACACCCCCCCCCCCAGATGGGAGGAACCAGGAGACGGGACATCCCCCCAGATGGGAGGAAGCAGGAGACGGGACACCCCCCCAGATGGGAGGAACCAGGAGACGGGACACCCCCCCAGATGGGAGGAACCAGGAGACGGGACACCCCCCCAGATGGGAGGAACCAGGAGACGGGACACCCCCCCAGATGGGAGGAACCAGGAGACGGGACACCCCCCCAGATGGGAGGAACCAGGAGACGGGACATCCCCCCAGATGGGAGGAACCAGGAGACGGGACATCCCCCCAGATGGGAGGAACCAGGAGACGGGACATCCCCCCAGATGGGAGGAACCAGGAGACGGGACATCCCCCCAGATGGGAGGAACCAGGAGACGGGACATCCCCCCAGATGGGAGGAACCAGGAGACGGGACATCCCCCGGATGGGAGGAACCAGGAGACGGGACATCCCCCGGATGGGAGGAACCAGGAGACGGGACAGCCCCCTGGATAGGAGGAACCAGGAGACGGGACACCCCCCCAGATGGGAGGAGCCAAGAGACGGGACACCCCCCCAGAATGGAGGAACCAGGAGACGGGACATCCCCCCAGATGGGAGGAACCAGGAGACGGGACACCCCCCCAGATGGGAGGAACCAGGAGACGGGACACCCCACCAGATGGGAGGAACCAGGAGACGGGACACCCCCCCCAGATGGGAGGAACCAGGAGACGGGACATCCCCTCAGATGGGAGGAACCAGGAGACGGGACATCCCCTCAGATGGGAGGAACCAGGAGATGGGACATCCCCCCAGATGGGAGGAACCAGGAGACGGGACATCCCCCCAGATGGGAGGAACCAGGAGACGGGACATCCCCCCAGATGGGAGGAACCAGGAGATGGGACATCCCCCCAGATGGGAGGAACCAGGAGACGGGACATCCCCCCAGATGGGAGGAACCAGGAGATGGGAGGAACCAGGAGACGGGACATCCCCCCCAGATGGGAGGAGCCAAGAGACGGGACATCCCCCCAGATGGGAGGAATCAGGAGATGGGACAACCCCCCAGATGGGAGGAACCAGGAGATGGGACAACCCCCCCCCATGGGAGGAACCAGGAGACGGGACATCCCCCCAGATGGGAGGAACCAGGAGACGGGACATCCCCCCAGATGGGAGGAACCAGGAGAAGGGACAACCCCCCAGATGGGAGGAACCAGGAGACGGGACACCCCCCAGATGGGAGGAACCAGGAGATGGGACATCCCCCCGGATGGGAGGAACCAGGAGACGGGACACCCCCCCCCAGATGGGAGGAGCCAAGAGACGGGACATCCCCCCAGATGGGAGGAACAAGGAGACGGGACATCCCCCCAGATGGGAGGAACCAGGAGACGGGACATCCCCCGGATGGGAGGAACCAGGAGACGGGACAGCCCCCTGGATAGGAGGAACCAGGAGACAGGACATCCCCCGGATGGGAGGAACCAGGAGACGGGACATCCCCCCGGATAGGAGGAACCAGGAGACGGGACACCCCCCCAGATGGGAAGAGCCACAAGAGACGGGACACCCCCCCAGAATGGAGGAACCAGGAGACGGGACATCCCCCCAGATGGGAGGAACCAGGAGACGGGACACCCCCCCAGATGGGAGGAACCAGGAGACGGGACACCCCCCCAGATGGGAGGAACCAGGAGACGGGACACCCCCCCAGATGGGAGGAACCAGGAGACGGGACATCCCCTCAGATGGGAGGAACCAGGAGATGGGACATCCCCCCAGATGGGAGGAACCAGGAGACGGGACATCCCCCCAGATGGGAGGAACCAGGAGACGGGACATCCCCCCAGATGGGAGGAACCAGGAGATGGGACATCCCCCCAGATGGGAGGAACCAGGAGACGGGACATCCCCCCAGATGGGAGGAACCAGGAGATGGGAGGAACCAGGAGACGGGACATCCCCCCAGATGGGAGGAGCCAAGAGACGGGACATCCCCCCAGATGGGAGGAATCAGGAGATGGGACAACCCCCCAGATGGGAGGAACCAGGAGATGGGACAACCCCCCCCCCCCCCATGCGAGGAACCAGGAGACGGGACATCCCCCCAGATGGGAGGAACCAGGAGAAGGGACAACCCCCCAGATGGGAGGAACCAGGAGACGGGACACCCCCCAGATGGGAGGAACCAGGAGATGGACATCCCCCAGATGGGAGGAACCAGGAGACGGGACACCCCCCCCCCAGATGGGAGGAGCCAAGAGACGGGACATCCCCCCAGATGGGAGGAACCAGGATACGGGACATCCCCCCAGATGGGAGGAACCAGGATATGGGACATCTCCCCAGATGGGAGGAACCAGGATATGGGACAACCCCCCAGATGGGAGGAACCAGGATATGGGACACCCCCCAGATGGGAGGAACCAGGAGATGGGACACCCCCCAGATGGGAGGAACCAGGAGATGGGACACCCCCCAGATGGGAGGAACCAGGAGATGACAGGAACCAGAAGACAGACTGAGTGTAGCCAGCAAGAGGTAAAGTATTCAGCCCCCCCCCCCCTTTCCAGGAATATGCTGACAAGGTTTGGTGATATGACGGGGTCTCTGTACGGGGGAAGGGACGGGGTCTCTGTACGGGGGAAGGGGACGGGGGTCTCTGTACGGGGGAAGGGGACGGGGGTCTCTGTACGGGGGGGAGGGGACGGGGGTCTCTGTACGGGGGGGAGGGGACGGGGGTCTCTGTACGGGGGGGAGGGGACGGGGGTCTCTGTACGGGGGGAGGGGACGGGGTCTCTGTACGGGGGGAGGAGACGGGGTCTCTGTACGGGGGGAGGAGACGGGGTCTCTGTACATGGCAGGGGACAAGGTCTCTGCACGGGGAAGGGGACGGGGTCCCTGTACGGGGGAGGGGACGGGGTCTCTGTACGGGGGAAGGGGTCTCTGTACGGGGGAAGGGGTCTCTGTACGGGGGAAGGGGTCTCTGTACGGGGGAAGGGACAGGGTCTCTGCACGGGGGAGGGGACTGGGTCCCTGTACGGGGGAGGGGATGGGGTCTCTGTACGGGGGAAGGGGTCTCTGTACAGGGGAAGGGGTCTCTGTATAAGGGGAGGAGACGGGGTCTCTGTACGGGGCAGGGGACAAGGTCTCTGTACGGGGGGAAGAGACGGGGTCTCTGTACGGGGGGAAGAGACGGGGTCTCTGTACGGGGGGAAGGGACGGGGTCTCTGTACGGGGGGAAGGGACGGGGTCTCTGTACGGGGGAGGGGACGGGGTCTCTGTACGGGGGAGGGGACGGGGTCACTTTGGATGGTTTAATGATGAATTAGAACCTCTGTCAGGTTCTTACTGCTGGAGTTCATTGTGAAACAGAAATGGGGACGACGATTCCAGGGACACCGCACAAATCCCCCAAACTGGACGCAGGCAGCAAAAAGAAGTGCGATTCCCCTCCCCCCCTCCATCCAAGTCAGTTTTTCTCTGGAGTTACACTTTAAGTGCCGGATCACACATAGGAGATGTGAGAACCCTGCGACTTCACTGCGGGACCCCACACCGCACCCGACTCACAGACAGTTCATACTGCGGGACCCCACACCGCCCCCCGACTCACAGACAGTTCACACTGCGGGACCCCACATCGCCCCCGACTCACAGACAGTTCACACTGCGGGACCCCACACCCCACCCCGACTCACAGACAGTTCACACTGCGGGACCCCACACCCCACCCCGACTCACAGACAGTTCACACTGCGGGACCCCACACCCCACCCCGACTCACAGACAGTTCACACTGCGGGACCCCACACCGCACCCCGACTCACAGACAGTTCACACTGCAATATGCAACTCTCTGGGGTCAATACAAAGTTACCGACACCCCCAGATCAGTTCTCATATCGCAGTGCGGACTGACAGGTCAGACAGGAATCGCATTGGTGTGACCCCTCCCCCCCCCCCATCCCCCTCCATATCCCATTCTGGGGGAACGACCCAAAAAAATGGGTCCTGTGCGATGCGAATTCAGCCATACATGTGCTACAGAGCCATCAACCGTCGGGGGGGGGGCCCATATCAACCGTCAGGGGGGCCCACCAACCGTCAGGGGGGCCCCATCAACTGTCGGGGGGGCCCCATCAACTGTCAACACAAGTCTACACAACGCTGCCAGGTGTCATAGCAATGTGTGAATGACCCCCTCCCCCCAAAACAAAGACCCCTTCCCCTCCCCCGCACAGAGACCCCGGTATTCTCACCCATACAGAAACCCTGTCCCCTCCCCCATACAGAGACCCCGTCCCCTCCCTCATCCCCTTCCATATGCAGAGACCTCTTTACGGGGGAGGGGACCGGGTCCAATGTTTACAATTAGTAAATAACACCCAGTGATGGGAATGTCCCATTTATCATTCTGCCGGCCAATCAGAGCCCCTCTGTGCCCTACAGCCAGGCCGGCCCACCCTCAGCACAGGGGTCACCTGACAGATGACACGGAGCCGCCTGCACTCTGCACACAGGGGGGGGGGGAGGGGACACCGGCAGCCAATAGAAGTACAGAAACATCAAATGTCATCTACACAACCAAAGCAAAGGAGCATCACTGGTCATCTGTCACCTCTCATCACCCGTCATCTCCTCTCATCAGATACTGCTCATCACCCATCACCCCTCACCTCACATCAACCCTCACCTCTCATCACCCGTCATCACCTCTCATCAAATACTGCTCATCACCCGTCACCTCTCATCACCCGTCACCTCTCATCAGATCCTGCTCATCACCCATCACCTCTCATCACCCATCGCCTCTCATCACCCTTATCACCCGTCACCTCTCATCACCCCTCACCTCTCATCAGATACAGCTCATCACCCATCGCCTCTCATCACCCTTATCACCCGTCACCTCTCATCACCCGTCACCTCTCATCACCCGTCACCTCTCATCAGATCCTGCTCATCACCCATCACCTCTCATCACCCATCGCCTCTCATCACCCTTATCACCCTTATCACCCGTCACCTCTCATCACCCGTCACCTCTCATCACCCGTCACCTCTCATCACCCGTCACCTCTCATCACCCGTCACCTCTCATCACCCGTCACCTCTCATCAGATACTGCTCATCACCCCTCACCTCTACTCAGATACTGCTCATCACCCGTCACCTCTCATCAACCGTCACCTCTCATCACCCATCACTTCGCATACTGCTTATCACCCGTCACCTCTCATCAGATCCTGCTCATCACCCATCACCTCTCATCACCCATCGCCTCTCATCACCCTTATCACCCGTCACCTCTCATCACCCCTCACCTCTCATCAGATACTGCTCATCACCCATCACCTCTCATCACCCG
The DNA here is from genome assembly GCF_965119305.1 of Pelophylax lessonae. NCBI lineage: Eukaryota > Metazoa > Chordata > Amphibia > Anura > Ranidae > Pelophylax > Pelophylax lessonae. The sequence continues at coordinate 3,677,779 of NC_138774.1, read as the reverse complement.
TCACCTCTTATCAGATCCTGCTCATCACCCCTCACCTCTCATCACCCGTCACCTCTTATCAGATCCTGCTCATCACCCATCATCACCCATCACCTCTCATCACCCCTCATCACCCGTCACCTCTCATCACCCGTCACCTCTCATCAGATCCTGCTCATCACCCATCACCTCTCATCACCCGTCATCACCCGTCACCTCTCATCACCCATCACCTCTCATCACCCGTCACCTCTTATCAGATACTGCTCATCACCCCTCCCCTCTCATCACCCCTCACCTCTTATCAGATCCTGCTCATCACCCATCATCACCCATCACCTCTCATCACCCGTCATCACCTCTCATCAGATACTGCTCATCACCGTCACCTCTCATCACCCGTCACCTCTTATCAGATCCTGCTCATCACCCATCATCACCCATCACCTCTCATCACCCGTCATCACCTCTCATCACCCGTCACCTCTCATCACCCCTCACCTCTCATCACCTGTCACCTCTCATCAGATACTGCTCATCACCCATCACCCCTCACATCAACCCTCACCTCTCATCACCCCTCATCACCTCTCATCAGATACTGCTCATCACCCGTCACCTCTCATCACCCGTCACCTCTTATCAGATCCTGCTCATCACCCGTCACCTCTCATCACCTCTCATCACCCGTCATCACCTCTCATCACCCGTCACCTCTCATCAGATCCTGCTCATCACCCATCACCTCTCATCACCCGTCGCCTCTCATCACCCGTCACCTCTCCTCACCCGTCACCTCTCATCAGATACTGTTCATCACCTGTCACCCCTCACCTCTCATCAACCCTCACCTCTCATCACCCGTCACCTCTCATCAGATACTGCTCATCACCCATCACCCCTCACCTCTCATCAACCCTCACCTCTCATCACCCGTCACCTCTCATCAGATACTGCTCATCACCTGTCACCTCTCATCACCCGTCACCTCTCATCACCCATCGCCTCTCATACTGCTTATCACCCGTCACCTCTCATCACCCGTCACCTCTCATCACCCGTCACCTCTCATCACCCGTCACCTCTCATCACCCGTCACCTCTCATCAGATACTGCTCATCACCCCTCCCCTCTCATCACCCCTCACCTCTTATCAGATCCTGCTCATCACCCCTCACCTCTCATCACCCGTCACCTCTTATCAGATCCTGCTCATCACCCATCATCACCCATCACCTCTCATCACCCGTCATCACCTCTCATCAGATACTGCTCATCACCCGTCACCTCTCATCACCCGTCACCTCTTATCAGATCCTGCTCATCACCCATCATCACCCGTCATCACCTCTCATCACCCGTCACCTCTCATCACCCCTCACCTCTCATCACCTGTCACCTCTCATCAGATACTGCTCATCACCCATCACCCCTCACATCAACCCTCACCTCTCATCACCCCTCATCACCTCTCATCAGATACTGCTCATCACCCGTCACCTCTCATCACCCGTCACCTCTTATCAGATCCTGCTCATCACCCATCATCACCCATCACCTCTCATCACCCGTCATCACCTCTCATCACCCGTCACCTCTCATCAGATCCTGCTCATCACCCATCACCTCTCATCACCCATCGCCTCTCATCACCTCTCATCAGATACTGTTCATCACCTGTCACCCCTCACCTCTCATCAACCCTCACCTCTCATCACCCGTCACCTCTCATCACCCGTCACCTCTCATCAGATACTGCTCATCACCCATCACCCCTCACCTCTCATCAACCCTCACCTCTCATCACCCGTCACCTCTCATCAGATACTGCTCATCACCTGTCACCTCTCATCACCCATCGCCTCTCATACTGCTTATCACCCGTCACCTCTCATCACCCGTCACCTCTCATCACCCGTCACCTCTCATCACCCGTCACCTCTCATCACCCATCGCCTCTCATACTGCTTATCACCTGTCACCTCTCATCACCCGTCACCTCTCATCACCCGTCACCTCTCATCACCCGTCACCTCTCATCACCCGTCACCTCTCATCACCCGTCACCTCTCATCACCCGTCACCTCTCATCACCCGTCACCTCTCATCACCCTTCACCTCTCATCAGATACTGCTCATCACCTGTCATCAGATACTGCTCATCACCCCTCATCACCCGTCACCTCTCATCAGATCAGATCCTGCTCATCACCCGTCACCTCTCATCACCCGTCACCTCTCATCACCCGTCACCTCTCATCACCCGTCACCTCTCATCACCCGTCACCTCTCATCAGATACTGCTCATCACCCGTCACCTCTCATCACCCATCACCTCTCATCAGATACTGCTCATCACCCATCACTCCTCACCTCTCATCACCCGTCACCTCTCATCAGATCAGATCCTGCTCATCACCCGTCACCTCTCATCACCCGTCACCTCTCATCAGATACTGCTCATCACCCCTCACCTCTACTCAGATACTGCTCATCACCCGTCACCTCTCATCAACCGTCACCTCTCATCACCCATCACTTCGCATACTGCTTATCACCCGTCACCTCTCATCAGATACTGCTCATCACCCCTCACCTCTCATCACCTGTCACCTCTCATCACTCGTCACCTCTCATCAGATACTGCTCATCACCCCTCACCTCTCATCACCCGTCACCTCTCATCACCCGTCACCTCTCATCAGATACTGCTCATCACCCATCATCACCCCTCACCTCTCATCACCCGTCATCAGATACTGCTCATCACCCGTCACCTCTCATCAGATACTGCTCATCACCCATCACCTCTCATCACCCATCACCTATCATACTGCTTATCACCCGTCACCTGTCATCACCCCTTACCTCTCATCACCTGTCATCAGATACTGCTCATCACCCGTCACCTCTCATCACCCTTCACCTCTCATCAGATACTGCTCATCACCTGTCATCAGATACTGCTCATCACCCCTCATCACCCGTCACCCCTCATCACCCGTCACCTCTCATCAGATCAGATCCTGCTCATCACCCGTCACCTCTCATCACCCGTCACCTCTCATCACCCGTCACCTCTCATCACCCGTCACCTCTCATCAGATACTGCTCATCACCCGTCACCTCTCATCACCCCTCACCTCTACTCAGATACTGCTCATCACCCGTCACCTCTCATCACCCCTCGCCTCTCATCACCCGTCACCTCTTATCAGATCCTGCTCATCACCCATCACCTCTCATCACCCATCGCCTCTCATCACCCGTCACCTCTCATACTGCTTATCACCCGTCACCTCTCATCACCCGTCACCTCTCATCACCCATCACCTCTCATCACCCGTCACCTCTCATCACCCGTCACCTCTCATCAGATACTGCTCATCACCTGTCACCTCTCATCAGATACTGCTCATCACCCGTCACCTCTCATCACCCGTCACCTCTCATCACCCATCACCTCTCATCAGATACTGCTCATCACCCATCACTCCTCACCTCACATCAACCCTCACCTCTCATCAGATACTGCTCATCACCCCTCACCTCTCATCACCCGTCACCTCTCATCAGATCAGATCCTGCTCATCACCCGTCACCTCTCATCAGATCCTGCTCATCACCCGTCACCTCTCATCACCCGTCACCTCTCATCAGATACTGCTCATCACCCCTCACCTCTACTCAGATACTGCTCATCACCCGTCACCTCTCATCAACCGTCACCTCTCATCAACCGTCACCTCTCATCACCCATCACCTCGCATACTGCTTATCACCCGTCACCTCTCATCACCCCTCACCTCTCATCAGATACTGCTCATCACCCCTCACCTCTCATCACCTCTCATCAGATACTGCTCATCACCCCTCACCTCATCACCCGTCACCTCTCATCACCCGTCACCTCTCATCAGATACTGCTCATCACCCATCACCCCTCACCTCTCATCACCCCTCACCTCTCATCACCCGTCATCAGATACTGCTCATCACCCGTCACCTCTCATCACCCGTCACCTCTCATCAGATACTGCTCATCACCCATCACCTCTCATCACCCATCATCACCCATCACCTATCATACTGCTTATCACCCGTCACCTCTCATCACCCGTCATCACCCATCACCTCTCATCAGATACTGCTCATCACCCCTCATCACCCGTCACCTCTCATCAGATCAGATCCTGCTCATCACCCGTCACCTCTCATCACCCGTCACCTCTAATCACCCGTCACCTCTAATCACCCGTCACCTCTAATCACCCGTCACCTCTAATCACCCGTCACCTCTAATCACCCGTCACCTCTAATCACCCGTCACCTCTACTCAGATACTGCTCATCACCCATAACCTCTCATCACCCCTCACCTCTCATCAACCGTCACCTCTCATCAACCGTCACCTCTCATCACCCCTCATCTCTACTCAGATACTGCTCATCACCCGTCACCTCTCATCACCCCTCACCTCTCATCAACCGTCACCTCTCATCAGATCCTGCTCATCACCTCTCACCTCCCCTCTACTTAGATACTACTCATCACCCGTCACCTTGCATACTGCTTATCATCTGTCACCTCATCAGATCCTGCTCATCACCCGTCATCTCTCATCACCCGTCATCTCTCATCACCTCTCATCAGATCCTGCTCATCACCTGTCACCTCTCATCACCCATCATCACCACCTCTCATCAGATACTGCTCATCACCCGTCACCTCCCATCACCCATCACCACCCGTCACCTCTCATCACCTCTCATCAGATACTGCTCATCACCCCTCACCTCATCACCCGTCACCTCTCATCACCCGTCACCTCTCATCAGATACTGCTCATCACCCATCACCCCTCACCTCTCATCACCCCTCACCTCTCATCACCCGTCATCAGATACTGCTCATCACCCGTCACCTCTCATCACCCATCATCACCCATCACCTATCATACTGCTTATCACCCGTCACCTCTCATCACCCGTCATCACCCGTCACCTCTCATCAGATACTGCTCATCACCTGTCATCAGATACTGCTCATCACCCCTCATCACCCGTCACCTCTCATCAGATCAGATCCTGCTCATCACCCGTCACCTCTCATCACCCGTCACCTCTAATCACCCGTCACCTCTAATCACCCGTCACCTCTATCACCCGTCACCTCTAATCACCCGTCACCTCTACTCAGATACTGCTCATCACCCATAACCTCTCATCACCCCTCACCTCTCATCAACCGTCACCTCTCATCAACCGTCACCTCTCATCAACCGTCACCTCTCATCACCCCTCATCTCTACTCAGATACTGCTCATCACCCGTCACCTCTCATCACCCCTCACCTCTCATCAACCGTCACCTCTCATCAGATCCTGCTCATCACCTCTCACCTCCCCTCACCTCTACTTAGATACTACTCATCACCCGTCACCTTGCATACTGCTTATCATCTGTCACCTCATCAGATCCTGCTCATCACCCGTCATCTCTCATCACCCGTCATCTCTCATCACCTCTCATCAGATACTGCTCATCACCCGTCACCTCCCATCACCCATCACCACCCGTCACCTCTCATCACCTCTCATCAGATCCTGCTCATCACCTGTCACCTCTCGTCACCTCTCATCACCTCTCATCACCCCGCATACTGCTTACCACCCGTCACCTCTCATCACCCGTCACCTTGCATACTGCTTATCACCCGTCACCACCTCTCATCACCCTGCATACCTCTCATCACCCTGCATACCTCTCATCACCCGTCACCTCTCATCACCCGTCACCTCTCATCACCCGTCACCTCTCATCACCCATCGCCTCTCATCAGATACTGCTCATCACCCGTCACCTCCCATCACCCATCACCACCCGTCACCTCTCATCAGATCCTGCTCATCACCTGTCGCCTCTCATCACCCATCACCTCTCGTCACCTCTCATCACCCCGCATACTGCTTATCACCCGTCACCTCTCATCACCCGTCACCTCTCATCACCCGTCACCTTGCATACTGCTTATCACCCGTCACCTCTCATCACCCGTCACCTCTCATCACCCGTCACCTCTCATCACCCGTCACCTCTCATCACCCGTCACCTCTCATCACCCGTCACCTCTCATCACCCGTCACCACCTCTCATCACCCTGCATACCTCTCATCACCCGTCACCTCTCATCACCCGTCACCTCTCATCACCCGTCACCTTGCATACTGCTTATCACCCGTCACCTCTCAATCACCCGTCACCACCTCTCATCACCCGTCACCTCTCATCACCCGTCACCTCTCATCAGATACTGCTCATCACCCGTCACCTCTCATCACCCGTCACCTCTCATCACCTGTCACCTCTCATCAGATACTGCTCATCACCCATCACCTCTCATCGCCCCTCACCTCTCATCACCCCTCACCTCTCATCAGATAGGTGACAGATGACATATATAGGGGAGAGGTGACAGATGACATGTATGATGTATATAGAGGAGGTGACAGATGACATGTAGGATGTATATAGAGGAGGTGACAGATGACATGTATGATGTATAGGGAGAGGTGACAGATGACATGTAGGATGCACCCAGGTGAGAGATGACAGAACTCTGCCGATACACACGGTTTGGGGGTGGGGAGGTGACAGATGACACGGTTGGGGGTCGCCTACCTGTCCGGGCTCCCCGTCCTCCATGCTGAGCCCCGGCCGGTACAGGGCGGACAGACTCCTCATCCCTCTCCTCCTCCTCTCCGCCAATATGGCGGCCGCCGTCACCCGGGCAGCATGGAAACCGAGCCGCTGCGTCACCGTGACGTCACACACAGGAGATCCCCGGAGCCGGGAGCGCGCAGAGAAGGGGCGGGCACTGCGGGAGAGGGCGTGTCCGGAAGAGGAACAAAGAAGGGGCGTGCCCCGCCGGAGAGAATAGAGGGGGCGTGTTTTGAAGCGTCAAACCAGGTGGAGAAGGGGGCGGGCGCTTATAAAGTGGGAGGAAGCGGTGGGCGTTTCTTATTGTGAATCTGCTGGCGGGAGTATTAATACAAACATTGCACTCTGCACCACAAGAGCTGACACTCTAATGTTCCCTCCCCCTCAGTCACATCACACTCTGTGCCACAAGAGCTGACACTCTAATGTCCGTCTTCCCCCCCGCCGTCCTCCCCCCCGTCTTCCCCCCCGCCGTCCTCCCCCCGCCGTCTTCCCCCCCGCCGTCCTCCCCCCGCCGTCCTCCCCCCCGTCTTCCCCCCCCGTCCTCCCCCCGCCGTCTTCCCCCCCGCCGTCCTCCCCCCCGTCTTCCCCCCCGCCATCCTCCCCCCGCCGTCCTCCCCCCGCCGTCCTCCCCCCCGTCTTCCCCCCCGTCCTCCCCCCGCCGTCCTCCCCCCGCCGTCTTCCCCCCCCGCCGTCCTCCCCCCCGTCTTCCCCCCCGCCATCCTCCCCCCGCCGTCCTCCCCCCCGTCTTCCCCCCCCGTCCTCCCCCCGCCGTCCTCCCCCCGCCGTCTTCCCCCCCGCCGTCCTCCCCCCCGTCTTCCCTCCCGCCGTCCTCCCCCCCGTCTTCCCCCCCGCCGTCCTCCCCCCGCCGTCCTCCCCCCGCCGTCTTCCCCCCCCGTCCTCCCCCCGCCGTCTTCCCCCCCCCCCGTCGTCTTCCCCGCGCCGTCTTCCCCCCCGCCGTCTTCCCCCCGCCGTCCTCCCCCCGCCGTCTTCCCCCCCCCGTCCTCCCCCCGCCGTCTCCCCCCCCCCCCCGTCCTCCCCCCGCCGTCTTCCCCCCCCGCCGTCTTCCTCCCGCCGTCTTCCCCCCCGCCGTCTTCCCCCCGCCGTCTTCCCCCCCGCCGTCCTCCCCCCGCCGTCTTCCCCCCGCCGTCCTACCCCCGCCGTCTTCCCCCCCGCCGTCTTCCCCCTGCCGTCCTCCCCCCGCCGTCCTCCCCCCACCGTCTTCCCCCCCCGCCATCCTCCCCCCGCCGTCTTCCCCCCCCCCCCCGCCGTCTTCCCCCCCCCCGCCGTCTTCCCCCCCGCCATCCTCCCCCCGCCGTCTTCCCCCCGCCGTCCTCCCCCCGCCGTCTTCATCCCCGCCGTCCTCCCCCCGCCGTCTTCCCCCCCGCCATCTTCCCCCCGCCGTCCTACCCCCGCCATCTTCCCCCCCGCCGTCTTCCCCCCCGCCATCCTCCCCCCGCCGTCTTCCCCCCCGCCGTCTTTCCCCCGCCGTCCTCCCCCCGCCGTCTTCCCCCCCGCCATCTTCCCCCCGCCGTCTTCCCCCCCGCCGTCTTCCCCCCGCTGTCTTCCCCCCGCCATCTTCCCCCCTGCCATCCTCCCCCCGCCGTCTTCCCCCCCGCCATCCTCCCCCCGCCGTCTTCCCCCCCGCCGTCTTCCCCCCGCCGTCCTCCCCCCGCCGTCTTACCCCCCGCCATCCTCCCCCCGCCGTCTTCCCCCCCGCCGTCTTCCCCCCGCCGTCCTCCCCCCGCCGTCTTACCCCCGCCGTCTTACCCCCGCCGTCCTCCCCCCGCCGTCTTTCCCCCGCCGTCTTCCCCCCCGCCATCCTCCCCCCCGCCGTCTTCCCCCCCGCCGTCTTACCCCCGCCGTCCTCCCCCTGCCATCTTCCCACACCGTCCTCCCCCCCGCCATCTTCCCCCCGCCGTCCTCCCCCGCCATCTTCCCCCCGCCGTCTTCCCCCCGCTGTCTTACCCCCGCCGTCTTGCCCCCCGCCGTCTTCCCCCACCGTCCTCCCCCCGCCATCTTCCCCCCCGCCGTCTTCCCCTCGCCGTCTTACCCCCACCGTCTCCCCCCCCCCGCTGTCTTCCCCCCCCCCCCCCCGCTGTCTTACCCCCCCACTTTCTTCCCCCCGCCGTCCTCCCCCCCGCCGTCTTCCCCCCACCGTCTTCCCCCCCCCCCCCGCTGTCTTCCCCCCGCCGTCTTACCCCCGCCGTCTTACCCCCGCCGTCCTCCCCCCGCCGTCTTCCCCCCCGCCGTCTTTCCCCCGCCGTCTTCCCCCCCGCCATCCTCCCCCCCGCCGTCTTACCCCCCGCCGTCTTACCCCCGCCGTCCTCCCCCTGCCATCTTCCCCCACCGTCCTCCCCCCCGCCATCTTCCCCCCGCCGTCCTCCCCCGCCATCTTCCCCCCGCCGTCTTCCCCCCGCTGTCTTACCCCCGCCGTCTTGCCCCCCGCCGTCTTCCCCCACCGTCCTCCCCCCGCCATCTTCCCCCCCGCCGTCTTTCCCCCGCCGTCTTCCCCCCCGCCATCCTCCCCCCCGCCGTCTTCCCCCCCGCCGTCTTACCCCCGCCGTCCTCCCCCTGCCATCTTCCCCCACCGTCCTCCCCCCCGCCATCTTCCCCCCGCCGTCCTCCCCCGCCATCTTCCCCCCGCCGTCTTCCCCCCGCTGTCTTACCCCCGCCGTCTTGCCCCCCGCCGTCTTCCCCCACCGTCCTCCCCCCGCCATCTTCCCCCCCCCCCGCCGTCTTCCCCTCGCCGTCTTACCCCCACCGTCTCCCCCCCCCCGCTGTCTTCCCCCCGCCGTCTTCCCCCCCCCCCCCCGCTGTCTTACCCTCGCCGTCTTCCCCCCCCCCCCCCCCGCTGTCTTACCCCCGCCGTCTTCCCCCCCGCCGTCCAGAAACTAGGGATCACAGGAACACAGGTAGCAAGCTGGAGGTCAATCAGCAACTTCAACCACTGACAGGCTTCCTTATAAAGGCCCACGTGAAGTGCTGGTGGAGATGCTGGGTCCTAGAGTCCTTCTACTGCCGGTGCCCTGACAGATGCTGGGTCCTAGAGTTCTTCTACTGCCATTGGTGCCCTGACAGATGCTGGGTCCTAGAGTTCTTCTCCTGCCATTGGTGCCCTGACAGTGCCCCCCCCCCCCATGAGCAGCCTCCGGATGCCCATTTGGGCAATTCTCTCTGGGTATTTGGCCTGAAACTCTCATGGGAGTCTGGGGGCATGTACATTGGCTTCGAGTTCCCGTCTTCCCCCTGCCGTCCTCCCCCCCGCCGTCTTCCCCCCCCCCCCCCCGCGCTGTCTTCCCCCCACCGTCTTTCCCCCGCCGTCCTCCCCCCGCCATCCTCCCCCCCGCCGTCTTCCCCCCCGCCGTCTTCCCCCACCATCCTTCCCCCGCCGTCTTCCCCCCGCCGTCCTCCCCCGCCTTCTTCCTTCCACCGTCTTCCCCCCCGCCGTCTTCCCCCGCCGTATTCCCCCCCCGCCGTCTTCCCCCCGCCGTCTTCCCCCCGCCGTCTTCCCCCGCCGTCTTCCCCCGCCTTCTTCCCCCCCCCCCCACCGTCTTCCCCCCGCCGTCCTCCCCCTGCCGTCTTCCCCCCACTATCTTCCCCCCCGCTGTCCTCCCCCCACCATCTTCCCCCCACCGTCCTCCCCCCGCCTTCTTCCCTCCGCCGTCTTTCCCCCCCGCTATCTTCCCCCGCCGTCTTCCCCCCGCCGTCCTCCCCCGGCCGTCCTCCCCCGCCTTCTTCCCCCCACCTTCTTCCCCCCGCCGTCTCCCCCCCCCCGCCGTCCTCCCCCTGCCTTCTTCCCTCCGCCGTCTTCCCCCCCGCCATCTTCCCCCGCCGTCTTCCCCCCCCCCGCCGTCTTCCCCATTTGGGCAATTTTCTCTGGGTATTTGGCCTGAAACTCTCATGGGAGTCTGGGGGCATGTACATTGGCTTCGAGTTCCCATGAACTATCTTCGGGTGGATACCCTTTCTACTTGATCAAGTATTGGATCTGCCTACCTCGTTTTCTGCAGTCTAGAACAGATTCCACCTTGTATTCCGTTTCCCCTTCAACAGTTACTGGTAGCAGAGGTGGTTCCACTCTACCTGGGAAAAGATCCGGAATGGCCGGCTTGAGGAGAGAGCCGTGAAAGACCTGGTGAATCTTGTATGAATCGGGCAGAGATGACTCGAAGCCCACTGGGTTTATTTCAAACTTAATTGGAAAAGGATCAATATATCTTGGCCCCAACTTCTTCGAAGGGCATGGAAGCTTCAGGTTGGCAGTTGACAGCCATGCCTCGTCCCTGACCTTAAAGGAGGGATTCCCCCTTCGTTTCTTCTCAAAGGACCTCTTGTAGGTTGACTGCACCTTCTGTATACATTCTTCGAGGGTTTGGTAGTTTCATTGTATAAAGGCCAGTCTGTCCTGTACATTGGGTACTGCTGATTCAGATAAGGTTTCTGGCAGGGTGGAAGGGTGGAATCCGTATTTGGCCCAGAATGGGGACAGGTTGGTAGCAGAGTGTGGTGAGTTGTTATAGGAAAACTCTGCCAGTGGAAGCAGAGAAGCCCAGCTGTCTTGAGAAAAAGCTGAGAAGCATTTTAGGTACTGCTCCAAGGTTTGGTTCATGCGCTCCATTTGCCCGTTGTTCTGGGGGGAAAGGCAGAGTTCCACTATCAGGCCTTTACAAAAAACTCTCCAAAACCTGAAGGTAAACTGTACCCCTCGATCCGAGACAATGCTATTCGGTAAACCATGGAGTCTCACGATTTCTTTGATGAACACATGGGCAGTTTCTGCAGCAGGTGTACCTATCATGGGCAGGAAATTAACCATTATTGACAGGTGATCCACCACCATCAGGATGGTAGTGAATCCTTTTGAGGGCGGTAGATCCACAATTAAGTCCATGGAGATCATTTCCCATGGACGTTAGGGATAGTTAAGGGTCTCGATAATCCCCGGTGCTTTGTCTTGTTACCCTTGTTGCATAGGCACATAGTGCAGGACCTGACATAGGCTTTACAGTCCCAACCATGGTTGGGCCACCAAAGGAATCGTTGGATGAGCTCACTAGTTTTGCAAGCTCCAAAGTGACCGGCCAACTGGTAATAATGAAATGTTTAAAGAACTTGAAGCCTTGTCTCCTGGGGTATGAAGACCTTATCTTGATACCAGAGTAATCCGTCCCATCTTCTCAGTGAGGCATGTTCTGTTTCGGGGCATGATGCAGAAGCCCTTTCAATAACTGATTTCAAGCTGGGCAGTATTAACAAAAAATTCTGGGCAGAGAGAATGGTGCTTGAGAAAGCAGGTTTAACAGATTCAGGGAACACCTGGAATAGGGTGTCTGCCTTCATATTCTTGGATCTGGGCCTGTATGTTACATGAAAATTAAACCTTGAGAAAAATAGGACCCATCTGGCCTGCTGGGGTCTTAGATGTTTAGCAGTCCTCAAGTACTCCCGGTTTTTTGTGATCAGTATAAATCTAGGTGACTGGCACCCTCTAGAAGATACCTCTACTCTTCAAATGCCACTATAATTGCCAGAAGTTCTCTGTTGCCTACATCGTAATTTCTTTTGTGTGGGCTTAGTTTTTTGAAACAGAAGGCTACTGGGTCCTTTGGGCCCAGACGCTGGGAGAGCACAGCTCCGGTTGATGCTTCAGAGGCATCTACCTCTAGAACAAAAGGGAGTGTTGGGTCCGGGTGTTGCAACACCGGAGCAGAGGTGAGCAAGGTTTTTAGATGTTCAAAAGCTGCCTGGGCTTCCTGGCTCCAGAGGAAACAGGTATGAAGGCAAGTGAGCTGAGTAATCTGAGAGATGATGGTTGAAAAGCCTTTAAAAAACCTCCAATAGAAGTTGGCAAAGCCATCGGACCCTTGGACTCTCTTTCTGTCTAAAGGGTGCGGGCCATTCTAGTATTGCTAAGACTTTCTGGGGATCCATGGAAATCCCTTCAGTGGAGATTGTGAGTCCCATGAATTGGATGGACTTGTGCTCAAACTCACACTTTTCCACCTTGGTATGCAAGCCGTGACTTCGCAGAATTACATAGTTACATAGTAGTTGAGGTTGAATAAAGACAATAGTCCATCCAGTTCAACCTGTGTAGGTGTTTGTGGACATGTTCATTTTCCATACCCCTGAATGTTTTCATCTTGGAGATGTATGTCCAAGAGTCTTTTAAAAGTAGCCATACTCCCCGCAGTTACTACCATTTGTGGAATCAAGTTCCACAGTCTTATTGCCCTTACTGTAAAAAAACCCTTGCGTAGCCTGAGGTTAAATCTCTTCTCCTCTAATCCCATTGAATGGCCTTGGGTCCTCTTGCATTCGTTGCGACTGAATAGTTTTATTTTGTATGCTGAGATCACCATTGAGGTATTTGTAAATCGCTATCATGTCCCCTCTCAGGCGTCTCTTCTCTAGGGAGAATAAATCGAGCGCTTGTAAACGCTCCTCATAATTTAGGTCCTCAATCCCCTAATTAGCATAGTTGCCCTTTTTTGGACTCTTTCCAGTTCCAGCACATCCTTTCTGAGGATTGGCAACCAGAACTGGACAGAATACTCCAGATGTGGTCGGACCAGAGTTTTATAAAGTGGTAGGATTATAGTTTTATCTCTGGAATACATCCCTTTCTTTATGCATGCTAATATTCTGCCGGGTTTGGCAGCTGCAGCTTGACATTGCATGCTATTACTAAGTCTATCTTCTACTAAGACTCCCAGATCTTTCTCCATTCTTGATTCCCCCAGAGGATCCCCCCTAACGCATATTTTGCGTTCATGTTTTTAGTCCCCAAGTGCAATACCTTACACTTCTCCACATTGAACCTCATTTGCCATGTAGTTGCCTACTCTGTTATTTTGTTCAGGTCATTTTGTAAGATTTCTGCATCATGATGTGAAGTTATTGCCCTGCTTAATTTTGTGTCATCTGCAAAAACTGAGATTGAGCTCCTGACCCCTTCCTCAATGCTATTTATGAATAAATTGAACAAACTTGGTCCCAGGACTGAGCCTTGGGGCACCACACTTATCACTCCAGACCAGTCTGAGTACGCGTTATTTATCACCACCCTTTGGACACGCCCCTTTAACCAGTTTTCTATCCAAGAGCAAACCTTGTGGTCTAAGCCTGCAGACCTTATTTTGTAAATTAATCGTTTGTGGGGGACTGTATCAAACGTCTTAGCAAAATCCAGATACACCACATCCATAGGTCTCCCCCTATCCAGCTCACAGCTGACCTCCTCGTAGAATGTTAACAGATTGGTCTGACAAGAACCTCCTTTTGAAAACCTGTGCTGATTACTGCTGATGATACTGTTGACTTTAGCGAATTCTTGGATATAGTCCCTTATCATCCCTTCCAGTAATTTTCATACTATTGACGTCAAGCTGACCGGCCTACAATTGCCCGGGATATGCCTCTGCCCTTTTTTGAACATTGGTATTTAGTACTTTCTTGACATGGTCCCGGTGGAGTTCGAATGAGGCTAAGAAGATCAAACTTTCATCCAGATAGACGATCAGAAACAGGTCAAGGTACTCCCTGACGATATAGTTTATGAAATGTTGTAATGTTGCAGGAGCATTGCATAGCCGAAAAGGCATCATGAGGTATTCAAAATGACCAAAGTGGGTTCGGAAAGCAGTCTTCTATTCGTTCCCCTCTCGAATGCGGACCAGGTTATAGGCCCCTCTTAAGTCCAGCTTCATGAATACTTGGACTGCTCGGAACCTCTAAAACAACTCAGGAATGAGGTACCTGTTCTTAATAGTGATTTTGTTGAGCTCCATGTAATCGATGCATGGCCAGAGGGAGTGGTCCTTTTTTTGACAAAGAAGATGCCTGCTCCAACATGAGAGGCGGGAGGACGGATGAAGTCCTTGGCTAGATGCTCATCGACGTATTACCTGAGTACCTCCAATTCAACCTCGGACAATGGGAAGATGCGCCCAAAGGAAATCCCTGCTCCAGGGAGCAACTCAATGGGACAGTCGTCGGACTGGTGCAGAGACAGGGTATCAGCTTTTCTTTTGTCAAACAAGTCAAGGAAGTCGTGTTGAGGGTTGGATGGTTAGGAACATAGGTGAAACGACTTGTGTGGGGATGCCGCAATGTTGGTGGCAGTAACTGGACGAGAAGACGCCCTCCCCTTTGGACCAGTCAATCAATGAGTTGTGGGCCTGCAGCCAAGGGATTCTGAGGATGGCTGGAAATATGGGGGATCTGATAATATCAAAGCGGAGAAGTTCCTGATGACCTGTATCTGTGGTCGCAAGGATAGGTATAGTCTCTTAAGTAACAGGCCCTGAGCTAGGTGAATCAGCAATATGTATGTTCAGCCCTTGTTTCTTGAGATGGAGAGGAATATGTACCCCATCATTGGTGTCAGTGGAAGGAATGGTGCTCCGTTGTTGGTGTCAGTGGGAAAAACAGTGTCCCATCATTGGTGTCAGTGGGAAAAATACTGCCCCATTATTGGAGTCAGTGGAAGGAGTGGTGCCCCCCTCACTGATGTCAGTGGGAGGAATAGTGCCCCATCATTGGTGTCAGTGGGAGGAATAGTGCCCCATCATTGGTGTCAGTGGAAGGAATAGTGCCCCATCATTGGTGTCAGTTGGAGGAATAGTGTCCCATCATTGGTGTCAGTGGGAATAATACTGCCCCATCATTGGTGTTAGTGGAAGGAATAGTACCCCATCATTGGTTTCAGTGGAAGGAATAGTGTTCCTTCATTGGTGTCAGTGGGAGGAATAGTGCCCCATCATTGGTGTCAGTGGGAGGAATAGTGCCCCATCATTGGTGTCAGTGGGAGGAGTCGTTTCCCATCATTCAGCTTCGGGTGTGGCTGCAGGAAGGTTCTCTGGCTGTGTGTCTGGAGCTGCTCCAGGTGATCTGTTTGAGAGGGGAGTCTGGTAAAATCTCTCCCAGCCCTGCTGGCCCCTATCTGGGGAGGCCATGCAGGCCAGCAGGGCCTCTCCTGCTGGAAGCTCTGAACCATCCCCTGGGCTGATGGATGACATACCTGCTCCTGGACAAGCCATGGCTGGGGATCTCTCTGCCCCTGGTGAGGATGAGGATGCCGAGTCCATTCGGGAGCGAGTGGTGGCCGGGATCAAGGTCCTGAATAGGGAGAGAGACCAGCTCTACAAACTGAGAGCGGAGTTGAAGCGTCTGCGAAAGCAACGTGAAGGTTTGCACAGCCGCAACCGTGGATCTATGGATCTGGAAATCCAGTTGGCAAAGGTCCGGGTTCAACACCAGGAAACCATTGTGGCCATGATGGAAGGTAAAGAGGGGCCCTTTAAGGAAAAGTTTTGCAATGACCGGAGATTTGCAAGGATGGCAAAGATGGAGGTGGAGGAGGAGACCCCCGGTTCTGACCCCCTGACTCCCCAAGGTGAGGTAAGCAACCCGTTGCCTTCTCAGGGCTCAGGAGGCATGCTGACAATGATCCAGGCAGTGGAGTCTCCAATACGGGGAGATCAGCTGGTGTTTGGTGAGGAGAACTTTCCTGATAATGTGCCTGATAAGGTAAAACCTAGCAAGTCCCAAGTGACTGATAAAACTATTTTTGTGCCATTTAACACCTTGGCTAATGCAGATGTTTTGCCCAATGACACCCAGGCTGGTAATATTATATCCAGCAATTTTTCAGCTGCTGATGTTTCCTTGCAGGAAAAACTGTGTTTAAAAAATGACATTGCAGCAAAGGAACTACAAGAGCCAGAGCAACCCATTAACCCCCATTTTGCTGAGTCAAAGGCTGTTTGTCCAGTCACAGCTGTTGTTCAGGACTCTATACTGCAGCATCAGGCCACCTGTGGTACTACAGCAGAAACTGTGATAGTGAATACTGATTGTTCTGACATTTCTTCCAACACAGCTGTTCTGTATAATCCTACTAATGTGTGTGTAATGGGAAATCCTACTGGCTCAGTACAAGCAATTAATAATAAGGATAATAATAATAATGTACCAGCTAAAGTTACATCGGTGTGGGGTCTTGGCCCTGATAAGCCTTCTTTTGCCCAGGTGGTACGCTCTGCGCCTGGTAATGTTATTAGGCCAGGGCTGCAGCCAATGCGGAACCCTGCTTCCAGGCAGAGATTTACACCACAAACTGCCACTTTGAGCACCCCTGGTTCCGGTCTTGGGTCTCTGGCTTCTGCTGGGGGTCCAAGACGTAATGTCGTTATACTTAAATGGGAAGGTGGTGCAGTCTCTCCAGCACGGCGTGTGGTGGTGGATATGATTTTGGAGATGGGCTTTGGGGCGAATGACCTTTATGCCCTAATACACGTAGCTGGGAGCCGGGAGTACACAATCAGCTTCACCAGGCCAGAGGATCTTGACCTGTTCTGGGAACGATATGAGGCTCGGTGCAGGTCAAGACCCGAATGGGAAGATCTGGCACCAGTTGCTGTTTCGCAGAGATCAACGGTTAAAAAAATAACCATCATCCTCAATAATGAGAGTGTTCCCGCTCGGGACCTAGAGGTCTGGTTAAGGAACTATGGTGAGGTTTTGACAAGGCTAGAAAAAATCCTTGATGAACGTGACATCTGGACTGGGGGTTGGTCAGTAACGGTCAGGTTGGCCAGGGATGGGAATGTTGTCCGTCACCTGCCCTCCTCGGCTTTCATAGGGAGGGATAGGATGACTATTTTTTATCCTGGTCAGCCAAAGCTGTGTCACCGCTGTGGAGAAAAGGGACATTTTAGCTCCTCCTGTTCAGCCTTAATATGTTCGGTATGTCGGGGACAGGGTCATGTGGCCAGGGACTGTACCCAGGCGATAAGGTACAACCTGTGCCTGCGCCTTGGCCACCCCTACAGCCGATGTCCGGAAGCCTGGCACAATATGGAGAAGGAGGTAGTAGATGAACTGTTGAGGCTGGACGGGATGGAGGATGAGTCCCCTGGTGTACCATCCTCCTCAGCGGTGACTGACCCCCCAGGTCCTGTTCAGGATCCCTCCCCAGTTTCTGTGGCCAACCCTCCTGTGTCTGTAGGTATTCCTTCTGTGGCTGTCTCTGTGTCCCCCCAGCCTACTGTACCCGCTCCTCTTGTGTCAGAACCTTCTAAGTCTGTGCCCCCCGAGTCAGTCTTGCCCCATGAGTCTCCTAGGTCTGACTTAAGGGAAGGTCCCCCCCCCACCTGGAGCGGTGGCATGTGCCAAAAAGGGTGCTGCTGCTTCTTCTGTAAAGAAGTCTTCTGCGAAGACTTTGAAGAAAAAAACAAAAGATGAAAACATCTCGGAGTCTGACCTGCAGTACCTGGAGGAGAGAAGGAGGTTTGTGAGGCGGAAGAGACAGGCGGTGAGGACGGAACAGGGACAGGAAGCCCCAGTGTCTGTCCCTAACCGTTCTAGGGCTTCCGCTTGGCATATTTCCTCATCTGGAGCTTCCTCTGAACAAAATTCAGACTCAGAAATGGAGTTGGAGGAGGCCTCAAGAAAAAGAGAGGCTTCTGGTGATGAGCAGCAGAGGGGAGCTAAGAAGCAATCCACCCAATAACCCAAATGGCGGTTCCCCCTCCGTTAAAAGTGGTGACAATAAATGTCGCCAGTATTAAGTCGGTAAGAGCTCGTTCTATGGCCTTCTTTTTGTTCAGCCAATTAGATGCTGAAATTTTATTTTTGCAGGAGACTAGGCTCACCTCCTTGGCAGATATTCATATGGCCAAGAGAGAGTGGAGGTATGGTCCATCTTACTGGTCTCTTGCGGCCGAGCCTTACGGCGGGGTGGCGGTGTTGTTTAAAACCGGCATGGTAACTGTCCGGCGGGTTATTGAGGTGGAGATTGGGAGATGTATGGTCTTAGACGTTCTTGTGGGAGGGCAGGACCTGCGCCTAATTAATATTTATGGGCCGCACACAAAGTGGGACAGGAAATGCCTTTTTACAAGGATCAAGCCATTTCTTTTTACATCCCGGCAAGTGGTTTTTGGAGGTGACTTTAATACTGTGACTAGGCCCAAGGACAGGAAGGACTTCAATGACCGGCTGGGATATGATAGCGTTTTTTTAAATAGTATGATTAGGGATGCTGGTCTTGTGGATGTGCACATTAAGCACCTTCCGGATGACACAGGGTTCACCTTTCATCGAGGTAATAGTCAGAGTAGGATAGATAGGTTTTTTTTGAAGGAGGCCTCTGCTTTCTCACCCCCAGTGGTGCAGGCAGTGGAGTTCTCTGATCACTGTATGCTATCTGTGGTCTTGAATGCTTCAGACTTCCCTCAGAGGGGCAAAGGCATCTGGAGATTAAATTCGACTCTCCTTGAGGAAGAACATGTTAGACAATCCTTTGAGGAATTCTTTCAGGCACAGGTGACCATCCTGGACTTTTGTAGCAGCAAGGCTGAGTGGTGGGAGCTGACCAAAAAGAGGATTGCTGGATTCTTCAGGGGCCTAGCCAATAAAAAAACAGTTTAATAGATACATGACCTACCAACGTTTGCGGAGGAAGCTGGATATTCTTGTCTCGAGAGGAGGAGATCCTGGGGCAATCTCTGAAGTGAAAATCCTCCTCAGGAAGTGTCAATATGACCGGCATACCTCTTTGGTTCTGGAGCGGGACTATGGGAAATACCACTCGCCTGACCCTTACCAGAACTGCAAACAGGGTGTAGCCGTTAAGATGGTCGTTGGCCTTAAGGATAGTACAGGTTCCTTGACAAAGTCCAGGTCAGGGATCCTGGAGGTCGTGAGGTCTTTTTATGCTGAACTTCTTGGGAGGAAAGAGCTTGACCGAGACAAGATGGAAAGCTTTTTGGACTCTACTCCAGGTCTAAATGGTGGAGATGTCCCTTTGATGAGTTTGACAGAAGAGATCACAGTTGAAGAGGTGACGAGGGCAATTGAACAGCTTGCCATCAAGAAGTCACCTGGACCGGATGGTCTGACGGCTGAGTTTTACAAAGCCTTTAAGTCTATTCTGGCCCCACATTTGGTAGAGATTTTTAACAGTTGTCTTGCTGAGGGGGTGCTTCCCCCTTCCATGAGACACTCAGCTGTGATTCTTCTTTCAAAAGGTAAAGATCCTTCGATGATTGAGAATTGGCGCCCCATCAGCCTTCTCAATGTCGATAGAAAGGTGCTGGCGAAGATACTTTTCTGGCGCCTATCGGCAGTAGCAGAGTCTTTGCTTTCTCGCCATCAGCACTGTTCGATCCAGGGTAGGAGCACCTTCACAGCGGTTTTAGCTGTCCGGGAGGCCTTGGAGCAGTGCAGGGCTGCAGGCTGGGGAAAGTATTTACTGGCATCGGATCAGGCAAAGGCTTTCAATCGTGTCAACCATGAGTACCTGTGGTTGCTCTCTAGTAAGTACGGTCTGCCGGGTGGTTTTGTCGATTGGTTAAAAGTCTTGTATAAGGGGGCAGAAAGCTTCCCTCTTGTTAATGGTTGGGTTGGACAGTCCTTTGAGGTTGGCTCTGGGGTGCGCCAGGGTTGTCCCCTGAGTCCCCTGCTCTATGTGTTTGCAATCGACCCCTTCATCAGGAGGCTAGAGAGCAGCATGTTGTGTGGGATACCAGTGGGAATCCCGGGTGAGCTGCCTTTGAGGGTTGTTGCCTATGCGGATGATGTGTCAGTGATTGTCACTGGGACAGATGAAGCGGAGGAGGTGGTCTCTCTGACATCACGGTACTCTGAAGCATCAGGCTCCAAGATCAATCAGGAAAAGAGTGAAGTTTTTTGGATGGGAAAGGAAGGTGAGGGGTTTGATCTCCCGGACACCTTTCCAGTGCCTCAGGAAAAAATTAAGATATTAGGCATTGAATTTGGACCTGGCGATTATGGCCTCAAAAACTGGGAAGGCAGGCTGGAAGTTGCCAATACTAAGGTGGTCAGCTGGAAGAGATGGAAGTTATCTCTGAGGGAAAGGGTTGATCTGATTAAGACTTACCTGATACCGATCTTCTTGTATGTCAGCCCTGTCTGCATCTTGCCAGTGTCTCTCTATGCTAGGATCTATAGTGTGTTCTTCCAGATGCTGTGGGGGAACAGACTGAACCCCATCAAGAGGAATGTCACCTATCTATCCAGGAGGGAGGGTGGCTTAGGTATGGTCAACCCCGTTCTTTTCTTTTCACTGCTATTTCTCAAGTTTAACATTGGTAGTATGCTTGCAGCGGAACCTCCTGGATGGGCAGGCATGTTTAGATCTTGGTTTAGGCCTTTTCTGCGACTTTGGGAAGAAGGTGGTCAAGTGAAGAATCTCAGGGGTCATCGTGGTCAGCTCCCAGCCTATGTCGCTCCGTGTCTGAAGTTGCTGCGGCAGTGGCGACTGTCGGCTGAAGATCTCAGATCCGCTCCGAGGAAAGTCCTTATGAGCCGAGTCTTGAGCGAAGTCTTTCATGACCCACTGGCCTTAAGGGATTGCCCAGGCCCAATTTTGAGGGAAGGGTTAAGACTGATTAATTTGGCTAGAATCCCCCTTAAATTCAGGGATCTGGCCTGGTTGTGCTTCCACGGGAGGCTCTATGTTCGGGGCAATTTGAAATTCCGCAGTGGAATGGATCGTGGTTGTCCTCGGGAGGAATGTACAGGTGAGGAGGAGACTATGGACCATTTTTTGCTTCGTTGCCCTTTTAACATAGAGGTATACAAACAGGTGGGACGGGCCCTCGGTGTTCCTTTCCTCTTCAGGCTGGATTATGCTGAGTGGGTGTACGGAGCATTCAATACTGGTGGGGGCTTTTGTTTGGATACACTTTTTTTAGTTAGTTTAGTAGTCCGTTATTACACCTGGAACGCACGGTGTCAGGTCACCCTTCGGCGTAAAATCCTTCCTGTTCAGGTGGTGGTGTGTGACATTCTGCATGAGGTGGGGAAGATTCGGGCGCTTGAGAGAGACAAGTGGGGTCAGAGGGCTTGGTTGAAGGCGTGGAGGGGTTTCAAGCCTCCCTGACTGCCAGGAGTCTCTTTCCCGGGTGTGGCTTTCTGTCTCTTATCACCCTAGATTTTTTCTTAATGCTCAATTTTTGATAAATGGCTGCATACATAGGTGATGGGTTGTGCCTCTTAGGCCCTCTCTGCTGCTTTATGTAAATAGTTTTCTAAAAATGTTGGAAGTGGATTATGTATATATTGTATATATTCTGCACATGGATGTGTATTCCTTTGTTTTCTGTTGGAATATTGTACTATAGTTCTGTTTTTTACTTTTGTATAAAATATGTTGCTTGATTCTTTTCAATAAAAGATCAATAGTGAAAAAAAAAAAAAAAAAAAAGATCAATAGTATCCCATCATTGGTGTCAGTGGAAGGAATAGTATCCCATCATTGGTGTCAGTGGGGGGAATAGTATCCTATCTGTAACCTTTGACATAGAATATTTGTGCTTACTTGGTTCATGTGTGTGAAGGATTTCCCAGTAACCATTCGGTTATTTACACTCCCTGCTATCATATCTCTCTTTGCACTGTGAGCCCCAGGAAGTGACTCCTTCTATGGACATTCCATGAAGTCAAGGTATGGCCAGCCTAGAGACAGAATGTCTGCTGATTAATTATGCCCTTTTGTCTACATTATGTTGATTTGGGCTGAGGCAGTTTTTGTTAAGTGTGGTAATGACCTTACCTATTTGTCTGGGTCGATGTCGGGCCATTGTTTAAGTAGTGTCTGATATACTCCCCAGGTGTATAAAAGACTGTATTCTTGTTTCAATAAACAGTTTTTTCTTGAGCCTTCAAAACATAGCCGCGTCTCGTTCCTGGAGGGGGATTTTACTGCATTATTACCCGGTCGTTCAACAGCTGAACCTGACTCTCCTCTTGGATCTTATGATTGGGATTATACTACTCCATTACTACACAGGGACTTGCCGGGAAAAAGGACGTCTCCAACGGCTGATACCCTCTCACCACCTGGGTAGCCATTACAATATCATTGGTATCATTGGGAGGAATAGTGTTACATTGGTGGTCGGTGTGAAGTATTTTCCTTACATTGGTGGTCAGTGGGAAGAAGGAGGAGGACACACTGAAGGCGCTCTCTCTAAAAACCAGCGTTTTTCAAGCCTGGGCCTTGCCTGCTAGCTTGGCCCAGGAACAATGCCTGATCCTGGGGGAGGCCCTGGGAGGGATCCCCCTGATGACATGGGGCCTAGTGAGGAGGAGGTGGAGGACCTGTCTGTGGGTCCAGGCCCCGGTGAGAATGCGGATGTCTTCAGCCAGAAGATTATCAATCGTTTTAGGGTGATTGAGAGAGCTGAAGAAAAACTTAAAGTTTTGAAGGCTGAACACAAATCCTTCAGAACCAAGTATTTCCAGGCCTGGAGTAAAAATCGCACAGCCATGAAGCCTGAGTTACAGGAATTGGAAGAAAAGGTAAAGAAACAATCTTTATTATTGGAAAAGCTAAAAGACAGAAGTGGAGTGTTTAAAGAAAAGTTTGATAATGAGAGGCGATTTGCCAGCCAGACATCAGCAAGTTCTGTGGATCAGCAGCCTCAGTTAATGGATGACCAGGCTCCATCTGCCTCTGCACCTCTCCCCCCATGTCAGGCCTGGGAATCGCCAGCGGCAACCAGCCAGGGGGTTGAGAGTGAGCATGGAACCCTGACCTTCATCCAGCAGATGGAGTCCCCCCTGAAAGCAGACAAGTTTGTCTTTTCTGATGATCCATCAGAAGTCCCTGAAGATGGGCAGAGGAGATACAAGCCAGCAAAGCCAGTACTGGTGGAGAAATCCCAGTACACCATGCTGCCTTCCAGCATGTCTGCCCCATCTGCTGTAGTGGATGGTGTCCCAGGTGAAAAGGAGATCTGCAATCATCTGCTTAATGGAGATTCTGCTGTGGAGAAACCCAGTGCAGACATGCAGGGAAAATTTCTGACAGAGGAGTCACCAGAGTCAGACCATCAGAGGAATGTGGATGGACCTGCATCAAACACCCCAGGCATGGATTTTGCTGCTCCTGCTGAGACCAGTAGTGCCACAGCAAGCAAAATGGCTGCCAGCTCCAAAGAGCATGCTTCATGTTCACCTGAGCCTCCCAGCCTTCCAGTGCTGATTGACCAGCTGATTTCTGGTGGGGGAGGGGATCAACATGGTGCTGCAAGTGGAGTGGAAGCAGCAATGGAAGTATCCTGCAATGCTTTACCTGCTGCTGTGTTAAAACAGAATTCTATTTCTACAGCTGAAAACCCTGTCCCAGTGGAAGAGAAGATAACTACTGAAACTCTTACCAATGCAGCAACTGTTGATTCTGCTGTGAAGACAACAAGAATAATCCCAGCAAGTATAAAAAATGACAATAATAATAAAGCAATGAATGGGGTGGTGGTGGGTGGTGGTGAAGGGGTTAGTAATGCTGGGAAAGATAAAAATGACATTTCTCCCCCTGTGCAACAGAGGAAAGATTCATCGATTGTACAGATCCATCCCAAATCTGTGCAATCGTTATCTGCTAAGTGTGTGTCAGATACTTTAAAACAAACTGATGGATTTTCTGCTGGGAGAAATGTTGGCAGCTATGCTTCACTTTTGAGGAGTCGCACCAGGGTGGGTGGTGGGAATTCTGTTAATAATCACAATTCAGGGAGGTTTGGTGGGGGGCTGGTTAGTGGGTATAGGAGGAGGAATGTGGTTGAGTTGAGGTGGGAGGGGGATGGAACCCCACCAGTAAGTGGGAGGGTGGCTGAGTTGGTTTTGGAAATGGGGTTTAAAGCCTGTGATATTTTTGCTTTGATTTGCCTGGTGGGAAGTTATGAATTTGATTTGTCTTTTGTAAAACCTGAGAGTTTGGATCTCTTCTGGGAGAGATATAGGAGGTGCAAGGGCCTTCAGCAGTGGAGTGGTTTGGTGCCAAAGGTGATTTCAAGGCAGCCTTTGATAAAGTCGGTGACCATCTTGGTGCGTAATGAATCCATGCCAGAGGATGATTTAATAGTATGGCTACGCCGATATGGCGAGGTCCTCACTCCATTGCGGACGGTCCTTGATGAGCATGGGATATGGACAGGGGCCTGGACAGTATCACTAAAATTGGGGGTGCTGGGCAATGTAGTTCAGCACCTTCCCTGCTCAGCCTTTCTGGGAAGGGATGGGCTGACCATTTTCTACGAAGGTCAGCCTAATGTGTGTAATAAATGTGGTGATAAAGGCCACTTTGCATTGACCTGCACCCACAAGAAGTGCTCACTGTGCCAGGATTTAGGCCATTTGGCCAGAGAATGCACCCAGATTCGGTGCAGTTTGTGCCAGCAGCTGGGTCATCCATATATCCAGTGCCCAGAGGCACTGCATAACCTGCCAGGATTGGAGACTGAGCTGCAGAGGCTTCATAAAGAAGATGA
Source organism: Pelophylax lessonae (assembly GCF_965119305.1). NCBI lineage: Eukaryota > Metazoa > Chordata > Amphibia > Anura > Ranidae > Pelophylax > Pelophylax lessonae. The sequence goes on along the minus strand of NC_138774.1, from coordinate 3,652,776 downwards.
AGCAGCTGAAGTTAGAGAGGAAATTGTTGTTGCCCCTCCTGTGTCTGTTGTGTCAGATTCTGTTTCCCCTGGTGATGTGGTCCCTGAGTCTGTCCCTCCTGTGGTTGTTCCTACATCTACTGTGCGTAGATCCTCCAGATTAGCGGAAGCTGCTGGGGGGGTGGGTATAGTGGATCTTCCCCCTCGGCCTACTCCACCTCCAGTCCCTGTCTCTCGACACCGCAAACATGGCCAAGAGGGTGCAGTGGTGCTTGATGGTGGTGGGGTCGATGGGGTTGAGGGAGGGGTGTCCATGTCCCATGTCTCACCCTCTGTTGTGGAGGATTCAGATGAGGAGGGGTGGGAGAGGATTAGGAGGAAGAAAAAGAGGAAGACCAGTAAAGTGGTCATTTCCTCCTTACACTCAGACCCAGGAGAGGTTCCTCTTGGCAACACATTTTCTGTTTTATCAGGGGAGGAGTTGGTGTTGGATTTATCTATTTCTTTATCATCTATGGATGAGGGGGAGTCACATAGTATGAAGAGAGCTGTTTCGGGTGATGAGAGTTTGGTAGAGGTTAAGAAACGACTACCACAATCATCCTGATGGCAGTTCCCGCTCCGATAAAGGTGGCGACCATTAATGTCGCCAGCGTGAAATTGATGGATTTGACAGAACCAATTTCAGCGGATGAGGTAGTTTGTGCTATAGAGAAGCTGGCTACCAAAAAGTCGCCTCGTCCAGATGGGTTGACAGCTGAATTTTACAAGTGTTTTAAGTCCATTCTGGCTCCCTTTTTAGCGGAGGTTTATAACAGCTGTTTAGAAGAGGGTTCTCTCCCTCCCTCCATGAGGCAATCCGCAGTGATTCTTCTGTCAAAAGGTAAAGACCCCTCAATAATTGAGAACTGGCGCCCCATCAGTCTTCTCAATGTTGATAGAAAGATCTTGGCGAAGATTCTTTTTTGGCGCTTGTCGTCAGTAGCAAGCGATTTGTTGTCCAATCATCAGCACTGCTCGGTCCAGGGCAGAAGTACCTTTTCAGCAATTTTAGCTGTCCGGGAGGCTTTGGAGAGATGCAGGGCTGCTGGATGGAGAAAGTACTTGCTGGCATTGGATCAGGCGAAGGCTTTTGATCGAGTCAATCATGAGTACCTGTATTTGCTACTTGGTAGATACGGCCTGCAGGGGAGGTTTATTGATTGGCTGAAAACATTATATAAAGGGGCTGAGAGCTTCCCACTTGTTAATGGTTGGGTTGGACGGCCTTTTGAGGTTGGCTCTGGGGTGCGCCAGGGGTGTCCTTTGAGCCCCCTGCTATATGTATTCGCAATCGACCCCTTCATAAGAAGGTTAGAGAGTGGATCGTTGTGTGGGGTGCCTTTGGACATTGCTGGTGTGCCGCCTTTGAAGGTCGTGGCCTATGCCGATGATGTGTCTGTTATTATCTCTGGGATGGAGGAGGCGCAGGAGGTGGTCTCTGTGATAGAGCAGTACACTGAGGCTTCTGGCTCTAAAATCAATCATGAAAAGAGTGAAGTTTTCTGGATGGGTGAGGAGGGTGAAAGCTTCGAACTTCCGGATGCCTTCCCAGAGCCCCAGCAGGAAATTAAAGTGTTGGGCATCAAATTTGGTCCTGGTGACTATGGTCATCGAAATTGGGAAAGCAGGTTGTTGAATGCCAATGCCAAGGTGGCAAGCTGGAAGAAATGGAAACTTTCCTTGAGGGAAAGGGTTGACTTGATTAAAACTTACCTGATCCCAATCTTTTTATATGTCAGCTTTGTCTGTATCTTGCCGCAATCTCTCTATGCAAGGGTGTACAGCTGCTTTTTCCAACTGTTATGGGGAAATAGGCTGAACCTGATCAAACGCAATGTAACTTACCTGTCCAGGCGGGAGGGTGGTCTAGGAATGGTCAACCCTATAGTTTTCTTTTCTCTGCTTTTTTTAAAGTATAATCTTGGTAATATGTTAGCAGAGACCCCGCCGGGATGGGTGGGTATTTTTCAATCTTGGTTTAGGCCTTTTCTGCGATGCTGGGAAGATGGCGGGCCAGTGAAAAGTCTGAGAGTCCGACATGGCAAGCTTCCGGCTTATGTTGCCCCGTGTCTGAAAATACTTAGGCAGTGGAAGGTGACAGTGGGGGATATCAAGTCCCTCCCCAGAAAGCTTCTGGAGAAGAGGATTTTGGGCTCTGCTTTCAGTGTGTCGCTGACCTTAAGGGATTGCCCAGGCCCCGTAATGAGGGAGGGGTTGCGTTTAATTAACTTAGGAAGAATCCCTTTGAAGTTTAGGGATCAAGCCTGGCTCGCTTTCCATGGAAGGCTCTATGTGAGAGGGAACCTGAAGCATCGCCCTGTGGATGATCGGGATTGTCCTAGAGCGGAGTGTGTTGGTAAAGTGGAGTCTATGGACCACTTTTTGCTCCAGTGTCCCTTTAACATAGAGGTGTATAAAAGGGTGGGGAGGGCTCTAGGCATCCCCTTTCTCTATCGCATGAGTTATGCGGAGTGGGTGTACGGGGCATTCCCGACTCGCTGGGATTTTGATTTGGATACACTTTTTCTAGTTAGTATAGTTGTCCGTTACTTCACGTGGAATGCACGGTGCCAGATTACCCTGCGGAAGAAAGTCCTCCCTGTCGAGGTGGTGGTGTACGATATTCTGGGTGAGGTTGGGAAGATTCGGGGTCTTGAGAAGGGCAGGGAGCCTCGAGCGGTCTGGATAAGGGCGTGGAGGAATATCAGACCTGCTTTTGGTGAACTGTCCATCTCTGGGTGAAAAGCTTTTTTCCTATGCTATTTCTTTCACACCCTTAGCTTTTGTTAGTTAATATCTTCATTTTTGAAGAAGGGCTGCATGCATAATGGGAGTGGTTTTTGTTTCTTGACCTCACAGGTTTGATGTCTGGTGTGGTGGTGTGAGTCTTATTAAGATTATTTTTCCCGGTAATGATGTGTTTCATGATGTGAGTTTTGTTTTTGCTGTAAAGGCAGTCTTTATTTGAGAGCAGAATTTGCTATGTATTTTTCCCCCCCCCCTTTTCATGTAAATATGTATATATTTATTTATGTATATTGATTTTATGCTTATTGATTGCAAGACTTTTAATAAACAAAATTGGGAAGAATGCCCCATACATTGGTGGTCAGTGGGAAGAATGTCCCTTACATTGGTGGTCTGTGGGAAGAATATCCCTTACATTGGTGGTCTGTGGGAAGAATGTCCCTTACATTGGTGGTCAGTGAGAAGAATGCCCCTTACATTGGTGGTCAGTGGGAAGAATGCACTTTATATTGGTGGTCAGTGGGAAGAATGTCCCTTCCATTGGTGGTCAGTGGGAAGAATGTCCCTTACATTGGTGGTCAGTGGGAAGAATGCCCCTTACATTGGTGGTCAGTGGGAAGAATGTCCCTTACATTGGTGGTCAGTGGGAAGAAGGAGGAGGACACACCCAAGGAGCTCTCTGTGAGAACCAGCCCTTTTCAAGCCTGGGCCTTGCTTGCTAGCTTGGCCCAGGAACAATGCCTGATCCTGGGGGAGGCCCTGGGAGGGATCCCCCTGATGACACGGGGCCTAGTGAGGAGGAGGTGGAGGACCTGTCTGTGGGTCCAGGCCCTGGTGAGAATGCGGATGTCTTCAGCCAGAAGGTTATCAATCGTTTTAGGGCGATTGGGAGAGCGGAAGAAAAACTTAAAGGTTTGAAGGCTGAACACAAATCCTTCAAAACTAAGTATTTCCAGGCCTGGAGTAAAAATCGCACAGCCATGAAGCCTGAGTTACAGGAATTGGAGGAAAAGGTGAAGAAACAAACTTTATTATTGGAAAGGCTGAAAGACAGAAGTGGAGCATTTAAAGAAAAATTTGATAATGAGAGGCGATTTACCAGCCAAGCATCAGCAAGTTCTGTGGATCAGCAGCCTCGGTTAATGGATGACCCGGCTCCATCTGCCTCTGCACCTCTCCCCCCATGCCAGAACTGGGAATCACCAGCGGCAACCAGCCAGGGGGTTGAGAGTGGACATGGATCCCTGACATTCATCCAGGAGATGGAGTCACCCCTGAAAGCAGACAAGTTTGTCTTTTCTGATGATCCATCAGAAATCCCTGAGGACGGGTAGAGGAGATACAAGCCAGCAAAGCCAGTACTGGTGGAGAAATCCCAGTACACCATGCTGCCTTCCAGCATGTCTGCCCCACCTGCTGTAGTGGATGGTGTCCCAGGTGAGAAGGAACTGCATATTGCAGTTATTGCTGAGGAGAAATCCGGTGCAGACATGCAGGGTAAATCCCTGACAGAATCACCAGATTGTGAAAGAAAGGTGGATGGACCTGCATCTAACACCCCAGGCATAGATTTTTCTGCTCCTGCTGAGACCAGTAGTCCCTCTACAAGCAAAATGGCTGCAAACTCCAAAGAGTTTGCTTCAGCTGAGTTTCCCAGTGTTCCAGGGCTGATTGACCAGCTGATTGCTGGTGGGGGAGGGGATCAACATGGTGCTGCAAGTGAAATGGAAGTAGCAATGGAAATATCCTGCAATGCTTTACCTGCTGCTATGTTAAAACAGGATTCTATTTCTACAACTGAAAACTCTGTCCCAGTGGAAGAGAAGATGATCGCTGAAACTCTTACCAGTGCAGCAGCAACTATGGATTCTGCTGTGAAGACAACAGGAATAATAAATATCCCAGCAAGTATAAAAAATGACATTAATGTTAAAGCAATGAAAGTGGTGGGTGGTGGTGAAGGGGTTAGTAATGCTGGGAAAAATGAAAATGTTATTTCTCCCCCTGCTCAGCAGAGGAAAGATTTGATTGCACAGATCAATCCCGAATCTGTGCAATCGTTATCTGCTAAGTGTGTGTCAGATAATTTAAAAAAAACTGATGGATTTTCTGCTGGGAGGAATGCTGGAAGCTATGCTTCAGCTTTGGGGAGTCGCACCAGGGTGGGTGGTGGGGATTCTGTTAATCACAATTCAGGGAGGTTTTTTGGGGGGCAGGTTAGTGGGTATAGGAGGAGGAATGTGGTACAGTTGAGGTGGGAGGGGGAAGGAACCCCAATAGTAAGGGGGAGGGTGGCTGAGTTGATTTTGGAAATGGGGTTTAAAGCCTGTGATATTTTTGCTTTAATTTGCCCGGTGGGGAGTTATGAATTTGATTTGTCGTTTGTAAAACCTGAGAGTTTGGATCTCTTCTGGGAGAGATATAGGAGGTGCAAGGGCCTTCAGCAGTGGAGTGGTTTGGTGCCAAAAGTGATCTCAAGGCAGCCTCTGATAAAATCAGTGACCATTTTGGTGCGTAACGAATCCATACCAGAGGCTGATTTATTAGTATGGCTACGCCGATATGGCGAGGTCCTCACTCCACTGCGGAAGGTCCTTGATGAGCATGGGATATGGACAGGGGCCTGGACAGTGTCACTAAAATTGGGGGTGCTGGGCGATGTAGTTCAGCACCTTCCCTGCTCAGCCTTTCTGGGTAGGGATAGGCTGACCATTTTCTACCAAGGTCAGCCTAAGGTGTGTAATAAATGTGGTGATAAAGGCCACTTTGCATTGTCCTGCACCCACAAGAAGTGCTCACTGTGCCAGGATTTAGGCCATTTGGCCAGAGAATGCACCCTGATTCGGTGCAGTTTGTGCCAGCAGCTGGGTCATCCATATAGCCAGTGCCCAGAGGCACTGCATAACTTGCCAGGATTGGAGACTGAGCTGCAGAGGCTTGATAAAGAAGATGAAGCAGCTGAAGTTAGAGAGGAAATTGTTGTTGCCCCTCCTGTGTCTGTTGTGTCAGATTCTGTTTCCCCTAGTGAGGTGGTCCCTGAGTCTGTCCTTCCTGTGTCTGTTGTGTCAGATTTTGTTTCCCCTGGTGATGTGGTCCCTGAGTCTGTCCCTCCTGTGGTTGTTCCTACATCTACTGTGCGTAGATCCTCCAGACTAGCGGAAGCTGCTGGGGGGGCGGGTATAGTGGATCTTCCCCCTCGGCCTACTCCACCTCCAGTCCCTGTCTCTCGACACCGCAAACGCGGCCAAGAGGGTGCAGGGGTGCTGGATGGTGGTGGGGTCGATGGGGTTGAGGGAGGGGTGTCCATGTCCCATGTCTCACCCTCTGTTGTGGAGGATTCGGATGAGGAGGGGTGGGAGAGGACAAGGAGGAAGAAAAAGAAAATGAGGAAAACCAGTAAAGCGGTCGTTTCCTCCTTACAGTTAGAGCCAGGAGGGGTTCCTCTTGGCAACTAATTTTCTGTGTTATCAGGGGAGGAGTTAGTATCCGATTTATGCATTTCTTTATCATCTATGGATGAGGGGGAGTCACATAGTGTAAAAAGAGCTGTCTCGGGTGATGAGAGTGTGGTGGAGGTTAAGAAACGACTACCCCAATCATCCTGATGGCAGTGCCCGCTCTGATAAAGGTGGCGACCATTAATGTCGCCAGCGTGAAATCTGCAAGAGCTCGTGATATTGCCTTATTTTTGCTCAGTGAGTTTGATGCTGAGATTTTATTTTTGCAAGAGACCTGGCTCAATACTTTGGCCGATGTCCATCTAGCAAAAAGGGAGTGGAGATGCGGTCCCTCCTTTTGGTCTCTTGCGGCTGAGCCTTGCAGCGGAGTTGCGGTTCTTTTTAAAACCGATATGGTAACGTGCCGGCGGGTAATTGAGGTAGAAATGGGGAGATGCATGGTCTTAGACGTCTCTGTTAGGGGGCAGGACCTGCGCCTGATCAATATCTATGGACCGCAGTCAAAATGGGACAGGAAATGCCTCTTCACAAAGATCAAGCCCTTCCTTTTTACATCCCAGCAGGTTGTCTTTGGAGGTGACTTTAACACCATAATTAGGCCTGAAGACAGGAGGGTCTCCATAGACAGGCTGGGTTATGATAGCGTTTTTCTTAGAGATATGGTTAGACAAGCAGGCCTGGTAGATGTGCACATTAAGCACTGCCCTGGCAGCACGGGATTCACATTTCAGAGAGGGAATAGTCAGAGTAGGATAGACAGGTTTTTTTTAAAGGAGAACTCTGCTTTCTCGGCTCCTGAGTTGAGGGCGGTGGAGTTCTCTGACCACTGTATGCTGTCTGTGACTCTGAATGCCTCGGACACTCCACCCAGGGGAAGGGGTACCTGGAAACTGAATTCGGCTCTCCTGGAAGATGTAGAGGTAAGACAATCCTTTGAGGATTTTTTTCAGGCACAGGTTTCTATTCTGGACTTTTGCAGCAGTAAGTCAGAGTGGTGGGAGCTTGTGAAACAAAGGGCGATTGGACTTTTCAAGGCCATAAGTAAGAAGAAGCAGCTTGGTATGTATATTGCCTACCAGCATTTGAGGAGGAAACTTGATCGTCTTGTCTCGTATGGAGGAGATCCAGGGGAGATCTCGGAGGTAAAGCTTCTTCTTAGGAAGTGTCAATACGACCGGCATGCCTCCTTGGTTCTGGAGAGAGATTACAGGAAATATCACTCGCCTGATCCTTACCAGAGCTGTAAGCAAGGCATAGCAGTTAAGACGGTCATAGGTCTGAGGGATAGTACAGGTTCCCTGGTTAAGTCCAGATCAGGGATCCTGGAGATCTTCAGGTCATATTACGCAGACCTTCTGGGAAGAAAGGACCTTAGTCGGGACAGGATGGAAAGCTTTCTGGATTCTACTCCAGGATTGGGAAATGATACATTGCCTTTGATGGATTTGACAGAACCAATTTCAGCGGATGAGGTAGTTCGTGCTATAGAGAAGCTGGCTACCAAAAAGTCGCCTGGGCCAGATGGGTTGACAGCTGAATTTTACTAGTGTTTTAAGTCCATTCTGGCTCCCTTTTTAGCGGAGGTTTATAACAGCTGTTTAGAAGAGGGTTCTCTCCCTCCCTCCATGAGGCAATCCGCTGTGATTCTTCTGTCAAAAGGTAAAGACCCCTCAATAATTGAGAACTGCCGCCCCATCAGTCTTCTCAATGTTGATAGAAAGATCTTGGCGAAGATTCTTTTTTGGCGCTTGTCGTCAGTAGCAGGCGATTTGTTGTCCAATCATCAGCACTGCTCGGTCCAGGGCAGAAGTACCTTTTCAGCAATTTTAGCTGTCCAGGAGGCTTTGGAGCGATGCAGGGCTGCTGGATGGAGAAAGTACTTGCTGGCATTGGATCAGGCGAAGGCTTTTGATCGAGTCAATCATGAGTACCTGTATTTGCTACTTGGTAGATACGGCCTGCAGGGGAGGTTTATTGATTGGCTGAAAACATTATATAAAGGGGCTGAGAGCTTCCCACTTGTTAATGGTTGGGTTGGACGGCCTTTTGAGGTTGGCTCTGGTGTGCACCAGGGGTGTCCTTTGAGCCCCCTGCTATATGTATTCGCAATCGACCCCTTCATAAGAAGGTTAGAGAGTGGGTCGTTGTGTGGGGTGCCTTTGGGCATTGCTGGTGTGCCGCCTTTGAAGGTCGTGGCCTATGCCGATGATGTGTCTGTTATTATCTCTGGGATGGAGGAGGCGCAGGAGGTGGTCTCTGTGATAGAGCAGTACACTGAGGCTTCTGGCTCTAAAATCAATCATGAAAAGAGTGAAGTTTTCTGGATGGGTGAGGAGGGTGAAAGCTTCGAACTTCCGGATGCCTTCCCAGAGCCCCAGCAGGAAATTAAATTGTTGGGCATCAAATTTGGTCCTGGTGACTATGGTCATCGAAATTGGGAAAGCAGGTTGTTGAATGCCAATGCCAAGGTGGCAAGCTGGAAGAAATGGAAACTTTCCTTGAGGGAAAGGGTTGACTTGATTAAAACTTACCTGATCCCAATCTTTTTATATGTCAGCTTTGTCTGTATCTTGCCGCAATCTCTCTATGCAAGGGTGTACAGCTGCTTTTTCCAACTGTTATGGGGAAATAGGCTGAACCTGATCAAACGCAATGTAACTTACCTGTCCAGGCGGGAGGGTGGTCTAGGAATGGTCAACCCTATAGTTTTCTTTTCTCTGCTTTTTTTAAAGTATAATCTTGGTAATATGTTAGCAGAGACCCCGCCGGGATGGGTGGGTATTTTTAAATCTTGGTTTAGGCCTTTTCTGCGATGCTGGGAAGATGGCGGGCCAGTGAAAAGTCTGAGAGTCCGACATGGCAAGCTTCCGGCTTATGTTGCCCCGTGTCTGAAAATACTTAGGCAGTGGCAGGTGACAGTGGGGGATATCAAGTACCTCCCCAGAAAGCTTCTGGAGAAGAGGATTTTGGGCTCTGCTTTCAGTGTGTCGCTGACCTTAAGGGATTGCCCAGGCCCCGTAATGAGGGAGGGGTTGCGTTTAATTAACTTAGGAAGAATCCCTTTGAAGTTTAGGGATCAAGCCTGGCTCGCTTTCCATGGAAGGCTCTATGTGAGAGGGAACCTGAAGCATCGCCCTGTGGATGATCGGGATTGTCCTAGAGCGGAGTGTGTTGGTAAAGTGAAGTCTATGGACCACTTTTTGCTCCAGTGTCCCTTTAACATAGAGGTGTATAAAAGGGTGGGGAGGGCTCTAGGCATCCCCTTTCTCTATCGCATGAGTTATGCGGAGTGGGTGTACGGGGCATTCCCGACTCACTGGGATTTTGATACACTTTTTCTAGTTAGTATAGTTGTCCGTTACTTCACGTGGAATGCACGGTGCCAGATTACCCTGCGGAAGAAAGTCCTCCCTGTCGAGGTGGTGGTGTACGATATTCTGGGTGAGGTTGGGAAGATTCGGGGTCTTGAGAAGGGCAGGGAGCCTCGAGCGGTCTGGATAAGGGCGTGGAGGAATATCAGACCTGCTTTTGGTGAACTGTCCATCTCTGGGTGAAAAGCTTTTTTCCTATGCTATTTCTTTCACGCCCTTAGCTTTTGTTGGTTAATATCTTCATTTTTGAAGAAGGGCTGCATGCATAATGGGGGTGGTTTTGTTTCTTGACCTCGCAGGTTTGATGTCTGGTGTGGTGGTGTGAGTCTTATTAAGATTATTTTTCCCGGTAATGATGTGTTTCATGATGTGAGTTTTGTTTTTGCTGTAAAGGCAGTCTTTATTTGAGAGCAGAATTTGCTATGTATTTTTTTCCCCCTTTTCATGTAAATATGTATATATTTTTTTATGTATATTGATTTTATGCTTATTGATTGCAAGACTTTTAATAAACAAAATTGGGAAGAATGTCCCTTACATTGGTGGTCAGTGGGAAGAATGTCCCTTACATTGGTGGTCAGTGGTAAGAATGCCCCTTACATTGGTGGTCAGTGGGAAGAATGTCCCTTACATTGGTGGTCAGTGGGAAGAATGTCCCTTACATTGGTGATCAGTGGGAAGAATGTCCCTTACATTGGTGGTCAGTGGGAAGAATGTCCCTTACATTGGTGGCCAGTGGGAAGAATGTCCCTTACATTGGTGGTCAGTGGGAAGAATGTCCCTTACATTGGAGGTCAGTGGGAAGAATGTCCTTTGTCCTGGGTGGCACAGGATGCTCTGAAATCACTGTGGTCACAGGAGATAGAACATTGGGGGTGGGGGGGGGGGGTTTCAGCTCTAGGTGTAGCTTTTCATTTGCCTTCAGCAGACATTATCTAGTTTATAAATGTGATGGGGCAGAGTTGCCGGTCACCATATTGGTAATCCTTATATTATTATATGACAGTTCGCCTTCTTTTTTGCTTATTCTGATGATATGATCCATGTCTGGCCACATTACTGAAGGACACGGACTGCGATGACAAGTATGAGTCCCATCAGATACGATACGGTAATGGATGACCCTCTTATTTACGGTCATGGCTCCATCAGCATGTGGAATGTGATGAGTTTGCCGGGGACGGGTTGCACTTCATATTCTGAACAATGCGGGGAGGTCAGCCTGCTCTGACACTCTGTACATTTATACTCTGCCCCATTAATATCAGTATTTGGAGATAAAATTCAGGACTTCTACAGTGAAAGATTCAATTCACAAACCCAGAAATTGTCAGCCTCCTGGGAGATGTGATGTAAGTATCTCAGGAGGCTGCAGGATCAGGCCAATGCCTTTCTGTGGCCTAAACCAGAATGGTGGTAGAGGGAGGAGCCAAAACAAAATTAAAAATTAGGGGGAACAAAAAAAAAATCAAGCACTTCTCCTTGGAGAAGGGAAGGGGGGAAGAGCATTGGGAGTTCAATTCCACTTTAAACCCCCCAAGGTTGATGCCCTTGTGCGCATTGTAGTCTCATTTTCCTGCACCTAGTAGACAGGACTGGTCCTCTGTAGTCCAAGTTGGAGTTCTTTTGTGTTCAGAGATGGCCTTCTGCACAGCATTGTAGAAATAGATATTATTGGGGCAGCTGTGGACTTCCTGTTTCCCGGAACCAGTCTGGCCATTCTCTTCTGCCCTCCTCCCGTTATTAGCAAGGTGTTCTCCCCACAGATCTGCCACACCTTGGAGGATCAGCAGTGCCTTAGATGCTACAACCATCACCTTTGCTTATAGACATAGTCTCATAGATCAGCATCCTTACCATTCAAATGTTCTGGAGATCTTCCACCACATGGCTTCAGCCTTTGGGCGCAGGGCTGCTGTTAGAAATTGCGGGGCCGCGTACAGACTACCTGGCAGGGCCCCCCCAAGAAAATATTAAAGATATATTTAGCTAAAATTACAACAAAATCACTATTATCAGACACAAATATAACATAACACATAATTCCTGCTAAATCTAAAAAAAAAGAACTATGTTAAATAAAAAAGAAGATGAGATGAGAAAAATATACAGGCTGGGCAGTTGGAGCTCAGTGATCAGAGAGACAGAGAGAGAGAAACAAAGTTACAATTTACAAATAAACTCCTGAGCAGAGATAAGTGCTGGGAGGGGGGCCACACAAGGGAGGGGGAATCAGATTCAGGTACTGGAGGAAGATTTCTGTTTTTGTTGTCCATCACTAATCCCCCTCTCTGTGTGGCCCCCCCTGTGTTCTTGGGCCCCCTACAAGAGGGCTGGTGGCCCCCCCCCTATCAGCGGCCCTGTTTGGGTGTATAGATTGCAGCTTTGATACCTCTTAGGAACCCTGGGCATTTGCACTGCTATCTCGGCACATATCTCCGTTTGGAAGTCTAATTACCCCAATGATCTTCATGTACCATTAGATACATCTCCTTAAACAACTTGGAAGATGAATGTAAGCCCCTTAAAAAGGCCTAGGTAAGCCAAGACCCCTTATATGACCCCTTCTCACTCTTCCATAAAGGGCAGATTTGTGGAGCGCACGACTAATAGTTGTCCTGTGGACAGATTCTCCCACCTGAGCTGTGGATCTCTGCAGCTCCTCCAGAGTTTCCATGGGCCTATTGGCTGCTTCTCTGATGAATGCTCTCCTTGCCCGGCCGGTCAGTTTAGGTGGACGGCCATGTCTTGGTAGGGGCCCGGCCGGTCAGTTTAGGTGGACGGCCATGTCTTGGTAGGGTTGCAGTTGTGCCATACTCTTTCCATTCTCCCATGATGGATTGAACAGCGCTCCATAAGATGTTCAAAGCTTGGGAGATTTTTTATAACCTAACCCTGCTTTAACCACTTGCTGACCACTTGCCTACAACCTAACCTCCCACAGCCTAACTCTACCATAAAATAACCTCTTACAGCCCTAACTCTCCCACAATCTGCCGAAAACCTTATTCTCCCACAACCTAATTTTTCCATATCCTAACTCTCCTACTTCCCATGTAATAAATGAACAAAGCAGAAATGTTGGGTCTAGTCTGTGTGACAACCAAGGAAAGAATGGAGGAGTGGGCGGAGTGGAGAAGAGGGCGTACCCACCCAGGGACAGGAAGTAGGTCATTCACAGGATAATAAGGTGAAAATACAGAAAATAAAAGCTGTCAAAAAAGAAAACAAACGCATTACCTCATCTACAGATCGATAATCTGCAATATATTCCGTTTCTGTTTTGGGGATGGGATACCCTTTAAGGGGCTTAGAAAAGTTGCAGCACCACCATAGATGATATGCAAATTGTGACTTTGTTTCAAGTCAGGGATCAGGCACCCTCCCCCCTTCACATGTCCCATTATGTACTGCTCCCGCTCCCTATAGGTCATTTATACTGAACAAAATTATAAACGCAACACTTTTGTTTTTGCCCCCTTTTTGCATGAGCTGAACTCAAAGATCTCAGACTTTCTGTATACACAAAAGGCCGATTTCTCTCCAATATTGTTCACAAATCTGTGTAAATCTGTGTTAGTGATCACTTCTCCTTTGCCGAGATAATCCATCCACCTCACAGGTGTGGCATATCAAGATGCTGATTGGACAGCATGATTATTGCACAGGTGTGCCTTAGGCTGCCCACAATAAAAGGCCACTCTACAATGTGCAGTTTTATCACACAGCGCAATGCCACAGATGTCACAAGTTTTGAGTGAGCGTGCAATTGGCATGATGACTGCAGGAATGTCCACCAGAGCTGTTCCCCGTGAGAATTTGGCAGTACATCCAACCGGCCTCACAACCGCAGACCACGTGTAACCACACCAGCCCAGGACCTCCACATCCAGCATCTTCACCTCCAAGATGGTCTGAGACCAGCCCAGGACCTCCACATCCAGCATCTTCACCTCCAAGATGGTCTGAGACCAGCCCAGGACCTCCACATCCAGCATCTTCACCTCCAAGATGAGACCAGCCACCCGGACAGCTGCTGCAACAATCTGTTTGCATAACCAAAGAATTTCTGCACAAACTGTCAGAAACCATCTCAGGTAAGCTCATCTGCATGCTCCTTGTCCTCATCGGGGTCTCCACCAGACTGTAGTTCGTTGTCGTAACCGACTTGAGTGGGCAAATGCTCACATTGGATGGCGTCTGGCACTTTGGAGAGGTGTTCTCTTTATGGATGAATCCCGGCTTTCACTGTACAGGGCAGATGGTAGACAGCTTGTATGGCATTGTGTGGGTGAGCGGTTTGCGGATGTCAACGTTGTGGATGGAGTGGCCCATGGTAACAGTGGGGTCATGGTATGGGCAGGCGTATGTTGTGGATGGAGTGGCCCATGGTGGCAGTGGGGTTATGATATGGGCAGGCGTACGTTGTGTATGGAGTGGCACATGGTGACAGTGGGGTTATGGTATGGGCAGGCGTACGTTGTGGATGGAGTGTCCCATGGTGGTGGTGGGGTTATGGTAATGGCAGGCGTATGTTGTGGATGGAGTGGCCCATGGTGGCGGTGGGGTTATGGTATGGGCAGGCGTACGTTGTGGATGGAGTGGCCCATGGTGGCGGTGGGGTTATGGTATGGACAGGCGTACGTTGTGGATGGAGTTGCCCATGGTGGTGGTGGGGTTATGGTAATGGCAGGCGTATGTTGTGGATGGAGTGGCCCATGGTGGTGGTGGGGTTATGGTATGGGCAGGCGTACGTTGTGGATGGAGTGGCCCATGGTGGCGGTAGGGTTATGGTATGGACAGGCGTACGTTGTGGATGGAGTTGCCCATGGTGGTGGTGGGGTTATGGTAATGGCAGGCGTATGTTGTGGATGGAGTGGCCCATGGTGGTGGTGGGGCTATGGTATGGGCAGGCGTACGTTGTGGATGGAGTTGCCCATGGTGGTGGTGGGGTTATGGTAATGGCAGGCGTACGTTGTGGATGGAATGGCCCATGGTGGTGGTGGGGTTATGGTATGGGCAGGCGTATGTTGTGGATGGAGTGGCCCATGGTGGCGGTGGGGTTATGGTATGGGTAGGCGTACGTTGTGGATGGAGTTGCCCATGGTGGTGGTGGGGTTATGGTAATGGCAGGCGTACGTTGTGGATGGAATGGCCCATGGTGGTGGTGGGGTTATGGTATGGGCAGGCGTATGTTGTGGATGGAGTGGCCCATGGTGGCGGTGGGGTTATGGTATGGGTAGGCGTACGTTGTGGATGGAGTTGCCCATGGTGATGGTGGGGTTATGGTAATGGCAGGCGTACGTTGTGGATGGAATGGCCCATGGTGGTGGTGGGGTTATGGTAATGGAAGGCGTACGTTGTGGATGGAATGGCCCATGGTGGGGGTGGGTTATGGTATGGGCAGGCGTACGTTGTGGATGGAGTTGCCCATGGTGGTGGTGGGGTTATGGTAATGGCAGGCGTACGTTGTGGATGGAATGGCCCATGGTGGTGGTGGGGTTATGGTATGGGCAGGCGTATGTTGTGGATGGAGTGGCCCATGGTGGCGGTGGGGTTATGGTATGGGTAGGCGTACGTTGTGGATGGAGTTGCCCATGGTGGTGGTGGGGTTATGGTAATGGCAGGCATACGTTGTGGATGGAATGGCCCATGGTGGTGGTGGGGTTATGGTATGGGCAGGCGTATGTTGTGGATGGAGTGGCCCATGGTAGCGGTGGGGTTATGGTATGGGTAGGCGTACGTTGTGGATGGAGTTGCCCATGGTGATGGTGGGGTTATGGTAATGGCAGGCGTACGTTGTGGATGGAATGGCCCATGGTGGTGGTGGGGTTATGGTAATGGAAGGCGTACGTTGTGGATGGAATGGCCCATGGTGGGGGTGGGTTATGGTATGGGCAGGCGTACGTTGTGGATGGAGTTGCCCATGGTGGTGGTGGGGTTATGGTAATGGCAGGCGTACGTTGTGGATGGAATGGCCCATGGTGGTGGTGGGGTTATGGTATGGGCAGGCGTATGTTATGGACAAGGAACACAGGTGCATTTTATTATTGGCATTTTGAATTCACAGAGATACTGTGACGAGATCATGAGGCCCATTGTTGTGCCATTCATCCACGACCATCACTTCATGTTGCAGCATGATAATGCGCGGCCCCATGGTGCAAGGATCTGTACACAAGTCCTGGAAGCTGAAAACATCCCAGTTCTTGCATGGCCAGCATACTCACCGTACATGTCACCCATTGAGCATGTTTGGGAAGCTCTGGATCGGCGTATAGGACAGCGTGTTCCAGGTCCTGCCAATATCCAGCAACTTCGCACAGCCATTGAAGAGGAGTGGACCAACATTCCACAGGAACCAATCACCAACCTGATTAACTCTATGCCAAGGAGATGTGTTCACTGCATGAGGCAAATGGTGGTCACACCAGATACTGACTGGTTTTCAGCCCCCCCGGACCCCCCCCCAATACAGTAAAACTGCACATTTTAGAGTGGCCTTTTATTGCGGCCAGCATAAGAGCGGCCCACAGTCAGTGACAGCAGAAACTCTGTATCCAGATACCAATCACTGGAAATAAAAAGATAAGATATCCAAAGTTTCTACAAAGTTGCAGGAGTGCTGTGGCTGTTATTGGCTAATGACAGTTCCCAACCCCCAACCAGCTTCATCCAATCATAAGAGATGAGTACAGACCGCCGCTCACACTGTAACATCATTTATTCACTCTGTGAAGCAGAAATATTTTTTTTTTTGGGATGCAAAATATATTCTATTTCTGTCTGATGAAAATAAGTTAGGCTTTGTTTTACTGTAAAGTCCGTCAGTTTATCAAATCTCAGAGACCCGCCACGATGAGGTCATCAGAATGAGTCTGAGATCCGCCACGATGAGGTCATCAGAATGAGTCTCCGAGATCTGCCACGATGAGGTCATCAGAATGAGTCTCCGAGATCCGCCACGATGAGGTCATCAGAATGAGTCTCCGAGATCTGCCACGATGAGGTCATCAGAATGAGTCTCCGAGATCTGCCACGATGAGGTCATCAGAATGAGTCTCCGAGATCCGCCACGATGAGGTCATCAGAATGATTCTCAGAGATCCACTACAATGAGGTCATCAGAATGAGCCTCAGAGATCCGCCACGATCAGGTCACCAGAATGAGTCTCAGAGATCCGCCGTGATGAGGTCACCAGAATGAGTCTCAAAGATCCGCCACAATGAGGTCATCAGAATGGCGCTGATGAAGTCCGGGTGTCGCAGTGGCGTCTTCAGACGCTGTCTGGGTTGTTCTTCTCGGACACGGAGGACATGCTGTATGAGGTATCGTCATGTTCGGGAGATGTGTGGCTGTAATCCATATCATCCAAATCTACTGGAGGATTGTTCAGGAGTGTCTGGGGAGGGGGGGGGGGGGGGACAAAAAAAGGTTATATTCACAAAAGTAATCACTACAGGGTATGCATCACATGGCAAAAACATAGAGGACCCCCTAATACAGTTCTTCACACTGCTCTCTCTGTACACTGTGGTGTACATCATATACTTTACACCATTCTGTACTGCAGTGCCGTCACTGGGGGGGGGCAGAGGGGATCATGGCCCCCCCAACATTATCTTGTGCCCCCCCCCCAACAGGATCCCACCTCCTGCTCTGGGATGGTGGGTCAGATTGTTTGAGGGTTCCCGACCCGCCATCCCCGAGCATTATTGTGCAGAACGGAGCCAGCACAAGAGGAAGCGGAGCTGATGCTTCCTGTATAGTTCCGGCTCCTCTCACTGGCGGGTGATACCCTGCAGGGGCATGAGTCCCAAAGGAGAGGTGAACTTTAGCAGCCTTCCCCCTTAGTTTCTCCACTCACCACGGTGTGTGGCGGAGGGAAGGAGTCCCGGATGGAGAGGTGCCCTGTACTGTATCGTATCAGGAGACCCACGGGGAGATCATAAAGATCTCCCATAAAGTTGATAAAAAAGTTAAGACCACCGCCACTGTCACAGCTGGCTTTAACACTTTCATCACTGGGGTTGGCAGGTTTCACTATTCTTCCCTACCCCCTCTGCGCTGAGAGCATGGCACCAATACTAGGCTTTATTACTGCGTGAATTGGCACCAATACTAGGCTTTTTTACTCCTTAAACTGGCACAGATACTAGGGGTTATTACTGCATAAACTGGCACCAATACTAGGGGTTATTACTGCGTAAACTGGCACCAATATTAGGGGTTATTACTGCATAAACTGGCACCAATACTAGGGGTGATTACTGCATAAACTGGCACCAATACTAGGGGTTATTACTGCGTAAACTGGCACCAATACTAGGAGTTATTACTGTGTAAACTGGCACCAATACTGGGGGCTATATTTACGTAAACTGGCACCAATACCAGGAGCTATTACTGCGTAAACTGGCACCAATACTAGAAGATATTACTGCATAAACAGGCACCAATACTAGGGGTTATTACTGCATAAACTGGCAGCAATACTAGTGGCTATTACTGCGTAAACTGGCATTAATACTAGTAGCTATTACTGCGTGAACTGGCACCAATACTAGGGGTTATTACTGCATAAACTGGCACCAATACTAGGCTTTATTACTGCATAAACTGGCATTAATACTAGTAGCTATTACTGCGTGAAATGGCACCAATACCAGGCTTTATTACTGCGTGAACTGGCACCAACACTAGGGGTGATTACTGCATAAACTGGCACCAACACTAGGGGTGATTACTGCATAAACTGGCACCAACACTAGGGGTGATTACTGCATAAACTGGCACCAATATTAGGGATTATTACTGCATAAACAGGCATCCATACTAGGGGCTATTACTGCATAAACTGTTTGCTGAATTTGCTCTTACTATAAAGAACAGCTTTTAAGAGTTTTCCTCTTTCTCAGGTATGAAGCAATACCTGGGAAAGAAAAGTGTCCCCCCTGTTTTGACTGTGGTATCCTCTGTGCCCCCCTATATATTGTTCATAGTCGCCACTGCTGCAATGTACATTGTGCTGTACATTATATGCTCCTAATATACACAGTGTACAGGGAAAGATGCGGGGTGTATAATGTACAGCACCGTGTACAAAGAAGAAATAACTGGATCCATTTAGGGGCTTGTTCTAGAACTTCATTATCTGTGGAAGAAGACATCCTGGGAGGGCAGGGAGAGAAGGAAGTCAAGAGAGGGCAGGCAGAGGAAGAAATCCAGAGAGGACAGGCCGTAAGAAGTTCAGAGAGGACAGGGAGAGGAGGAAGTCCGGAGAGAACAGAAGAAGAAGTCCAGAAAAGGCAGGGAGAGGAAATAGTCCAGAGAGGGCAAGAAGAGGCAATAATCAAGAGAGGAAAGGGAGAGGAAGAAATCCAGAGAGGGCAGGGAGAGGAAGAAATCCAGAGAGGGCAGGGAGAGGAAGAAATCCAGGGAGGGGGCAGGGAGAGGAAGAAATCCAGAGAGGACAGGGAGAGGAAGAAATCCAGAGAGGGCAGGGAGAGGAAGAAATCCAGGGAGGGGGCAGGGAGAGGAAGAAATCCAGAGAGGGCAGGGAGAGGAAGAAATCCAGAGAGGGCAGGGAGAGGAAGAAATCCAGAGAGGGCAGGGAGAGGAAGAAGTCCATAGAGGGCAGGGAGAGGAAGAAGTCCATAGAGGGCAGGGAGAGGAAGAAATCCAGAGAGGGCAGGGAGAGGAAGAAATCCAGAGAGGGCAGGGAGAGGAAGAAATCCAGGGAGGGCAGGGAGAGGAAGAAGTCCAGAGAGGGCAGGGAGAGAAGGAAGTCCAGAGAAGACATGCAGAGCAAGAAGTCCAGAGAGGGCAGGGAGAAGACGAAGTCCAGAAAGGGCAAGGAGAGGACAAATTCCAGAGAAGGCAGGGAAAGGAAGAAGTCCAGAGAGGGCAGGGAGAGCAGGAAGTCCAGAGAGGGCAGGGAGAGGAGAAAATCCAAAGAGGGCAGGGAGAAGAAGGAGTCCATAAGGAGCAGGGAGAGGAAGAAGTCCAGAGAGGGCATGACAGGGGAGGAAGGTAAAACAGGACAGGCAGAAGGAAAAAGTCCAGATAGGACAAACAGAGGAGGAAGGGCAAGACAGGCAGAGTAAGAATTTCAGGCTAAGTAGGCAGTAAAGGGAGTCTGGGCAGGATGGACAGAGGAGGAAGTCTGGGCAGGACAGGCAGAGAAAGACATTTAGTAAGGACAGATTGAGGAAAGCAAGGTAGGCAAAGAAGCAAGTCCAGACAGGATGAACAAAGGAGAAAGTTAACAAAAAAACAGCCAGAGAAGGAAGTTGTGGCAGGAGTCAGGGGAGGAGTAATTTCAGGCAGGACAGACAGAGGGGGAAATCTGACAAGGACAGGTAAAGGAAAAAATCCAGGCAGAACAGAGGCTCCAACCTACCTGTTGCTGGTCGATGTCATTGGATCTGATGGCCAGGATGAGGTTCCGAGTGAAGTTCTGCAGCTCTGCATATTTGTGTTTGTACGTCTCCAACTCATTCTCTATGTACCGAACTTCTTCATTCTGCAGGAGCCGCATGGGGGGGGGGGGGGTGTCAGCAGAAATCACAAAGACAAACAATATGAGAAAAAACATTCCGGTATCCGGTAACAATAAAGGTACTGCATCACCCCCCCCCCCCCCGACATCAAAGATTCACTCCTCACCACCACAAGATCTTTCTTCTTACTATCACATCTTCACTCCCTACTATTACCCCAATCACTACAGCTTCACTCCCTACCATCACCCCAATTACTACAGCTTCACTCCCTACCATCACCCCAATTACTACAGCTTCACTCCCTACCATCACCCCAATTACTACAGCTTCACTCCCTACCATCACCCCAATTACTACAGCTTCACTCCCTACCATCACCCCAATTACTACAGCTTCACTCCCTACCATCACCCCAATTACTACAGCTTCACTCCCTACCATCACCCCAATTACTACAGCTTCACTCCCTACCATCACCCCAATTACTACAGCTTCACTCCCTACCATCACCCCAATTACTACAGCTTCACTCCCTACCATCACCCCAATTACTACAGCTTCACTCCCTACCATCACCCCAATTACTACAGCTTCACTCCCTACCATCACCCCCATCTCTGATCCTCATCACTACAGCTTCACTCCCCACCACATCTTTACTTTCTATTATCACATCTTCCTCCTTCAACCATTTAAAACCCTAAAGATGGGGGGAACGTGTCTCCTAAAACATGTTGGCCATATAATAGTTTGCCTTATACCACATTATATGTATAATTTATCCGTCTTTCTATTTTCAGCCCTGAAGTAGGAGGACCACCCCATCAAACGCGTTGGCCACATTGCACCCAACAATCATTTCAGATCATTATCAATATCAAGCTATCTGACCCAGGCACTCATAAATTTATACTCAAGAATGGGCTTTCCAATGTAATACGATGCAGACGCAGGTCCAGGATAGTTTGAAGAAGGACAGTAGGGGGTGGGGGGACCAGGGGAGCACACAGGGGCCCAGAGACAGCAGAACACAAGTGAACTGGATAGGAGGAGTGGCGGGGGCAGCATACAGAGGAACCAATCTCCTCCATTTTCCTCTTGCAGCTACAGAAGGAAAAAGGAGGACAGTGATTTCTCTACATGCTGCCCCCTTCCCCCCTCTCCTATCCAGGTGTACAGGGGAGCCGCACAGACCTGGAGCATGGGGCCCGGTTGCAATTGCAACCCCTGCAACCCCTGTAGTTACGCCCTTGGGCCACAGATATGCATATTTATCTTTGTGCTGGGAGCTACTTACAATTGGTACCCAGGTCACCTAATTGCTGTAAAGGCCTATGATCAGTCACTGGGAAGCCCACCCCCGTGTTTCTCTCTCTGTGAATAGAGAGGAAAGATACATTGTTTCTCTCCCCCTCCTTGCAGAGAGAGTTATGGTCCTTTCACATGGGCAGTCCAATCAGGTCCGCCTTTCAGTTTTTTCAGGCAGACCTGATTGGATTCTCCATGCACCCCTATGGAGCAGCGGGTGCCAGCGGTGACATCTCCTCCGACACTCGCTGCTCTCCAATCCAATCCTGTCCGTGAAATCCAGACGGATGGAAACCCTATTTTCCATCCATCTGGAGCATCTGATTGGATAGGATCAGATGAAAAAGGATTGGCGGTCCATTTTCATCCGATCTCCCATAGAGGAGAGCGGGGATCTGACAGCTCTGTCTCTGCACACAGAGCGGAGACAGACCTGTCATTCGCCTGCTCAGCAGGGATCGGTGGATCGATCCCTACTGAGCATAACAGAGTCCGTCGGGTGGAAAGCCCGTTTGAAAGCACCCTCCTTTTGGTCCTTTCAGACGGGCAGTCCGTTTAGGTCCGCCTTTCAGTTTTTCAGGCGGACCTGATCGGACCTTCTATTCACCCCTATGGAGCAGCAGATGTCAGCGGTGACATGTCCGCTGACACCTGCCGCTATCTGATCTGATCATCTGGAGGCTCTTTCTAACATATATATACCAAGGGTTCAGACATGGCCCTTAGGCTCTGAGGAAGAGGCACAGCCTCGAAACGCGTTAGCCTTTCACTTACCTGAGATATTGGACTCTTACATCATGGACGTTGTTCGATGGAGTTGATATGCTGGTTTATATCGCATGTTTGTGAGTAGCCATTTTTTAGTATTTCATCAATAAAAAGCCTACTGAGGAGAATGCGCTAGTCTGGTGCGCCCTTCTTTTTGTTTATGTCTACAGTGCTATCTGATCCGATCCTGTCCAGCAAATCCAGACGGATGGTGACCCTATTTTCCATCCATCTGGAGGATTGGATCAGGTAAGATTGGAGGAAAACGGCCAGGCGGTTTGTTTCCACCCGATTTCCCCATAGGGGAGAGCAGGACCCTGTCCATCTCCGCTCTGTACAGTGAGCAGAGACAGACCTGTCATCCGCCTGCTCAGTGGGGATTAGCGGAGCCCATAGGCCTCTTTCACATGGGCGTTCCGTTTGTCCGTTTTTCGTCCATCTGTTGAGGGATGAAAAAACGGACATCAATGTATCTCTATGGAAAAATAGATGTAAACGGATGATCATACATCCCCTTCCGTCAATATCCGTTTTTGGAATAGATCAAAACCAAAAAAAACGGAACAGACGAAAAACAGATGTAAACGGACAAACAGTCTGTTTTGCATCAGTTTTTGCCTTGGTAGTGGATGCTAAAAAAAAAAACTGATGTACAACTGATGCCCATTTCCCTCGAAATGCGTTGGGTATGCTGTATTCAGTAAACATTTCATATCAACATCAAGCTATCTGACCATCTTCACCCGGCTCTCCTAACCTTTTAGGCTGCATTCACATGTCAGCGTTTGGATCGCGGCGATTCCGCCCGCGATCCAGAGATTATTGCAAATCGCTGGACGCCTGTGCGTTGCCCGTGATTTGCAATAGCCCCCCAAACGCTGAGCGATGTTGCCGCGATTTCCGCCTGCCGAATCGCGGTAACATCGCGCAAAAAAATTTGCGGGACGCAATACGCTCCAAAGAAGCTCTTGTACTTTTTTGGGCGTAATGCGTCCCGCAATTTTTTTTTGCGCGATGTTACCGCGATTCGGCAGGCGGAAATCGCGGCAACATCGCTCAGCGTTTGGGGGGCTATTGCAAATCACGGGCAACGCACAGGCGTCCCGCGATTTGCAATAATCTCCGGATCGCGGGGGGGATCGCGCCGCGATCCATACGCTGACATGTGAACGGAGCCTTACTCAAAAACAGAATCTGTTGAGTGGTTTGGTCACCAATTTCGGAGAGGCCGCAGCCTAAGACCACAACAAGGTCACTTTTCACTGGAGATTCATCTCCTCAAAGGATAAGTAACCTTTTATACTTACCTTCATCAAAATCTGCTTTGTATCAGTCCAGCTCTAGCAAACACCAACTACATAGGAAGTCCTATGACATCATCTGTGACATCACTAGGATTTCCCAGGGAGCTCTGGCAGCCATCTTGGAGAAGGGCAGAGCTGATTCCATTCATTTTCCTTCCAACAGCAAATCGCTGCATTGGAATGTTTCGCCTTCTTTATTGACTCCAATGTGTTTCACCAAAGTGGCAACGTTCCCCAAAATATCTGTCAGGGAACCAGTTTTCGTGTAGCTAATGCTCATGCACATGTGACACTGCATATTGCAGACGGACTTGGGCTAGTAACCAGCGTAAACTGGCACGTCAGCCCATTTGTGTGGGATGGGCTCGCCCATTGGCACATGCCTGTGAATTGGCGCACGCTTCGAACATTCAGTCCCTGGAATGGCGTCAAGCTGCCCATTTAGAGGAGGTCCTGACTTGCTGATTGCTGGGTGTTCTTCAGCTCTCTGTGATCCTTATTCCTGTGCCTCCTGGTTATCCCGCTGCCTGACTACCCGTTACCGACTTCTGGCCTGTTCCTGGATATCCTGATTCTCTCCTGATCGTGCCCCTGGCTTGCTGCTTGATTTTGCTCCTGCTTGATCTCCTGTGCTTGAACTGGCTTGTTTCCAGACTCCTGCTATCTCTGCCCATCCATGTATGGCCCTGGCCAGGCTCCTGATCATGTCCTCTTCTCCAGACATCTATGACCTTGGCTCCAGCTTCCAGACTATTTGTTTCTGCCCATCCATGTATGGCCCTGGCCAGGCTCCTGATCATGTCCTCTTCTCCAGACGTCTATGACCTTGGCTCCCGTTTCCAGACTATTTGTTTCTGCCTGCTCCTCCAGAACCTGGTTACCAGATCTGCCTTCCAGGCCCTATCAGGCATTCCTACACAGTTAGTGCACAGACTGTCTACCACTGCTGATTGTGAGATGTTCACTCATCTGCATCAACCACCATCCCTGCTGAGCATCTCTACTGAGCATCACCTGCTGTCCATGCCACCCTGAGCCTCGCACGCCATTTCCCACATTCAGGTGTGTTTGGACCAGAGCCACAAGGGGAGCCTTCTCACCACTATAGCCTCCACCAAGGTACATGACAATATCACAATTTTCCCCTAACTTTCAGCAAGTCAAAAAACTCCTGATTGGCTTTACGTCAGGTTCATCCACCACAGATACTGGTGCCTAGTGGACTATTCATACCTGGGTTCTGCAGGGGATCACTGCTGGATGGTCCTTCAGCTTGTATCTCTGTTATCCCCAATCCTGAATCTGCTTGACTCTGTTACTGACCCGGCTTTCGTCTGACCTGCCTCTGGATTACACCTGTCTGTCTGCCGCCTGCCTGTGTTACCGACCTCGGCCTGGACTCCTGAATAAGATTCTTCCTATCGATTCTGTACCTCATTGCCCACAGGTTTCCAACCTCTGATCATATCGGACCTTCATCCTGCTCCTGATTCGGTGCCTTCTTCCCCATTGGTTACCAAACTCGGCTTGTGACCCCGGCTCTGCTGCTCTGTTGGTCTGGGTGAAGTCAGGGTGCCCCCATCACTGAGCTTCTGCTTATCTGACACCAGTGCACCCAAGTTCTATTTTGTGGTTTCAGCTTCCTGGCACCTGCACCCTTTCATTGCCTTAACAGTCCCTGTCCTAACTTCCAGGGGTGTTCGGATAGGAATTGTGCCAGAGGTTAACCTCATCATCTCAAGTTCCTCAAACAGGTAAGGTACAGCTTATCAGTGGAAGTAGACAGTGTCTTGGTGGTCAGTGGGAGTAAAAAATGACATGGTGCCTGTGGTCAGTAGGAGGAGGAATGGTGCCCCATCATTGGTGTCAGCGGGAGGAATAGTGTCCCAGCATTGGTGTCAGTGGGAGGAATAGTGCTCCATCATTGGTGTCAGTGGGAGGAATAGTGCCCCATCATTGGTGTCAGTGGGAGGAATAGTGCCCCATCATTGGTGTCAGTGGGAGGAATAGTGCTCCATCATTAGTGTCAGTGGGAGGAATAGTGCCCCATCATTGGTGTCAGTGGGAGGAATAGTGTCCCATCATTGGTGTCAGTGGGAGGAATAGTGTCCCATCATTGGTGTCAGTGGGAGGAATAGTGTCCCATCATTGGTGTCAGTGGGAGGAATAGTGCCCCATCATTGGTGTCAGTGGGAGGAATAGTACTCCATCATTGGTATCAGTGGGAGGAATAGTGTCCCATCATTGGTGTCAGTGGGAGGAATAGTGCCCCATCAATGGTATCAGTGGGAGGAATGGTGCCCCATCAATGGTATCAGTGGGAGGAATAGTGCCCCATCATTGGTATCAGTGGGAGGAATAGTGTCCCAGCATTGGTGTCAGTGGGAGGAGTAGTTTCCCATCATTCAGCTTCGGGTGTGGCTGCTGCAAGGTTCTCTGGCTGTGTGTCTGGAGCTGCTCCAGGTGATCTGTTTGAGAGGGGAGTGAGGTGAAATCCCTCCCAGCCCTGCTGGCTCCTTCCTGGGGAGGCCATGCAGGCCAGCGGGGCCTCTCCTGCTGGAGGCTCTCAGCCATCCCCTGGTCGGATGGATGGCACCCCTGCTCCTGGACAAGCCGTGGTTGGTGATCTCTCTGCACCTGGTGAGGATGAAGATGCTGGATCCATTCGGGAGCGAGTGGTGGCCGGGATCAAAGTCCTCAATAAGGAAAGAGACAAGCTCTACAAGCTTAGAGCGGATTTAAAGCGCCTGAGAAAGCAGCGTGAAGGCTTGTTCAGCAAGAACCGCGGATCCATGGATTCAGAGGTCCAATTAGCTAAGGTCCGTGTGGATCATCAGGAAACCATCGTGGCCATGATGGAAGGCAGGGATGGTCCCTTCAGGGAGAAGTTTAGCAACGACCGAAGGTTTGCAAAGATGGAGGTGGAGGAGGAGACCCCATGTTCTGACCCCCTTCCCCCTCAAGGTGAGGTAAGCAGCCCATTGCCATCTCAGGGCTCAGGAGGCATGCTAAAGGTAATCCAGGTAATGGAGTCTCCAGTACAGGGAGATAAGCTGGTGTTTGGTGATGTGGAGGACTTGCCGGATCATGTACCTGATAAGATAAAAGCTATCAAGTCTCAGGTAATAGACAAAACTGTTTTTGTGCCTTTTAGCACCTTGCCTAATAATGAGGGTTTTCCCAGTGACATCCAGGATGATACCCCTGTGCTCAGCAATGCTTTGCCTGCTGAGAAAATGTTACGTTTAAAAAATGACATTTCTGCTCAGGAACTACAAAACCCAGAAGAGCCGATTAACCCTGCTTCTGCTGAGCCCAAAACTGTCTCAGTAATAACTAACCAGGACTCTACAGCGCAGCAGCAGGAAGCATTTGGTACTGCATTAGAAACAGTAACTACACCTAATAACATTGCAGGTGTGGTGGGACCCACCATTGTATGTTTAACTGATAATGCTGCTGATTTAGGCCAAGCTGAAAATAATAATAGAAATGTACCTGATAATGTGACATCAGTGTGGGGTCTTGGCCCTAATAAGCCTACATTTGCACAGGTGGTAAGCTGTGCTCCTGGCAATATCATCAAGCCAGGAATACAATCAAGGAGGAGCTCCGCTTCCAATCGGGGTTTTCCCTTGCAGGCTGCCACTATGAGCACCATTGGATCTGGTCTTGGGTCTATGGCTCCTGCTGGGGGTCCAAGGCGGAACGTAGTCCTCCTTAAATGGGAAGGTGGTGCAGTCCCTGTAGCACGGCGTATGGTTGTGGACCTGATCTTGGATATGGGTTTTGGGGCTAATGACCTATATGCCTTGATACATGTGGCTGGAAGTCGGGAGTACACGGTTAGTTTCACCAGACCAGAGGGTCTTGACCTGTTCTGGGAACGATATATGGCTCGGTGCAGGTCAAGACCCGAATGGGAAGGTCTGGTGCCAGTGGCAGTTTCCCAAAGGTCAACAGTAAAGAAAATCACTATTATCCTCACAAATGAGAGTGTTCCTGCTCGGGACTTAGAGGTCTGGTTGAGAAATTATGGGGATGTTTTGACCAGGCCAGATAAAATTTATGATGAGCGTGGCATCTGGACCGGGGGTTGGTCGGTAACGGTCAGGTTGGCTAGGGATGGGAATGTTGTCCGTCACCTGCCCTCCTCTGCCTTTATAGGGAGGGATAGGATGACCATTTTTTATCCCGGTCAGCCAAAACTGTGTCACCGCTGTGGAGAAAAGGGGCATTTTAGCTCCTCTTGTTCAGCTCTGATCTGTTCAGTGTGTCGGGGGCAGGGTCATGTGGCCAGGGACTGCAC
This sequence comes from Pelophylax lessonae, assembly GCF_965119305.1. NCBI lineage: Eukaryota > Metazoa > Chordata > Amphibia > Anura > Ranidae > Pelophylax > Pelophylax lessonae. The sequence continues at coordinate 3,624,983 of NC_138774.1, read as the reverse complement.
CCAGGCGATAAGGTGCAACCTGTGCCTGCGCCTTGGCCACCCCTACAGCCGATGTCCTGAAGCCTTGCATAATATGGATAGAGAGGTGATAGATGACCTCTTAAGGCTGGACAGGATGGAGGATGAGGCCCCTGGTGTACCACCCTCCTCTGCGGTGACTGACCCCCCTGGTCTTGTTCAGGATCCCTCCCCAGTCCCTGTGCCCACCCCTCCTGTATCTGTAAGTATTCCTTCTGTGTCTGTCCCTGTGTCCCCCCAGCCTACTGTCCCTGCTCCTCTTGTGTCAGAACCTTCCAAGTCTGTGCCCCCCAAGTCAGTTATTCCCGATAAATCTTCCCTTCCTAAGTGTGACCTTAAAGAAGCCCCCCACCCACCAGGAGTGGTAGAGGGTACCAAAAAGGGTGCTGCTGCGGCTTCCTCTGTAAAGAAGTCTTCTGTGAAGACTTCAAAGAAGAAGAAGAAAACAAGAGATGAAAGCATCTCTGAATCTGACCTGCAGTACCTGGAGGAGAGAAGGAAGGTTGTGAGGCGGAAGAGACAGACGGTGAGGACGGAACAGGGACAGGATGCCCCAGTGTCTGTCCCCAACCTTTCTAGGGCTTCTGCTTGGGATATCTCCTCATCTGGGGATTCTTCTGAGCAGAATTCAGAAATTGAAATGGAGTTGGAGGAGGCTTCAAGAAAGAGAGAGGCTTCTGGTGATGAGCAGCAGAGGGGAGCTAAGAAGCAATCCACTCAATAACCCAAATGGCGGTTCCCCCTCCGTTAAAAGTGGTGACAATAAATGTCGCCAGTATTAAGTCAGTAAGAGCTCGTTCTATGGCCTTCTTTTTGTTCAGCCAATTAGATGCTGAAATTTTATTTTTGCAGGAGACTAGGCTCACCTCCTTGGCAGATATTCATATGGCCAAGAGAGAGTGGAGGTATGGTCCATCTTACTGGTCTCTTGCGGCCGAGCCTTACGGCGGGGTGGCGGTGTTGTTTAAAACCGGCATGGTAACTGTCCGGCGGGTTATTGAGGTGGAGATTGGGAGATGTATGGTCTTAGACGTTCTTGTGGGAGGGCAGGACCTGCGCCTAATTAATATTTATGGGCCGCACACAAAGTGGGACAGGAAATGCCTTTTTACAAGGATCAAGCCATTTCTTTTTACATCCCGGCAAGTGGTTTTTGGAGGTGACTTTAATACTGTGACTAGGCCCAAGGACAGGAAGGACTTCAATGACCGGCTGGGATATGATAGCGTTTTTTTAAATAGTATGGTTAGGGATGCTGGTCTTGTGGATGTGCACATTAAGCACCTTCCGGATGACACAGGGTTCACCTTTCATCGAGGTAATAGTAAGAGTAGAATAGATAGGTTTTTTTTGAAGGAGGCCTCTGCTTTCTCACCCCCAGTGGTGCAGGCAGTGGAGTTCTCTGATCACTGTATGCTATCTGTGGTCTTAAATGCTTCAGACTTCCCTCAGAGGGGCAAAGGCATCTGGAGATTAAATTCGACTCTCCTTGAGGAAGAACATGTTAGACAATCCTTTGAGGAATTCTTTCAGGCACAGGTGACCATCCTGGACTTTTGTAGCAGCAAGGCTGAGTGGTGGGAGCTGACCAAAAAGAGGATTGCTGGATTCTTCAGGGACCTAGCCAATAAAAAACAGTTTAATAGATACATGACCTACCAACGTTTGCGGAGGAAGCTGGATATTCTTGTCTCGAGAGGAGGAGATCCTGGGGCAATCTCTGAAGTGAAAATCCTCCTCAGGAAGTGTCAATATGACCGGCATACCTCTTTGGTTCTGGAGCGGGACTATGGGAAATACCACTCGCCTGACCCTTACCAGAACTGCAAACAGGGTGTAGCTGTTAAGATGGTCGTTGGCCTTAAGGATAGTACAGGTTCCTTGACAAAGTCCAGGTCAGGGATCCTGGAGGTCGTGAGGTCTTTTTATGCTGAACTTCTTGGGAGGAAAGAGCTTGACCGAGACAAGATGGAAAGCTTTTTGGACTCTACTCCAGGTCTAAATGGTGGAGATGTCCCTTTGATGAATTTGACAGAAGAGATCACAGTTGAAGAGGTGACGAGGGCAATTGAACAGCTTGCCATCAAAAAGTCACCTGGACCGGATGGTCTGACGGCTGAGTTTTACAAAGCCTTTAAGTCTATTCTGGCCCCACATTTGGTAGAGGTTTTTAACAGTTGTCTTGCGGAGGGGGTGCTTCCCCCTTCCATGAGACACTCAGCTGTGATTCTTCTTTCAAAAGGTAAAGATCCTTCGATGATTGAGAATTGGCGCCCCATCAGCCTTCTCAATGTCGATAGAAAGGTGCTGGCGAAGATACTTTTCTGGCGCCTATCGGCAGTAGCAGAGTCTTTGCTTTCTCGCCATCAGCACTGTTCGATCCAGGGTAGGAGCACCTTCACAGCGGTTTTAGCTGTCCGGGAGGCCTTGGAGCAGTGCAGGGCTGCAGGCTGGGGAAAGTATCTACTGGCATTGGATCAGGCAAAGGCTTTCGATCGTGTCAACCATGAGTACCTGTGGTTGCTCTTTAGTAAGTACGGTCTGCCGGGTGGTTTTGTCGATTGGTTAAAAGTTTTGTATAAGGGGGCAGAAAGCTTCCCTCTTGTTAATGGTTGGGTTGGACAGTCCTTTGAGGTTGGTTCTGGGGTGCGCCAGGGTTGTCCGCTGAGTCCCCTGCTCTATGTGTTTGCAATCGACCCCTTCATCAGGAGGCTAGAGAGCAGCATGTTGTGTGGGGTACCAGTGGGAATCCCGGGTGAGCCGCCTTTGAGGGTTGTTGCCTATGCGGATGATGTGTCAGTGATTGTCACTGGGACGGATGAAGCGGAGGAGGTGGTCTCTCTGACATCACGGTACTCTGAAGCATCAGGCTCCAAGATCAATCAGGAAAAGAGTGAAGTTTTTTGGATGGGAAAGGAAGGTGAGGGGTTTGATCTCCCGGACACCTTTCCAGTGCCCCAGGAAAAAATTAAGATATTAGGCATTGAATTTGGACCTGGCGATTATGGCCTCAAAAACTGGGAAGGCAGGCTGGAAGTTGCCAATACTAAGGTGGTCAGCTGGAAGAGATGGAAGTTATCTCTGAGGGAAAGGGTTGATCTGATTAAGACTTACCTGATACCGATCTTCTTGTATGTCAGCCCTGTCTGCATCTTGCCAGTGTCTCTCTATGCTAGGATCTATAGTGTGTTCTTCCAGATGCTGTGGGGGAACAGACTGAACCCCATCAAGAGGAATGTCACCTATCTATCCAGGAGGGAGGGTGGCTTAGGTATGGTCAACCCCGTTCTTTTCTTTTCACTGCTATTTCTCAAGTTTAACATTGGTAGTATGCTTGCAGTGGAACCTCCTGGATGGGCAGGCATGTTTAGATCTTGGTTTAGGCCTTTTCTGCGACTTTGGGAAGAAGGTGGCCAAGTGAAGAATCTCAGGGGTCATCGTGGTCAGCTCCCAGCCTATGTCGCTCCGTGTCTGAAGTTGCTGCGGCAGTGGCGACTGTCGGCTGAAGATCTCAGATCCGCTCCGAGGAAAGTCCTTATGAGCCGAGTCTTGAGTGAAGTCTTTCATGACCCACTGGCCTTAAGGGATTGCCCAGGCCCAATTTTGAGGGAAGGGTTAAGATTGATTAATTTGGCTAGAGTCCCCCTTAAATTCAGGGATCTGGCCTGGTTGTGCTTCCACGGGAGGCTCTATGTTCGGGGCAATTTGAAATTCCGCAGTGGGATGGATCGTGGTTGTCCTCGGGAGGAATGTGCAGGTGAGGAGGAGACTATGGACCATTTTCTGCTTCGTTGCCCTTTTAACATAGAGGTATACAAACAGGTTGGGCGGGCCCTCTGTGTTCCTTTCCTCTCCAGGCTGGGTTATGCTGAGTGGGTGTACGGAGCATTCAATACTGGTGGGGGCTTTTGTTTGGATACACTTTTTTTAGTTAGTTTAGTAGTCCGTTATTACACATGGAATGCACGGTGTCAGGTCACCCTTCGGCGTAAAATCCTTCCTGTTCAGGTGGTGGTGTGTGACATTCTGCATGAGGTGGGGAAGATTCGGGCGCTTGAGAGAGACAAGTGGGGTCACAGGGCTTGGCTGAAGGCGTGGAGGGGTTTCAAGCCTCCCTGACTGCCAGGAGTCTCTTTCCCGGGTGTGGCTTTCTGTCTCTTATCACCCTAGATTTTTTCTTAATGCTCAGTTTTTGATAAATGGCTGCATACATAGGTGATGGGTTGTGCCTCTTAGGCCCTCTCTGCTGCTTTATGTAAATAGTTTTCTAAGAATGTTGGAAGTGGATTATGTATATATTGTATATATTCTGCACATGGATGTGAATTCCTTTGTTTTTTTCTGTTGGAATATTGTACTATAGTTCTGTTTTTTACTTTTGTATAAAATATGTTGCTTGATTCTTTTCAATAAAAGATCAATAGTGTCCCATCATTGGTGTCAGTGGGAGGAATAGTGCCCCATCATTGGTGTCAGTGGGAGGAATAGTGTCCCAGCATTGGTGTCAGTGGGAGGAATAGTGCCCTATCATTGGTGTCACTGGGAGGAATAGTTCCCCATCATTGGTGCCAGTGGGAGGAATAGTGCCCCATCATTGGTGCCAGTGGGAGGAATAGTGCCCTATCATTGGTGTCACTGGGAGGAATAGTGCCCCATCATTGGTGTCACTGAGAGGAATAGTGCCCCATCATTGGTGTCAGTGGGAGGAATAGTATCCAATCATTGGTGTCAGTGGAAGGAATAGTGTCCCATCATTGGTGTCAGTGGGAGGAATAGTGTCCCATCATTGGTGTCAGTGGGAGGAATAGTGTCCCATCATTGGTGTCAGTGGGAGGAATAGTGTCCCATCATTGGTGTCAGTGGGAGGAATAGTGTCCCATCATTGGTGTCAGTGGAAGGAATAGTGTCCCATCATTGGTGTCAGTGGGAGGAATAGTGTCCCATCATTGGTGTCAGTGGGAGGAATAATTATATGTCATTGTATATACCAGTGTTCTCCATACTTTGACCCAGGGGCAAGATACGGTCCTTTGCTTGCCTCATCTTGCCCTTAGGGTACTATTCCTACCATTGATATAATATTCCCCCCACTGACACCAAAGATGGGGCTCTGTTTGCTCCCACTGATGCCAGAACCTTTTCTACTCCCACTGGGCTACAGTTGGCCCCCCTAAAGTCTGAAGGACAATAATCTGACCTCTGCTATATTCCCAGCAGGATGGGGAGAGTAGATTGGGGGACGTTGATGATAAAAGAGGGTGACACAGGAAAGGAAACGTCACACCCGCTTTGCACGCCATTTCTTTTTAAATTATTTGTTTGATTTGAAAAATGTAAATTGGACGTTCCCCGCGGGTGTTAAACAATCAAAGAAAAGACAAACCGCAGTTACCCGTAGAATTATTTGCCCAGCGACCTCCCAGCGGCACAGGGAAGGTGTCCTGACACCCGGCCTAAGTCCGGCTCTGACACTGACAAGCCATCGTGTCATTACTCTCCTCGCATTTCACGACCCGCCGCGTCAATCCAGCGGAGACTCTGCACATCAGCCATCGGGGTTGGCGGCAGAAATCCCCCGCTGCTTCGGTTTCTATGGCATCCGCTGGAATTCGTTTAACAAGAAATGAAAACAGATTCTCCCCGAACTGCCATTAGTGTTAAATTTAATCAGCGATCCCTCCTAGAGCCAGCGCGGGAATTCGCTGCGGCAAACCCCGCCCACCGCGCTCTAACCTGCAAAATGAAATTTGGAAGAAGACATTGTAATGCCAGGAGCGGAACCGAGTATGAAATCCGTCTTCATCTCCCCGAAATCTTAAAGATCAACTCAATCAGCAAAATACGTTCTAGGAGCATCCATACCCCCCGGGGTGCAAAGTATTACAGTTCATTCTCTTTATAAAGCAGCCACAGCCTGAGAAGAAAAGCCTCCACCCTGCCAGCATCCTGCAGAAGGAGGATCCTTGCTCTCCGAGTGGAAGCAGTGGTCTCTCTGCAAAGGCCCCTTTGGTTTTTTTGATAGAAAACAGCTAGCCTGAGTAGAAAAGCCTGCACCCTGCCAGCATCATGTAGAACAAAGACCCTTGCTCTCAGAGTGGAAGCAGTGGTCTCTCTGCAAAGGCCCCTTTGGTTTCTTTATAAAGCAGCCACAGACTGAATAGAAAAGCCTCCACCCTGCCAGCATCCTGCAGAAGGAGGATCCTTGCTCTCCGAGTGGAAGCAGTGGTCTCTCTGCAAAGGCCCCTTTGGTTTCTTTATAAAGCAGCCACAGACTGAATAGAAAAGCCTTCACCCTGCCAGCATCCAGCTGAAGAAGGAACCTTGTGAACTGAGTGGAAGCAGTGGTCTCTCTGCCAAGGTCCCTTTGGTTTCTTTATAAAGCAGCCACAGCTTGAGTAGGAAAACCAGCATTCCGCAGAACAAAGACCCTTGCTCTCCGAGTGGAAGCAGTGGTCTCTCTGCAAAGGTCCCTTTTGTTTCTTTCAAACAAAGCAGCCAGTCTGAGTAGAAAAGCCTGCACCCTGCCAGCATTCTGCAGAAGGAGAACCCTTGTGAACTGAGTGGAAGCAGTGGTCTCTCTACAAAGGCTCCTTTGGTTTCTTTGTAAAGCAGTCACAGACTGAGCAGGAAAGCCTGCACCCTGCAGAACAAAGACCCCTGCTCTCATAGTGGAAGCAGTGGTCTCTCTGCAAAGGCCACATTGGTTCCTTTATAAAGCAGCCACAGCCTGAGTAGGAAAACCTGCACCCTGCCAGCATCCTGCTGAAGGAGGACCCTTGTGAACTGAATGAAATCAGTGGTCTCTCTGCCAAGGCCCCTTTGGTTTCTTTATAAAGCAGCCACAGCTTAAGTAGGAAAACCAGCATTCTGCAGAACAAAGACCCTTGCTCTCCGAGTGGAAGCAGTGGTCTCTCTGCAAAGGTCCCTTTTGTTTCTTTGAAACAAAGCAGCCAGTCTGAGTAGAAAAACCTGCACCCTGCCAGCATCCTGCAGAAGGAGGACCCCTGTGAACTGAGTGGAAGCAGTGGTCTCTCTACAAAGGCTCCTTTGGTTTCTTTGTAAAGCAGCCACAGACTGAGCAGGAAAGCCTGGACCCTGCAGAACAAAGACCCTTGCTCTTTGAGTGGAAGCAGTGGTCTCTTTTTGATAGAAAACAGCTAGTCTGAGTAGAAAAGCCTCCACCCTGCCAGCATCCTGCAGAATGAGGACCCTTGTGAACTGTGAGGAAGCAGTGGTCTCTCTGCAAAGGCCCCTTTGGTTTCTTTATAAAGCAGCCACAGCCTGAGTAGAAAAGCCTCCACCCTGCCAGCATCCTGCAGAATGAGGACCCTTGTGAACTGAGTGGAAGCAGTGGTCTCTCTGCAAAGGTCCCTTTAATAGAAAACACCTAGTCTGAGTAGAAAAGCCGGCACCCTGCAGAACAAAGACCCTTGCTCTCGCACTGGAAGCAGTGGTCTCTCTGCAAAGTCCACATTGGTTTCTTTATAAAGCAGACACAGCCTGAGTAGAAAAGCCTGCCCTCTGCCAGCATCCCACAGAAGGAGGACCCCTGTGAACTGAATGAAATCAGTGGTCTCTCTGCAAAGGCCACATTGTTTTTTTTATAAAGCAGACACAGCCTGAGTAGAAAAGCCTGCACCCTGCCAGCATCCTGCAGAAGGAGGACCCTTGCGAACTGAGTGGAAGCAGTGGTCTGTCTGCAAAGGCCCCTTTGGCTTCTTTGTAAAGCAGCCACACACTGAGTAGGAAAGCCTGCACCCTGCAGAACAAAGACACTTACTCTCCGAGTGGAAGCAGTGGTCTCTCTGCAAAGGTCCCTTTTGCTTCTTTGAAACAAAGCAGCCAGTCTGAGTAGAAAAGCCTGCACCCTGCCAGCATCCTGCAGAACAAAGACCCTTGCTCTCCGAGTGGAAGCAGATGTCTCTCTGCAAAGGCCCCTTTGGTTTCTTTATAAAGCAGCCACAGCCTGAGTAGAAAAGGCTGCATCCTGCCAGCATCCTGCAGAAGAAAGACCCTTGTGAACCGAGTGGAAGCAGTGGTCTCTCTGCAAGGGTCCTTTAGGTTTCTTTAGAAAGCAGCCACATTCTGAGTAGGAAAACCTGCACCCTGCCAGCATCCTGCAGAAGGACCCCTGCTCTCTGAGTGTGGGCAGTGTTCTCTCTGCAGCAATCCACTGTTGCCTTAAAAAGCAGCCACATCCTAAGTAGAAAGGCCTGTCACCAACTAGCATGTGGCAGAAAAAATCCCATGTGATTTTTAATTGGAAGCAGCGGCCTCTCTGCAGAGGTCCCTTTGTTTTTTTTAAAGCAGCCATGTTCTGAACAGAAAAGCTTGTCCTCAGCCAGCATGCTGACAAAAGAAGGACCCTTGCTCTCTGACTGGAAGCAGCAGCCTCTCTGCAGAGGTATGTTTGTTTTCTTAATTAAGTAGCCACAGCCTTTGTAGAAAAGCCTTTCCCCTGCCAGCCTGTTGCTGAGCAGGACTTTGGTTCTTTATGAGGAAGCATTGTTCTTACTGCACAGATGCATTTGTTTTCCTCAGAAAGCAGCCACAACCCCAGCAGAAAAGCCTGTGCTCAGCCAGCATTCTGCAAAAAAAAAAAAGGGCCCCTGCTCTCTGATTGGAAGCAGGATTTTAACCCCTCCATAACAGGTCATTACCAACCCTATAAGAGGATATTACCACCCCACATAACAGGATATTACCACCCTCCATACCAGAAGATTACCCCCTCCATAAGAGGAGATTACCCCCTCCATAACAGGAGATTATCCCCTCCATAACAGGATATTACCCCCTCCATAACAGATTACCCCCCTCCATAACAGATTACCCCCCTCCATAACAGGATATTACCCCCTCCATAACAGGAGATTAGCCCCCATAACAGGAGATTATCTCCTCCATAACAGGAGATTACCCCCTCCATAACAGATTACCCCCTCCATAAGAGGAGAATACCCCCTCCATAACAGGAGATTATCCCCTCCATAACAGGATATTACCCCCTCCATAACAGATTACCCCCCTTTATAACAGGATATTACCCCCTCCATAACAGGAGATTACCCCCCATAACAGGAGATTATCCCCTCCATAACAGGAGATTACCCCTCCATAACAGGAGATTACCCCCATAACAGGAGATTATCCCCTCCATAACAGGAGATTACCCCCTCCATAACAGGAGATTACCCCCTCCATAACAGGAGATTACCCCCTCCATAACAGGATATTACCCCCTCCATAACAGATTACCCCCTCCATAACAGGAGATTACCCCCTCCATAACAGGAGATTATCCCCTCCATAACAGGATATTACCCCCTCCATAACAGATTACCCCCCTTTATAACAGGATATTACCCCCTCCATAACAGGAGATTACCCCCCATAACAGGAGATTATCCCCTCCATAACAGGAGATTACCCCTCCATAACAGGAGATTACCCCCCCCATAACAGGAGATTACCCCCTCCATAACAGGAGATTACCCCCTCCATAACAGGAGATTACCCCCTCCATAACAGGATATTACCCCCTCCATAACAGGAGATTACACCCTCCATAACAGGAGATTACCCCCTCAATAACAGGAGATTACCCCCTCCATAACAGGATATTACCCCCTCCATAACAGGAGATTACCCCCTCAATAACAGGAGATTACCCCCTCCATAACAGGATATTACCCCCTCCATAACAGGAGATTACCCCCTCCATAACAGGAGATTACCCCCTCCATAACAGGATATTACCCCCTCCATAACAGGATATTACCCCCTCCATAATAGGATATTACCCCCTCCATAACAGGAGATTACCACCCCCATAACAGGAGATTACCCCCTCCATAACAGGATATTACCACCCCCCATAACAGGATATTACCCCCTCCATAACAGGATATTACCACCTCCATAACAGGATATTACCCCCTCCATAACAGGAGATTACCCCCTCCATAACAAGATATTACCCCCTCCATAACAAGATATTACCCCCTTCATAACAGAATATTACCCCCTCCATAACAGGAGATTATCCCCTCCATAACAGGATATTACCCCCTCCATAACAGGATATTACCCCCTCCATAATAGGATATTACCCCCTCCATAACAGGAGAATACCCCCTCCATAACAGGAGATTGCCCCTCCATAACAGGAGATTACCCCCCATAACAGGAGATTATCCCCCCCATAACAGGAGATTACCCCCTCCATAACAGGAGATTACCCCCTCCATAACAGATTACCCCCTCCATAACAGGAGATTATCCCCTCCATAACAGGAGATTACCCCCTCCATAACAGGAGATTACCCCTTCCATAACAGGAGATTATCCCCTCCATAACAGGATATTACCCCCTCCATAACAGATTACCCCCTCCCCCATACCAGGATATTACCACCCTCCATAACAGGATATTACCACCTCCATAACAGTAGATTACCCCCCATAACAGGAGATTACCCCCTCCATAACGGAATATTACCCCCTCCATAACAGGATATTACCCCCTCCATAACAGGATATTACCCCCTCCATAACAGGAGATTACCCCCTCCATAACGGAATATTACCCCCTCCATAACAGGATATTACCACCCCCCATAACAGGAGATTACCCCCTCCATAACAGGAGATTACCCCCTCCATAACAGGAGATTACCCCCTCCATAACTGGAGATTACACCCTCCATAACAGGATATTACCCCCTCCATAACAGGAGATTACCCCCTCAATAACAGGAGATTACCCCCTCCATAACAGGATATTACCCCCTCCATAACAGGAGATTACCCCCTCCATAACAGGATATTACCCCCTCCATAACAGGATATTACCCCCACCATAATAGGATATTACCCCCTCCATAACAGGAGATTACCACCCCCATAACAGGAGATTACCCCCTCCATAACAGGATATTACCACCCCCCATAACAGAATATTACCCCCTCCATAACAGGATATTACCACCTCCATAACAGGATATTACCCCCTCCATAACAGGAGATTACCCCCTCCATAACAGGATATTACCCCCTCCATAACAGGATATTACCCCCTCCATAACAGGAGAATACCCCCTCCATAACAAGATATTACCCCCTTCATAACAGGATATTACCCCCTCCATAACAAGATATTACCCCCTCCATAACAGGATATTACCACCCCCCATAACAGGAGATTACCCCCTCCATAACAAGATATTACCCCCTCCATAACAGGAGATTACCCCCTCCATAACAAGATATTACCCCCTCCATAACAGGAGATTACCCCCTCCATAACAAGATATTACCCCCTCCATAACAGGATATTACCCCCTCCATAACAAGATATTACCCCCTCCATAACAAGATATTACCCCCTCCATAACAGGATATTACCCCCTCCATAACAGGAGATTACCCCCTCCATAACAAGATATTACCCCCTCCATAACAAGATATTACCCCCTCCATAACAGGATATTACCCCCTCCATAACAGGAGATTACCCCCTCCATAACAAGATATTACCCCCTCCATAACAGGATATTACCCCCTCCATAACAAGATATTACCCCCTCCATAACAGGAGATTACCCCCTCCATAACAGGAGATTACCCCCTTCATAACAGGATATTACCCCCTCCATAACAAGATATTACCCCCTCCATAACAGGAGATTACCCCCTCCATAACAAGATATTACCCCCTCCATAACAGGATATTACCCCCTCCATAACAAGATATTACCCCCTCCATAACAGGAGATTATCCCCTCCATAACAGGAGATTACCCCCTTCATAACAGGATATTACCCCCTCCATAACAAGATATTACCCCCTCCATAACAGGATATTACCCCCTCCATAACAAGATATTACCCCCTCCATAACAGGAGATTATCCCCTCCATAACAGGAGATTACCCCCTTCATAACAGGAGATTACCCCCTTCATAACAGGAGATTACCCCCTCCATAACAGGATATTACCACCCCCCATAACAGGAGATTACCCCCTCCATAACAGGATATTACCTCCTCCATAACAGGATATTACCCCCTCCATAACAGGAGATTACCCCCTCCATAACAGGATATTACCCCCTCCATAACAGAAGATTACCCCCTCCATAACAAGATATTACCCCCTCCATAACAGGAGATTACCCCCTCCATAACAAGATATTACCCCCTCCATAACAGGAGATTACCCCCTCCATAACAAGATATTACCCCCTCCATAACAGGATATTACCCCCTCCATAACAAGATATTACCCCCTCCATAACAGGAGATTACTCCCTCCATAACAAGATATTACCCCCTCCATAACAAGATATTACCCCCTCCATAACAGGAGAATACCCCCTCCATAACAGGATATTACCCCTCCATAACAGGATATTACCCCTCCATAACAGGATATTACCCCCTCCATAACAGGATATTACCCCCTCCATAACAAGATATTACCCCCTCCATAACAGGAGATTACCCCCTCCATAACAAGATATTACCCCCTCCATAACAGGAGATTACCCCCTCCATAACAAGATATTACCCCCTCCATAACAGGATATTACCCCCTCCATAACAGGATATTACCCCCTCCATAACAAGATATTACCCCCTCCATAACAGGAGATTACCCCCTCCATAACAAGATATTACCCCCTCCATAACAAGATATTACCCCCTCCATAACAGGAGAATACCCCCTCCATAACAGGATATTACCCCTCCATAACAGGATATTACCCCTCCATAACAGGATATTACCCCCTCCATGGTTTACTATAGGAAAGGTGTAATTTAGACTGTGAGCTGCATTGGATTTCCGCCAGACACAGCGCCCGGTGCCGAGGCCAAACAACCCAACCCGGTCCCACCTGAGCACCATAAACTCACCTGGAAGATTCTGAGGCCCCATGGAAAAAAGGTGTCCTGGTCAGATGAGACAAACTGAACGACTTGGCCAAACAAATCTGGTGGAAATCCAACACAGCCCACCATCCAAACACCACCATGATTGGTAAACTGCAATACACAGTATCTCCCAAAAGTAAGTACACCCCTCACATTTTTGTAAATATTTTATTCTATCTTTTCATGTGACAACACTGAAGAAATGACACTTTGCTACAATGTAAAGTAGTGAGTGTACAGCTTGTATAACAGTGTAAATTTACTGTCCCCTCAAAATAACTCAACACACAGCCATTAATGTCTAAACCGCTGGCAACAAAAGTCAGTACACCCCTAAGTGACAATGTCCAAATTGGGCCCAAAGTGTCAATATTTTGTGTGGCCGCCATTATTTTCCAGCACTGCCTTAACCCTCTTGGGGATGGAGTGACAATGTCCAAATTGGGCCCAATTAGCCATTTTCCCTCCCCGATGTCAGGTGACTCGTTAGTGTTACAAGGTCTCAGGTGTGAATGGGGGGCAGGTGTGTTAAATTTGGTGTTATCGCTCTCACTCTCTCATACTGGTCACTGGAAGTTCAACATGGCTCCTCATGGCAAAGAACTCTCTGAGGATCTGAAAATAAGAATTGTTGCTCTACATAAAGATAGCCTAGGCTATAAGAAGATTGCCAAGACCCTGAAACTGAGCTGCAGCACGGTGGCCAAGACCATACAGCGGTATAACAGGACAGGTTCCACTCAGAACAGACCTCACCATGGTCCACCAAAGAAGTTGAGTGCAGTGCTCAGCGTCATATCCAGAGGTTGTCTTTGGGAAATAGACGTATGAGTGCCGCCAGCATTGCTGCAGAGGTTGAAGGGGTGGGGGGGGTCAGCCTGTCAGTGCTCAGACCATACGCCGCACACTGCGTCACATTGGTCTGCATGGCTGTCATCCCAGAAGGAAGCCTCTTCTAAAGATGATGCACAAGAAAGCCAGCAAACAGTTTGCTGAAGACAAGCAGACTAAGGACATGGATTACTGGAACCATCTCCTGTGCTCTGATGAGACCAAGATAAACTTATTTGGTGTCAGATGGTGTCAGGCGTGTGTGGGGGCAACCAGGTGAGGAGTACAAAGACAAGTGTGTCTTCCTACAGTCAGGCATGGTGGTGGGAGTGTCATGGTCTGGGGCTGCATGAGTGCTGCCGGCACTGGGGAGCTACAGATCATTGAGGGAACCATGAATGCCAACATGTACTGTGACATACTGAAGCAGAGCATGATCCCCTCCCTTCAGAGACTGGGGGGCAGGGCAGTATTCCAACATAACGACCCCAAACACCTCCAAGATGACCACTGCCTTGCTAAAGAAGCTGAGGGTAAAGGTGATGGACTGGCCAAGCGTCTCCAGACCTAAACCCTATTGAGCATCTGTGGGACATCCTCAAACAGAAGGTGGAGGAGGGGAAGGTCTCTAACATCCACCAGCTCTGTGATGTCATCGTGGAGGAGGGGAAGAGGACTCCAGTGACAACCTGTGAAGCTCTGGTGAACTCCATGCCCAAGAGGGTTAAGGCAGTGCTAAAAAATAATGGTGGCCATACAAAATATTGACACTTTGGGTCCAATTTGGACATTGTCACTTAGGGGTGTACTGACTTTTGTTGCCAGCGGTTTAGACATTAATGGCTGTGTGTTGAGTTATTTTGAGGGGACAGTAAATTTACACTGTTATACAAGCTGTACACTCACTACTTTACATTGTAGCAAAGTGTCATTTCTTCAGTGTTGTCACATGAAAAGATAGACTAAAATATTTACAAAAATGTGAGGGGTGTACTTACTTTTGTGAGATACTGTATATACGGTGTATATATATATATATATATATATATATATAGTATACAGTGCCTTGCGAAAGTATTCGGCCCCCTTGAACTTTTCGACCTTTTGCCAAATTTCAGGCTTCAAACATAAAGATATAAAACTGTAATTTTTTGTGAAGAATCAACAACAAGTGGGACACAATCATGAAGTGGAACGAAATTTATTGGATATTTCAAACTTTTTCAACAAATAAAAAACTGAAAAATTGGGCGTGCAAAATTATTCAGCCCCCTTAAGCTAATACTTTGTAGCGCCACCTTTTGCTGCGATTACAGCTGTAAGTCGCTTGGGGTATGTCTCTATCAGTTTTGCACATCGAGAGACTGAAATTTTTGCCCATTCCTCCTTGCAAAACAGCTCAAGCTCAGTGAGGTTGGATGGAGAGCGTTTGTGAACAGCAGTTTTCAGTTCTTTCCACAGATTCTCGATTGGATTCAGGTCTGGACTTTGACTTGGCCATTCTAACACCTGGATATGTTTATTTGTGAACCATTCCATTGTAGATTTTGCTTTATGTTTTGGATCATTGTCTTGTTGGAAGACAAATCTCCGTCCCAGTCTCAGGTCTTTTTCAGACTCCATCAGGTTTTCTTCCAGAATGGTCCTGTATTTGGCTCCATCCATCTTCCCATCAATTTTAACCATCTTCCCTGTCCCTGCTGAAGAAAAGCAGGCCCAAACCATGATGCTGCCACCACCATGTTTCACAGTGGGGATGGTGTGTTCAGGGTGATGAGCTGTGTTACTTTTACGCCAAACATAACGTTTTGCATTGTTGCCAAAAAGTTTGATTTTGGTTTCATCTGAGCAGAGCTCCTTCTTCCACATGTTTGGTGTCTCCCAGGTGGCTTGTGGGAAACTTTAAACGACACTTTTTATGGATATCTTTAAGAAATGGCTTTCTTCTTGCCACTCTTCCATAAAGGGCAGATTTGTGCAGTATACGACTGATTGTTGTCCTATGGACAGAGTCTCCCACCTCAGCTGTAGATCTCTGCAGTTCATCCAGAGTGATCATGGGCCTCTTGGCTGCATCTCTGATCAGTCTTCTCCTTGTATGAGCTGAAAGTTTAGAGGGACGGCCAGGTCTTCGTAGATTTGCAGTGGTCTGATACTCCTTCCATTTCAATATTATCGCTTGCACAGTGCTCCTTGGGATGTTTAACCACTTACCGCAAAGTGACGTAGGGGTACGTCGGCAAACTTTGCGGGGTTATACTGGGGTGATGCCTCTAGCTAGAGGCACCATCCGGGTACCGTGTTTTAGAGCCGACGGTCGGCTTTCCATCAGTAACAACCGATGTGGCTCGGGAGCCGCTCGATCGTTACCCGGGTGAGCGGGAGGGGATGTCCCCCCCCCCCTCCCGCCGCCTTCCGTGACTTTGTTTGGGCCTCCCGTCCCACTGGGAGACCCAAGCACCCAGCCGGCACGTCCACCGGCTAGATGGAGTCCCGATCAATGCCGGAAACGGCGGCGGCGTCCATAACGTCACTTCCGGGTTATTCTGTCTGCTGCAAAAGGCAGCAAATTTAAAAACGGCTGTATGCAAAAACGCCATTTTCGGCGTTTTGCATACATGGAAGTGTAGTGGAGGGATTTGGGGTAAATAGGAAAAAAAATAAATTTTAGCTGCCCCCGTCACAGTTAGCTCGCGCACAAAAAAAATGTATACGGAAGTTGAGCCGCGAATGAAATCGCTGTTCAAACCACAGATGTGAGGTATCGCCGCGATCGCCAGAGCGAGAGCAATAATTAAAAAAAAAAGAGCTACACTCTAAACTGGTAACCGTTAAAAAAATTTAAAGCGTCGCCTATTGAGATCTCTATTGACCGTAGTTTGTCGCCATCCCACGGGGGGGGGGGGGGGGGGGGGGTGGGCAATTTTAAACCGTAACATGTTGGGTATCTATTTACTCTTTTGCTTTAAACTTCTCCACAACAGTATCTCGGACCTGCCTGGTGTGTTCCTTGTTCTTCATGATGCTCTCTGCGCTTTAAACGGACCTCTGAGACTATCACAGTGCAGGTGCATTTATACGGAGACTTGATTACACACAGGTGGATTCTATTTATCATCATTAGTCATTTAGGTCAACATTGGATCATTCAGAGATCCTCACTGAACTTCTGGAGAGAGTTTGCTGCACTGAAAGTTAAGGGGCTGAATAATTTTGCACGCCCAATTTTTCAGTTTTTTATTTGTTAAAGTTTGAAATATCCAATAAATTTCATTCCACTTCATGATTGTGTCCCACTTGTTGTTGATTCTTCACAAAAAATTACAGTTTTATATCTTTATGTTTGAAGCCTGAAATGTAGCAAAAGGTCGCAAAGTTCAAGGGGGCCGAATACTTTCGCAAGGCACTGTATATGTGAAGTGCTGCGTGCATTGACGGCTCTATACATGTAATAATATTCGGTGATCACCTTATAATCCAGCAGCGAGCGCATTTGTTCAGCGTCCAGTTTACTGACGGTGTCACCGACCTCCTCCTCCGGAGCTTCAACCTTCTGTGACAGAAAAGAGGGGGGGGGGGCATTAATAGCCACATTTATGTAGCGGTCGCTGCACAGAACATACACACGGGGGTGACTGTGGGCAGTACACAATACAAGTACATTACACATTCAGGACTATAGACTAGGGATTATGGAATACAGGACTGTAGATTAGGGATTGTGGGAGGTGTAGTGTGCACAGAGCAGTGTACAGGATCACAGTAACTGTTTGTTGCAGAGAAGGAAAAGGAGAGGTGTGGGAGTTCTACCATGACAAAGCTCCTCCCTGTCCCAGTGACCCCATAGAAGATTTCTGGGTGTAGAATGGTACATACCACACTCTGCACAGGGAGGCCGTCTGCACCGTCTTCTTTAGCTACTACATCATCACTGCGCCCCACATCCGCCGCTTCATCCGCTGGGAAGATACAACACAGAGCCGCGTTATCGGGGGAAGACAGAATTTATTTATTTTGTTCTTTCCTTTCTGTCTACTGCGGCCTCTTTACCCCCACTTCCTGTCTGTCTACTGCAGCCTCTTTACCACCACTTCCTGTCTGTCTACTGCGGCCTCTTTACCACCACTTCCTGTCTGTCTACTGCAGCCTCTTTACCCCCACTTCCTGTCTGTCTACTGCGGCCTCTTTACCCCCACTTCCTGTCTTCATGATCTCCAGTGACGGCCCCATGACATTTCTCAGGGTGGGTTTCCTGAAGGTGACACCAGAGGACCGTATTGTGTAATGTGTGCTGAAGGTGACACTTCTCACAATGTGCATTAGAAGATAGAGCCCGCCTCTTTTCTTGGCTTGAGGACATCCAGCATCATTTATCTCTTTCCTCCCCAGACTGTCCCTGCCCCCCACCCCCCAGTCTATTACATATACAGATATCCCCTGACAGCAGAGGTTAAGCGATAGCAACTTCCGCAGGGGCCGGCTCTGACACCGATGTCCGTCCCCCTCAGAGCAATGTCCATCCCCTGGAAGAGGATTTTCTGCCTCCAGACGTGTTTTACCATTTCAGCCAGGTGTGGGCGGAGCCCAGCAGAGATAATGGGAACCCCAGAGTAAATTTTGCATGTTGGGGGTTCAATGAATTCAGCTGCACCTGGCTGCAAAGCTTTAACATTGATCTTCAATAAACAAATCAGCTGCCATTGTTCACCTCCTATAGAAAACGCAAATTGCCTGGCTGTCATGCTGATTCCCTGACCTGGAACAAGAAAAGTCAGACGTCTTCTCTGCGCTCTTCTCTGCCTCCATCTCTGCGCCCGTCTCTGCCTCCTTCTCTGTGTCCTTCTCTGCCTCCTTCTCTGTGTCCTTCTCTGCCTCCTTCTCTGCATTCGTCTCTGCCTTCTTTTCTGCATTCATCTCTGCCTCCTTCTCTGCATTCGTCTCTGCCTCCTTCTCTGCCTCCCTCTCTAAGCCCTTCTCTTCCTCCTTCCCTGCCTTCTTCTCTGCGCCCTTCTCTGCACCCTTCTCTGCCTCCTTCTCTGCGCCCTTCTCTGCCTCCATCTCTGCGCCCTTCTCTGCCTACTTCTCTGCCTCTTTTCTCTGCATCCGTCTTTGCCTCCTTCTCTGCGCCCTTCTCCCTTCTCTGCCTCCTTCTCTGCGCCCTTCTCTGTGTCCTTCCCTGCCTGCATCTATGTCTCATTCTCTGTCTCATTCTCTGTCTCCTTTTCTATGTCTTTCTCTGTGTCCTTCTCTACCTTCCTCTCTGCCTCTTTCTCTGTGTTCTTCTCTGCCTCTTTCTCTGTGTTCTTCTCTACCTTTTCTCTGCCTCCTTTTCTTCTCTGCCTAATTATCTCCCTCCTTCTCTGTGCCCTTCTCTGCCTCCTCTGCATCCTTCCCTGCCTTCTTCTCTGTCTCCTTCTCTGTCTCCTTTTCTGTCTCCTTCCCTGCCTCCTTTTCTGTGTCCTTCCCTGCTTCCATCTCTGCCTCCTTTTCTGTCTCCTTCTCTGCATCCTTCTCTGTGTTCTTCTCTGCCTCCTTTTCTATATCATTCTCTGTGTCCTTCTCCGTTTCCTTCTCTGCCTCCTTCTGACTTCTTCACTGCGTCCTTCTCTGCGTCCTTCTCTGCCTCCTTCTCTGACTTCTTCTCTGTGTCTTTCTCTGCCTCCTTGTCTGTGTCCATCTCTGCCTCCTTCTCTGACTTATTCTCTGCGTCCTTCCCTGCCTCCTTCTCTGCGTCCTTCCCTGCCTCCTTCTCTGCGTCCTTCCCTGCTTCCTTCTCTGCCTACTTCTCTGCCTCCTTGTCTGTGTCCATCTCTGCCTCCTTCTCTGACTTCTTCTCTGTGTCCTTCTCTGCCTCCTTCTCTGACTTCTTCTCTGTGTCCTTCTCTGCCTCCTTGTCTGTGTTCATCTCTGCCTCCTTTTCTGACTTCTTCTCTGCGTTTTTCCCTGCCTCTATCTCTGCCTCTATCTCTGCCTCCTTCTCTGCCTCCTTCTCTGCATCCTTCTCTGACTTCTTCTCTGCGTCCTTCTCTGCCTCCTTCTCTGCATCCTTCTCTGACTTCTTCTCTGCGTCCTTCTCTGCCTCCTTCTCTGCCTCCTTCTCTGCCTCCTTCTCTGCATCCTTCTCTGCATCCTTCTCTGACTTCTTCTCTGACTTCTTCTCTGCGTCCTTCTCTGCGTCCTTCTCTGCCTCCTTCTCTGCCTCCTTCTCTGCATCCTTCTCTGCCTCCTTCTCTGCGTCCTTCTCTGCGTCCTTCTCTGCCTCCATCTCTGCCTCCTTCTCTGCCTCCTTCTCTGCATCCTTCTCTGACTTCTTCTCTGCATCCTTCTTCTAGGTCAGTGGCTCAAAGCCAAGAAGCCAGGAGATGAGCATGACAGCCAGGAGGGTAGTGTTTAGAAAAGAAAAGTCGCCAGTCCTTGGCTCCCTCCAATTTCTGTTAAAGTGAACTTTCACCCCAAGTCTCATATTTCCCCTTCTTTCTTCAAGGCCACATTCACAGCTAAATCTGCGTTTATATTGCTGTGTGCGCATGCACAGGGCGGCCTCTTCATTGCAATGCGCTTCCCTATGTGAGACAAATGCATCAGAGTATCTCATTTCGCTTTCTGCTGCGTTCGGTTTTGCTGGGTTTGTTGCGTGTTCCTGTGTTCGGGAAAACGCACATCTGCTTACTAGGTTTGCGATGTCATGACGTCACTTCCGGCAGCGGCAGATGAAAACACTGCTGGTTTTTTTTTTTCTTTTATTGGAAAGCCTGAGATCGATTTATTTATTTATTTTTTGATCTCAGGCTTTCAAGCATAGAGTAGAGATATGGGGACTAACAGACCCCCGATCTCTCCATAAAGAGGACCTGTCATGCACTATTCCTATTACAAGGGATGTTTTTACATTCCTAATAATAGGAATAAAAGTGATTAAAAAGTAAAAAATTTAAGGGAAAGTTTAAAAGTAAAAAAAAAAAAAAAAATTTAAAAAAATGTTAAAAATGTAAGCGCCCCTGTCCCCGCATGCTTGCACACAGAAGCAAACGTATACTTAGGTCACACCCACATATGTAAACGGTGTTCAAACCACACATGTGAGGTATTGTCGCGATCGTTAGAGCGAGAGAAATAATTCTAGTGCTGGACCTCCTCTGTAACTCTAAACTGATAACCTGTAAAAAATGTTAAAGCGTCGCCTATGGAGATTTTTACTGACGTTTGTCGCCATTTCATGAGCGTGCGCAATTTTAAAGTGTGACATATTAGGTATCTATTTACTCGGCGTAACATTATCTTTTCACTTTACACCAAAAAATTTGGGTAAATATTGTGTTTTGTTTTTTTAATTCATTAAAGTGTTTTTTCCCCCCCCCCAAAAAGCACGTTTGGAAAACCGCTGCGCAAATGCCGCGTGACATAAAAAGTTGCAATGAAGGGTAGAACTCTAGAACTGGAGAGTATAGATGTTCCTTTCAATAACCCATAAAGAAACATCTATACTCTCCAGTTCTAGAGTTCTACCCTACAGCCCCCCCCCCCCCCCGTTAGCCCTCTCTGTGACGGCACTGACGGGTCTACTATCCCCTCAGGTAAGGATACCCTTACATTCATTATATACCTGCTTATTATATGGAGAATTGGATGCATATTCCCAGGCTTGGATGCATTTCTCAGGCTTGGATGCATATTCCCATATATTCTCCTATATATATCTGCTCTATCTATGCTTGGTTGCATAATCATTTGTATTTCCATTCCCCTTTCTCTCCTATTTAGGTCCAGCTATCTGGACACTTTAATATGGATCTTCAGATATATTTGTATATATACATATGACTGGTCCTTTTTTCCTGGCTGCTCCCGTACTCACCCATTGGGGGCATGTAGACTTAGCCGGCCCAGCAACGGTCTAAGGTGGGTTTTGTCTTTTGGTTAAGGGACTTCTTGCCCTCTTGAGATCCGTACATTATATTATTGATTATTTTTATGTTGCTTTGAATTAGTTATGGGTTTGTATTATGTCACACATTTACAATTCTCTCTCTTTTTTTATACTTAGTATTGTGTATATCATAACCAGTGGTGGCTGGTGCTCAAAAATTTTTTTTTTGGGGGGGGCGCAAACAGAAAAATGTAATAGGCATTGCTTTGCAGCAAAAAACGCTGTAAAAAACTGTCTGACTTTGAGGTTACAAAAGTGGGAAAGGGGCCTTCAGTAATCGAGGTATAATATTCCCCCTTCAATGCAGAGTGACCAGCGTGCCCCCTTTCAATGCAGAGTGACCAGCGTGCCCCCTTTCAATGCAGAGTGACCAGCGTGCCCCCTTTCAATGCAGAGTGACCAGCGTGTCCCCTTTCAATGCAGGATGACCAGCGTGCCCCCTTTCAATGCAGAGAGACCAGCGTGCCCCCTTTCAATGCAGAGAGACCAGCGTGCCCCCTTTCAATGCAGAATGACCAGCATGCCCCCATTCAATGCAGAGAGACCAGCGTGCCCCCTTTCAATGCAGAGAGACCAGCGTGCCCCCTTTCAATGCAGAGAGACCAGCACGCCCCCTTTCAATGCAGAGAGACCAGAGTGCCCCCTTTCAATGCAGAATGACCAGCGTGCCCCCATTCAATGCAGAGAGACCAGCGTGCCCCCTTTCAATGCAGAGAGACCAGCGTGCCCCCTTTCAATGCAGAGAGACCAGCGTGCCCCCTTTCAATGCAGAGAGACCAGCGTGCCCCCTTTCAATGCAGAGTGACCAGCGTGCCCCCTTTCAATGCAGAGAGATCAGCGTGCCCCCTTTCAATGCAGAGAGACCAGCGTGCCCCCTTTCAATGCAGAGAGACCAGCGTGCCCCCTTTCAATGCAGAGAGACCAGCGTGCCCCCTTTCAATGCAGAGTGACCAGCGTGCCCCCTTCAATGCAGAGAGACCAGCGTGCCCCCATTCAATGCAGAGAGACCAGCATGCCCCCTTTCAATGCAGAGTGACCAGCGTGCCCCCTTTCAATGCAGAGAGACCAGCGTGCCCCCTTTCAATGCAGAGAGACCAGCGTGCCCCCAGCAATGCAAAAAGACCAGCGTGCCCCCATCAATGCAGAGAGACCAGCGTGCCCCCATCAATGCAGTGACCAGCGTGTCGTGCTCCCTTCAATGAAGAGAGACTAACCTGCAGCGGCGGCTTCTCCTCAGTCCCCTTCGTCTCCTCGGCCAATGGCATGCGTTCACCTTTCGACCAATCAGGAGCAGGATCCATGTGACAATAGCGAATTTTCATTCGCTATTGTCACACAATGGGTGGGCTCGGGGCGCACTGCTCTGCGCCCCGGGTCCACCCTTTTCTGAAGCCTATTAGAGCCTCTGGCTCTAATCAGGTGATTAAAAAAAAAAAAACTCCATTGAGTTCCATGCGTCCGGCGCCCCGCATGTAAATTAGGGGGCCGGACGCATGGATAGGGGGGGCAGCGCCCCTGCGCCCCCAACGCACCAGCCGCCACTGACTATTGTGCACCATCTCTGACTATACTCCACAATCAATAGTCAGCGAGGGCAACTATGGATGATTTGTCCGATTATGTAGTTTGACATTTATTGTGTTATTGATTCTCTCTTTTTTTTTTCTTTTCTTTGTATGCCTGCATTGTCTGTTTGCCTATAGACAGTACATTTCTAATGTGTAATCTACAATAAAATGTTTTCATATTTTAATACTATGATCTATCCATTTGTATTGGTCTAAGGCGGTATCCCGTTAAAAGTCCGCCTAGCCCCTCCCCTTTTTTCTATTTTTCTCGTATTTTCTGGGATTTTTGTTTTGATTTCTCCTTCTTATTTATGTCTATTACCGCTTTAAAGTGACCTGACACACATATAAACTTCCTCATCCTGATACAATGTAGCGATGACTTTTCACCGGTTTGCCGCCATTTTTCGATAACTGACAGTTTTGGGGGGTCAGCTTCTCCCTCCAGACAGCCAAGCAAGTCAAACCTCGGAGAAGACAAGAAATAAGCTCACCACCTGGCACGTCGCCCCGTCCTCAGGCTTCACTGATTGGCTAACGGCTACAGTATTTGGCCGGCGACTTCACCTATTTAAGTAAACGGTTTTTCGAACACACGGTGTGGATAAAATCCCAGGGGGCGCTATTATCCGCCCTCCATCTCATTGTAGAAACGGCTTCAGGCAATTACAATTCCCAAGGGCGGGCTTTCCGGCTCACAATCATCCCGCTTTCCGTGGTGCGTCTTGCGCCAAAGAGACCGAACGCTTTTCTAAGTCGCCCACTGAGGAAAATTATACATGGCAGTTTCATCAAAGCAGTCCACGCCGCTAACCAAGCGCAACGTCCGGCTCGGCAGATGAAAGTGCCGGGAGAGTGCCGATTCTTCAACTTATCCGTCATTTGTTGATGTGTTTGAAGAGGATCTCAAGATGCCGGAAACGATCGCTCTGAGGTGAAGCGGTTGTTAGCGGCAAAGTCAACTGGAGTCAAATGTATGTTAGTAAAGCTTTCACTGGACGGCGGGTAAAGATTTTACTTCCCCCTATGCTGGGATTCAGACCCCCACAATCACCATCACTAACCAGGGGTGGGTCCAGATATGTTTTTTTTGGGGGGGGGGGTGCTGTGCTGGGAGTATAAGTGGGGGAGCTCAGACTCCGCCCCTGAACCCCCTGTTATAATAAAAATAATGGGAAATGCTTAGAAAGGAAATAAATGACACAATGTTACAGCGCATCCGGAAAGTATTCACAGCGCTTCACTTCTTCCACATTTTATGTTACAGCTTTATTCCAAAATGGATTAAATTCATTATTTTCCTCAAAATTCTACAAACCCCTCCCCCATAATGACAACGTGAGAGAAGTTTGTTTGAAATCTTTGCAAATTTATTTAAAATAAAAAGGAAAAAATCCCATGTACATAAGTATTCACACCCTTTGCCATGACACTCAGAATTGAGCTCAGGTGCCTCCTGTTTCCTCTGATCATCCTTGAGATGTTTCTACAACTTGATTGGAGTCCACCTGTGGTAAATTCAGTTGATTGGACATGATTTGGAAAGGCACACACCTGTCTATAGAAGGTCCCACAGATAACAGTGCATGTCAGAGCACAAACCAAGCCATGAAGTCCAAGGAATTGTCTGTAGACCTCGGAGACAGGATTGTATGGAGGCACAGATCGGGGGAAGGGTACAGAAACATTTCTGCAGCATTGAAGGTCCCCAATGAGCACAGTGGCCTCCATCATCTGTAAATGGAAGAAGTTTGGACCCACCAGGACTTTTCCTAGAGCGGCCGCCTGGCCAAACTGAGCGATCGGGGGAGGGGGGCCTTAGTCAGGGAGGTGACCAAGAACCCGATGGTCACTCTGCCAGAGCTCCAGCGTTTCTCGGTGGAGAGAGGAGAACCTTCCAGAAGAACAACCATCTCTGCAGCACTCCACCAATCAGGCCTGTATGGGTGTGGCCAGACAGAAGCCACTCCTCAGTAAAAGTCACATGACAGCCCGCCTGGAGTTTACCAAAAGGCCCCTGAAGGACTCTCAGACCATGAGAAACAAAATTCTCTGCTCTGATGAAACAAAGATCGAACTCTTTGGCCTGAATGACAAGCGTCATGTCTGGAGGAAACCAGGCACCGCTCATCACCTGGCCAATACCATCCCTACTGTGAAGCATGGTGGTGGCAGCATCATGCTGTGGGGATGTTTTTCAGCGGCAGGAACTGGGAGACTAGTCAGGATGGAGGGAAAGATGAATGCAGCAATGTACAGAGACATCCTTGATGAAAACCTCCTCCAGAGCGCTCTGGACCTCAGACTGGGGCGAAGGTTCCTCTTCCAACAGGATAACGACCCTAAGCACACAGCCAAGATAACAAAGGAGTGGCTATGGGACAACTCTGTGAATGTCCTTGAGTGGCCCAGCTAGAGCCCAGACTTGAACCCGATTGAACATTTCTGGAGAGATCTGAAAATGGCTGTGCACCGACCCTCCCCCATCCAACCTGATGGAGCTTGAGAGGTCCTACAAAGAAGAATGGGAGAAACTGCCCAAAAATAGGAGTGCCAAGCTTGTAGCATCATACTCAGAAATACTGGAGGCTGGAATTGGTGCCAAAGGAGCTTCACCAAAGTATTGAGCAAAGGGTGTGAATACTTATGTACATGGGATTTCTTCCTTTTTTATTTTTAATAAATTGGCAAAGATTTCAAACAAACTTCTCTCACGTTGTCATTATGGGGGATTGTTTGTAGAATTTTGAGGAAAATAATGAATTTATTTCCACTTTGGAATAAGGCTGTAACATAACAAAGTGTGAAAGAAGTGAAGCGCTGTGAAAAATTTTTGGATGCACTGCGTATAAAACCATTCACAGTGTAATAATAACACAGGCTGGGGCCCAGTATAAGCACATTGAGCATATAGAGTGCAGGGGTCAGGACACTGTGCAGATGTCAGTTCTAGAATTGGTGTCAGTGGGCATAATAATAATCAGAGCTGAAAATGTATGAAAAAATTTAGGAAGAACACCTTGAAAGTATTTGGATGGAAATTTTAAGCCAACCTCCTAGAAATTAGAAAGAAAATGCATTGTGCTTAGTGCGCCACCTGGTGGATGCTTGTGGACTTTCTCCCTTTGCTTTGCTTCATGGGTGTCCAACCATTTGGCTTCTCTTGGCCACATTGTGTCCAGAGAAATTTTCTCGGGCCGCATATAAAATATATACTATAGTTAAGGTATATTAGTAATAAAACGCCACCGCGCCCTCCCGTGCTGCCACGTCCCCCCCCCCCCAGCCCCCCAGCACTAATTTAACACAACTAGTGGATGATCCCCTCCGAGGCAGCCTCTGTGGCCATGCTCCTGACTCGACTTCCTTCCTCCCCAGCAAAAAAAAAAAAATTGTCAGGGGGCAGTGGGCCGCATTGCCTGCGGTTTCGGGCCGCAGGCTGGACATGCCTGCTTTGCTTAGACAAAATAGGCCTTAGGGGTAGACTGAAGAGAATGTAGGAGTAAAATAAGCCCCACTGCTGATGTCAGGGCCAGCAATGAAAATACCCAGCATGTGCCTGGGCCATAAATAACTCCCAGCAAGTTTCAGGGCCAGCAATAACACCCAGCATGTGTCAGGGCCAGCAATAACCCCCAGAAAGTGTCAGGGCTAGCAATAACTCCCAGCATGTGTCAGGGCCAGCAATAACACCCAGCAAGTGTAAGGGCCAGCAATAACCCCCAGAAAGTGTCAGGGCTAGCAATAACTCCCAGCAAGTGTCAGGGCCAGCAATAACACCCATCATGTGTCAGGGCCAGCAATAACCCCCAAAAAGTTTCAGGTCAGCAATAACACCCAGCATGTGTCAGGGCCAGCAATAACACCCAGCAAGTGTAAGGGCCAGCAATAACCCCCAGAAAGTGTCAGGGCTAGCAATAACTCCCAGCAAGTGTCAGGGCCAGCAATAACCCCCAGCAAGTGTCAG
The DNA here is from genome assembly GCF_965119305.1 of Pelophylax lessonae. Lineage (NCBI taxonomy): Eukaryota > Metazoa > Chordata > Amphibia > Anura > Ranidae > Pelophylax > Pelophylax lessonae. The sequence goes on along the minus strand of NC_138774.1, from coordinate 3,597,736 downwards.
GGTCAGCAATAACCCTCAGCAAGTGTCACGACAACAAATAACCCCCAGCATGTGTCAGACCTAGAAATAAACCCTAGCAAGTGTCTAAGCCTGCAATAAACCCCAGCAAGTATCAGGGCCAGCAATAACCTTCAGCAAGTGTCAGGGCCAGCAATAACATCCAGCAAGTGTCAGGGCCAGGAATAACATCCAGCAAGTGTCAGGGCCAGGAATAACATCCAGCATGTGTCAGGGCCAGCAATAACACCCAGCATGTGTCAGGGCCAGAAATAACCCCCAGCATGTGTCAGGGCCAGCAATAACCCCCAGCATGTGTCAGGGCCAGCAATAACACCCAGCATGTGTCAGGGCCAGCAATAACACCCAGCATGTGTCAGGGCCAGCAATAACCCCCAGCAAGTGTAAGGGCCAGCAATAACACCCAGCATGTGTCAGGGCCAGCAATAACCCCCAGCAAGTGTAAGGGCCAGCAATAACCCCCAGAAAGTGTCAGGGCTAGCAATAACTCCCAGCAAGTGTCAGGGTCAGCAATAACCCTCAGCAAGAGTCACGACAACAAATAACCCCCAGCATGTGTCAGACCTAGAAATAAACCCTAGCAAGTGTCTGAGCCTGCAATAAACCCCAGCAAGTATCAGGGCCAGCAATAACCTTCAGCAAGTGTCAGGGCTAGCAATAACATCCAGCAAGTGTCAGGGCCAGGAATAAAACCCAGCAAGTGTCAGGGTTAGAAAAAAACCGCATTTGTCAGGGCCAACAATAACCCCCAAAAAGTGTCAGGGTTAGCAAGAACTCCCAGCAAGTGTCAGGGCTAGAAAAAAATCCAGCATATGTCAGGGCCAGCAATAACCCCCAGAAAGTGTAAAGGGCCAGCAAAAACCCCAAGAAAGTGTCAGGGCCAGCAATAACTCCTAATAAGTGTTAGGGTTAGAAATAACCCTCAGCAAGTTTTCGGGCCAGCAACAACTCCCAGCAATTATCTAGGCTAGAAATAACCCCAGGCATATGTCAGAGCCAGCAATAACCCCCAGCAAGTGTCTGGTCCAGCAATTACACCCAGCAAGGATCAGAGCCATGGTATCGGTATAGTGATATAATATAAGGATTGGTATGGTGATATGATAAGGATCGGTATGGTGATATGATAAGGATCGATATGGTGATATGATAAGGATTGGTATGGTGATAAGATAAGGATCGGTATGGTGATATGATAAGGATAGGTATGGTGATATGATAAGGATCGGTATGGTGATGTGATAAGGATCGGTATGGTGATATGATAAGGATCGATATGGTGATATGATAAGGATTGGTATGGTGATAAGATAAGGATCGGTATGGTGATATGATAAGGATCGGTATGGTGATATGATAAAGATCGGTATGGTGATATGATAAGGATTGGTATGGTGATATGATAAGGATCGGTATGGTGATATGATAAGGATCGGTATGGTGATATGATAAGGATCAGTATGGTGATATGATAAGGATTGGTATGGTGATATGATAAGGATCGGTATGGTGATATGATAAGGATCGGTATGGTGATATGATAAGGATTGGTATGGTGATAAGATAAGGATCGGTATGGTGATATGATAAGGATAGGTATGGTGATAAGATAAGGATTGGTATGGTGATATGATAAGGATCGGTATGGTGATAAGATAAGGATCGGTATGGTGATATGATAAGGATCGGTATGGTGATATGATAAGGATCGGTATGGTCATATGATAAGGATCGGTATGGTGATAAGATAAGGATCGGTATGGTTATATGATAAGGATTGGTATGGTGATAAGATAAGGATTGGTATGGTGATAAGATAAGGATCGGTATGGTGATATGATAAGGATCGGTATGGTGATATGATAAGGATTGGTATGGTGATAAGATAAGGATTGGTATGGTGATATGATAAGGATCGGTATGGTGATATGATAAGGATCGGTATGGTGATATGATAAGGATCGGTACGGTGATATGATAAGGATCGGTACGGTGATATGATAAGGATCGGTATGGTGATATGATAAGGATCGGTATGGTGATATGATAAGGATTGGTATGGTGATATGATAAGGATCGGTATGGTGATAAGGATCGGTATGGTGATATGATAAGGATCGGTATGGTGATATGATAAGGATCGGTATGGTGATATGATAAGGATCGGTATGGTGATAAGGATCGGTATGGTGATAAGGATCGGTATGGCGATATGATAAGGATCGGTATTTAATATGTTTTGTAATTGGCAGCGTATTCCCTTCCCCCGATGCACCGCCTGAACCTCTCATCCCATTGGACGCCTCATTACTGGAAATTTGGCATTCGCAGAGCCAGAGCTGCCAGGATCTGACTTACAAAACATCTTCGTATTTAGGAACGCAGAGGGGGGAGGGGGAGTCGCAGAGTTTTTAATTATCGCTGACTAATTGATCGTCCAGCCGGCTCCTCTTCCTCAGTGATTGTCATGGCGCAGCTACAGCGCCGCACCGTGCCAGGAGAACATCTCATCTACCGGCACATTCACTGCACCGTGCCAGGAGAACATCTCATCTACCGGCACATTCTCTGCACCGTGCCAGGAGGACATCTCATCTACCGGCACATTCTCTGCACCGCGCCAGGAGAACATCTCATCTACCGGCACATTCTCTGCACCGTGCCAGGAGAACATCTCATCTACCGGCACATTCTCTGCACCGTGCCAGGAGGACATCTCATCTACCGGCACATTCTCTGCACCGCGCCAGGAGAACATCTCATCTACCGGCACATTCTCTGCACCGTGCCAGGAGAACATCTCATCTACCGGCACATTCTCTGCACCGCGCCAGAACATCTCATCTACCGGCACATTCTCTGCACCGCGCCAGGAGAACATCTCATCTACCGGCACATTCTCTGCACCACGCCAGGAGAACATCTCATCTACCGGCACATTCTCTGCACCGCGCCAGAAGAACATCTCATCTACCGGCACATTCTCTGCACCGCACCAGGAGAACATCTCATCTACCGGCACATTCTCTGCACCACGCCAGGAAAACATCTCATCTACCGGCACATTCTCTGCACCGTGCCAGGAGAACATCTCATCTACCGGCACATTCTCTGCACCGCGCCAGGAGAACATCTCATCTACCGGCACATTCTCTGCACCACGCCAGTAGAACATCTCATCTACCGGCACATTCTCTGCACCGCGCCAGGAGAACATCTCATCTACCGGCACATTCTCTGCACCGCGCCAGGAGAACATCTCATCTACCGGCACATTCTCTGCACCGTGCCAGGAGAACATCTTATCTACCGGCACATTCTCTGCACCGCGCCAGGAGAACATCTCATCTACCGGCACATTCTCTGCACCGTGCCAGGAGAACATCTCATCTACCGGCACATTCTCTGCACCGCACCAGGAGAACATCTCATCTACCAGCACATTCACCGTGCCAGGAGAAAATCTCATCTACCGGCACATTCTCTGCACCGCGCCAGGAAAACATCTCATCTACCGTCACATTCTCTGCACCGCGCCAGGAGAACATCTCATCTACCGTCACATTCTCTGCACCGCACCAGGAGAACATCTCATCTACCGGCACATTCTCTGCACCGTGCCAGGAGAAAATCTCATCTACCGGCACATTCTCTGCACTGCGCCAGGAGAACATCTCATCTACCGGCACATTCTCTGCACCGTGCCAGGAGAACATCTCATCTACCGGCACATTCTCTGCACCACGCCAGGAGAACATCTCATCTACCGGCACATTCTCTGCACCGTGCCAGGAGAACATCTCATCTACCGGCACATTCTCTGCACCGCGCCAGGAGAACATCTCATCTACCGGCACATTCTCTGCACCACGCCAGGAGAACATCTCATCTACCGGCACATTCTCTGCACCGCGCAAGGAGAACATCTCATCTACCGACACATTCTCTGCACCGCGCCAGGAGAACATCTCATCTACCGGCACATTCTCTGCACCGCGCCAGAACATCTCATCTACCGGCACATTCTCTGCACCGTGCCAGGAGAAAATCTCATCTACCGGCACATTCTCTGCACCGTGCCAGGAGAACATCTCATCTACCGGCACATTCTCTGCACCGCGCCAGGAGGACATCTCATCTACCGGCACATTCTCTGCACCGTGCCAGGAGAACATCTCATCTACCGGCACATTCTCTGCACCGTGCCAGGAGAACATCTCATCTACCGTCACATTCTCTGTACCGTGCCAGGAGAACATCTCATCTACCGGCACATTCTCTGCACCGCGCCAGGAGAACATCTCATCTACCGGCACATTCTCTGCACCGCGCCAGGAGAACATCTCATCTACCGGCACATTCTCTGCACCACGCCAGGAGAACATCTCATCTACCAGCACATTCTCTGCACCGCGCCAGGAGAACATCTCATCTACCGGCACATTCTCTGCACCGCGCCAGGAGAACATCTCATCTACCGTCACATTCTCTGCACCGCGCCAGGAGAACATCTCATCTACCGTCACATTCTCTGCACCGCACCAGGAGAACATCTCATCTACCGGCACATTCTCTGCACCGTGCCAGGAGAAAATCTCATCTACCGGCACATTCTCTGCACTGCGCCAGGAGAACATCTCATCTACCGGCACATTCTCTGCACCGTGCCAGGAGAACATCTCATCTACCGGCACATTCTCTGCACCACGCCAGGAGAACATCTCATCTACCGGCACATTCTCTGCACAACGCCAGGAGAACATCTCATGTACCAGCACATTCTCTGCACCGCGCCAGGAGAACATCTCATCTACCGGCACATTCTCTGCACCACGCCAGGAGAACATCTCATCTACCGGCACATTCTCTGCACCGCGCAAGGAGAACATCTCATCTACCGACACATTCTCTGCACCGCGCCAGGAGAACATCTCATCTACCGGCACATTCTCTGCACCGCGCCAGAACATCTCATCTACCGGCACATTCTCTGCACCGTGCCAGGAGAAAATCTCATCTACCGGCACATTCTCTGCACCGTGCCAGGAGAACATCTCATCTACCGGCACATTCTCTGCACCGCGCCAGGAGGACATCTCATCTACCGGCACATTCTCTGCACCGTGCCAGGAGAACATCTCATCTACCGGCACATTCTCTGCACCGTGCCAGGAGAACATCTCATCTACCGTCACATTCTCTGTACCGTGCCAGGAGAACATCTCATCTACCGGCACATTCTCTGCACCGCGCCAGGAGAACATCTCATCTACCGGCACATTCTCTGCACCGCGCCAGGAGAACATCTCATCTACCGGCACATTCTCTGCACCACGCCAGGAGAACATCTCATCTACCGGCACATTCTCTGCACCGCACCAGGAGAACATCTCATCTACCGGCACATTCTCTGCACCGCGCCAGGAGAACATCTCATCTACCAGCACATTCTCTGCACCGCGCCAGGAGAACATCTCATCTACCGGCACATTCTCTGCACCGCGCCAGAACATCTCATCTACCGGCACATTCTCTGCACCGCACCAGGAGAACATCTCATCTACCGGCACATTCTCTGCACCGTGCCAGGAGAAAATCTCATCTACCGGCACATTCTCTGCACCGCACCAGGAGAACATCTCATCTACCGGCACATTCTCTGCACCGCGCCAGGAGAACATCTCATCTACCGGCACATTCTCTGCACCGTGCCAGGAGAACATCTCATCTACCGGCACATTCTCTGCACCATGCCAGGAGAACATCTCATCTACCGGCACATTCTCTGCACCGCGCCAGGAGAACATCTCATCTACCAGCACATTCACTGCACCGTGCCAGGAGAAAATCTCATCTACCGGCACATTCTCTGCACCGCGCCAGGAGAACATCTCATCTACCGGCACATTCTCTGCACCGCACCAGGAGAACATCTCATCTACCGGCACATTCTCTGCACCGTGCCAGGAGAAAATCTCATCTACCGGCACATTCTCTGCACTGCGTCAGGAGAACATCTCATCTAGCGGCACATTCTCTGCACCGTGCCAGGAGAACATCTCATCTACCGGCACATTCTCTGCACCGCGCCAGGAGAACATCTCATCTACCGGCACATTCTCTGCACCGTGCCAGGAGAACATCTCATCTACCGGCACATTCTCTGCACCGCGCCAGGAGAACATCTCATCTACCGGCACATTCTCTGCACCGCGCCAGGAGAACATCTCATCTACCGGCACATTCTCTGCACCGCGCCAGGAGAACATCTCATCTACCGGCACATTCTCTGCACCGTGCCAGGAGAACATCTCATCTACCGGCACATTCTCTGCACCGCGCCAGGAGAACATCTCATCTACCGGCACATTCTCTGCACCGCGCCAGGAGAACATCTCATCTACCGACACATTCTCTGCACCGCGCCAGGAGAACATCTCATCTACCGGCACATTCTCTGCACCGCGCCAGGAGAACATCTCATCTACCGGCACATTCTCTGCACCGTGCCAGGAGAACATCTCATCTACCGGCACATTCTCTGCACCGCGCCAGGAGAACATTTCATCTACCGGCACATTCTCTGCACCGTGCAAGGAGAACATCTCATCTACCGGCACATTCTCTGCACCGCGCCAGGAGAACATCTCATCTACCGGCACATTCTCTGCACCGCGCCAGGAGAACATCTCATCTACCGGCACATTCTCTGCACCGCGCCCAGAGAACATCTCATCTACCGACACATTCTCTGCACCGTGCCAGGAGAACATCTCATCTACCGGCACATTCTCTGCACCGTGCCAGAACATCTCATCTACCGGCACATTCGCTGCACCGCGCCCAGAGAACATCTCATCTACCGTCACATTCTCTGCACCGTGCCAGGAGAACATCTCATCTACCGTCACATTCTCTGCACCGTGCCAGGAGAACATCTCATCTACCGGCACATTCTCTGCACCGCGCCAGGAGAACATCTCATCTACCGGCACATTCACTGCACCGTGCCAGGAGAACATCTCATCTACCGGCACATTCTCTGCACCGTGCCAGGAGAACATCTCATCTACCGGCACATTCTCTGCACCTTGCCAGGAGAACATCTCATCTACCGGCACATTCTCTGCACCGTGCCAGGAGAACATCTCATCTACCGGCACATTCTCTGCACCGCGCCCAGAGAACATCTCATCTACCGGCACATTCTCTGCACCGCGCCAGGAGAACATCTCATCTACCGGCACATTCTCTGCACCGTGCCAGGAGAACATCTCATCTACCGGCACATTCTCTGCACCGTGCCAGGAGAACATCTCATCTACCGGCACATTATCTGCACAGCACCAGGAGAACATCTCATCTACCGGCACATTCTCTGCACAGCACCAGGAGAACATCTCATCTACCGGCACATTCTCTGCACCACGCCAGGAGAACATCTCATCTACCGGCACATTCTCTGCACCGTGCCAGGAGAACATCTCATCTACCGGCACATTCTCTGCACCGTGCCAGGAGAACATCTCATCTACCGGCACATTCTCTTCACCGTGCCAGGAGAACATCTCATCTACCGGCACATTCTCTGCACCGTGCCAGGAGAACATCTCATCTACCGGCACATTCTCTGCACCATGCCAGGAGAACATCTCATCTACCGGCACATTCTCTGCACCGTGCCAGGAGAACATCTCATCTACCGGCACATTCTCTGCACCGCGCCAGGAGAACATCTCATCTACCGGCACATTCTCTGCACCGTGCCAGGAGAACATTTCATCTACCGGCACATTCTCTGCACCGTGCCAGGAGAACATCTCATCTACCGGCACATTCTCTGCACCGTGCCAGGAGAACATCTCATCTACCGGCACATTCTCTGCACCGTGCCAGGAGAACATCTCATCTACCGGCACATTCTCTGCACCGTGCCAGGAGAAAATCTCATCTACCGGCACATTCTCTGCACCACGCCAGGAGAACATCTCATCTACCGGCACATTCTCTGCACCGTGCCAGGAGAACATCTCATCTACCGGCACATTCTCTGCACCGCGCCCAGAGAACATCTCATCTACCGGCACATTCTCTGCACCGCGCCAGGAGAACATCTCATCTACCGGCACATTCTCTGCACCGTGCCAGGAGAACATCTCATCTACCGGCACATTCTCTGCACCGTGCCAGGAGAACATCTCATCTACCGGCACATTATCTGCACAGCGCCAGGAGAACATCTCATCTACCGGCACATTCTCTGCACCACGCCAGGAGAACATCTCATCTACCGGCACATTCTCTGCACCGTGCCAGGAGAACATCTCATCTACCGGCACATTCTCTGCACCGTGCCAGGAGAACATCTCATCTACCGGCACATTCTCTGCACCACGCCAGGAGAACATCTCATCTACCGGCACATTCTCTTCACCGTGCCAGGAGAACATCTCATCTACCGGCACATTCTCTGCACCGTGCCAGGAGAACATCTCATCTACCGGCACATTCTCTGCACCATGCCAGGAGAACATCTCATCTACCGGCACATTCTCTGCACCGTGCCAGGAGAACATCTCATCTACCGGCACATTCTCTGCACCGCGCCAGGAGAACATCTCATCTACCGGCACATTCTCTGCACCGTGCCAGGAGAACATTTCATCTACCGGCACATTCTCTGCACCGTGCCAGGAGAACATCTCATCTACCGGCACATTCTCTGCACCGTGCCAGGAGAACATCTCATCTACCGGCACATTCTCTGCACCGTGCCAGGAGAAAATCTCATCTACCGGCACATTCTCTGCACCACGCCAGGAGAACATCTCATCTACCGGCACATTCTCTGCACCGTGCCAGGAGAACATCTCATCTACCGGCACATTCTCTGCACCGCGCCCAGAGAACATCTCATCTACCGGCACATTCTCTGCACCACGCCAGGAGAACATCTCATCTATCGCCCTTTTCACTCATTGGATTTTAGTTCCTTCAATCATGGAGGTTCAGCACTCCTAACTCCTCCCACTTCTTGCATCAGGATTGAAGGCTCTTGAGAGGAGGCGGTGATGTTTTCAGGAAGATATGCACAGCCCCTCCCACCAGCCATCTGCCTGCATTGCATAGAGAAGAACAGAGACCCAGTAATGACATCACCGGGTATAAAATAAGATGTGTAATGAAAATTGAAAGTTCTTCTTTAAATGTTATTAGTATTTGACGGGGGGAGGGGGGAAATATATGCAGGTAAAACTTCCGACTTTAATAAAAGGTGAAGAGAGGATCCGGCCGCCGGAGGAAACAAATTCTGAACTCCTTCAGTTCTCCCGATTCACCGCCTTCACTGGGGAGCGGAATGTATGTGCCGATAGTGGCGCCCCCTATAGTGAATACCGGCTCCTCCCTTTGGTTGCAGAGTGGCGGGGTGCTATTTCCGTGTTGCACGCGCCGCCCTTCCAGGCGCAAAGCTCTGCGTCTCCCCATTCTTCCCACCTACAAATCAACAAGTCAAACTCTGGACTAACAGAGTCCCCCCAGCTCAGGCTACAAAACTCAATCCGTTCTCACCTCATACAGTACCTCTTCTTCACCACTAGATGTCCTCAGTCTTCCAGGATAAATGCTGCCCAGAGCCACTCAACTGCAATGGCTGAGGACATACTGTGAGTGGTGATGAAGTCAGAGGCGTTCGGATCCCAGTTTGAACCCACATAAGCAAGTCCGTCAGGAAGCTGTCACTTTACTGGGCCAATTGTCTGCTAACGAGGCATTCCCTTCCCCTAGTATAAGTGAGGCCGCAGGGCAGGGAATGCCAAAATTCATTCCAACTGTGAGTGCAGGGGGTCACGGACCCGCCCCATGAGAGGGTGTCACCATGGTGGCATTCAGTCACAGTCCACTAGATGTCATCACATCCATGGTACTAAGGACTACCCCCTCCCAGATTTAAAGGTAAGAGGTTTACCTCTTCTTCACCACTAGATGTCCTCAGTCTTCCAGGTTGAATGCTGCCCAGATCCACTCAACTGGAAAGGCTGAGGACATACTGTGAGTGGTGATGGAGTCAGAGGTGTTCGGATCCCAGTTTGAACCCACGACAGTCCACTAGATGTCATCACATCCATGGTACTAACCACCACCCCCTCCTAGATATAAAGGTAAGGGGTTTTTAATCATTTTTAGATCTGCAGATTTCATACAAATAATCCCTGGTGATCCTGCCATGGAGATCCTCTGTTCAGGCACCAATCAGGGAGCCCTGAGTCCAATTCTGGAATAAATCTTTGATTTTTAAAACGTTCCCCCAGCTCAGGTTACAAAACTCAATCCGTTCTCACCTCATACAGTACCTCTTCTTCACCACTAGATGTCCTCAGTCTTCCAGGTTGAATGCTGCCCAGAGCCACTCAACTGGAAAGGCTGAGGACATACTGTGAGTGGTGATGAAGTCAGAGGTGTTCGGATCCCAGTTGGAACCCACGTAAGCGAGCCCCTCAGGAAGCTGTTAGTTTACTGGGCCAATCGTATGCTAGGGAGGCTGTCCCTGCCCCTAGTATAAGTGAGGCCACAGGGCAGGGAATGCCGAAACTCATCCCAACTGTGAGTGTAG